>NC_091486.1:16276368-16583976 GCF_947461875.1 Haliaeetus albicilla
GGATTGGCCCATGAAAGTACCCAAGGGCCCTGATTTGTGGTGGTGTTCACAGATGCATAGGAAGAGTTAGGAATCTGGGAGAGGGACCTGGTGATTTTCCCAGAGCAAGTTCTCTAAATATTGAGCTATGCCTGCTGTTCAAAGCCTGCAAGCCTCTTTCCATCTGTGATTAATAATCATGGATCTTTCTTGAGAGTGCAGAGCCCTTAATTAAAAAGGAAACAGGATCTGAGAACAAAATTATTCCTTTCTTCCTGAACTGAACAAACAGAGGAGGAGAAGGAATAGTATTGGGACCACCAATTTTTAAGATAATAATTCAGGTGTCAGAGCACCTGAGAGCAGGATCACCACATTTCATTCCCTCCCAGACCTTGATGAAATGTTGAGGCTGTGCTATGCAGCTGGTCAGACTGGGCAATACCCATCAGTTATGGTTCTTTCCTTGCTTCAAAAGTTGATTTTTTCTCATTACAGGTGAAGTAACTGAACTAAAACCATTAGCCCTTTCCACATTTAGAAAGCAATTATTTGTGTCAAATTCTGAGGGTTAGAAAAATACCAAGAAAAGCTGAAATACAAATATTAACAACCTTCTATTTGCCAAGCAGCTGTAGAGTTTGGAAGGAAAAGGGCTTTTCTTTTCAAAAAGTCAGGATTTTTTTCTTAAAATGCTTCTGATTTTACTTTATTTTCATTGCAATTATATTCTTTCAACTGCTATTACTTTCTATTAAGTATTTGCAGAAATATTTGAGGAGAAACTCGTTTTGCTATTCTTATAAATAAGCCCATCCCTAGCATATACTCTTTCATACATCTAAAGTTTTCCTGCCTTCACTTCTCCATTTTCCTTTGTCCTTTCTCCATATTCTATCTTCTTTTTACATTTATGACTGCTGTATAATGAGGAAAGCAAGCACAAATTCATGACAGTGAATGATTCAAACCCCCACACATAAGAGTCAAAAGTGACTGCATAAGGCATAGAAATTTATATTTACAAAAATGTTTTATATTAAACTATCTGTGTGTGGAGTCTGTCCGTGTGGTTTCCTTGGAGCCTTAAAGAGGCATAGAAAGCAAAGACGTAACGTAGATGATATTTGAGGGATTATTTTGTTGTTGCGCAGAGAACTAGAAGACAACTTAGTTTATACAAAATAAGCTAGTACACAAAGCTAATAGAAAAATAAATAATAAATGAAATGTTATTTCTCTCTCCCTAGTGAAAATATATTATGACTTTGAATATACATATGGCTCTGCTCTGTTAAGTAATAAGGTGTCATTCTTCCCTGCAATAATTTTCAAGCTAATAATCTCAGTTTGAATACCCAATCCACAAGTAAACATGTTGATTATATTAACATTTATGCTTATTCAACAAAAATAAAGATTATTTACCTTTTGTCCTTGAAATAATTTTTCTCCAATGATAAGATATGTTCAGCAACCAATATGCATCAAAAAAAACCCCAAACCCACAGGACTTTCATTCCTTAATAAAGGAATAGAAATATTTTTATTGCCACAGGCCACCTCAAAATTCCAGGTATTCTGTAAGCAAACTCAACAATACACAAAGCAATCTTGAAATAATTTATTGGAAATAATTCTTATGATTCTGCAAGTATATTGACAAAGAGCAGCTATAATAATAATAATAATAATAATAATAATAATAATGCTGTCCTGTCAACTGTGGAACCTAAATTCTTTTACATAATTTATAGATCCAAACAATTCATCCAAAAGTGTGATTCTTGAGCATTTTAAGAAGTATTTTTCCATTCTATTTAATGTACCACTTAGAACTAACAAAGCTGTTAATACTACTACCTGGACTGTTGAAGCAGTTTTATAATATTAGTGCCATTATTTTAGATTAGAACACATACTATCTGTACAATAGAGACTCCTGGAATTATTTGTCTCACAAACTAATTTCTATATTTGTAGAGAACCAGAGACTAAATCCAAGGTGATTTCTTCACTATGGTCTGCTGAGTGCAGAAACATATAACAACACAGAAATAGAAAGATCATTTATCATTTACATTTCTTTTCAATACTAGTTTCATCTTCTATTTGAAGCAGGTTGACCTTGTAGTCTCCATTTGGGGGAATTAGATGACTGAGGAGGTTTCTCAGCTATATAAGGGAATATTTCTCACACAGCTCAATCAAGAACCTTTGTCACAAAGTGATGTCAATATTCAGACTAGGCATTCCCTTCTGAGGGGCAGCACATTGTCTCAGGGGAGCTACAAGGCAGAATTAGAGCACATGTCTCCAGGAGGGTCTCAGAAATGCTGTGAAACCATGCCTCTCCTTTTTCTTAATCCCAATGCATGCCAAAATTTTGAGCACTTCCACTGAATGTAAAGCTAGGGAGCTTGGTGTAGCTACCCACGGGTGTTGGACCAGATGCACTCCAGAGGTCCCTTCCAGCTTCATCCATTCTGTGGTACTGAAGACTTACTCTAACCTCTGAGAATAAACCATGTCCACTGTTTTTCTCCAAGCAGCAGTGATCTAACAGAGGGGGAAGAGGGTTCATAGCCATGCAAGTATCTTTTGTCATGTTCTGCAGGAACGTGGAGGACATCATCTGCCACCCAGCCTGGCTCACACTGTCTCCTGGGCAGCCCTGTCCTAGGGTGGCTTTTAGTCATCAAAAACTGAAATCATATTTACAAATGGAGGTAGATTTCCAGTGCTTCCTGGTAAGTATATTTTGGGAAGGTTGGGCCTGGAAATTGTTTTTTTCATACTTAAAGGAAAAGCTGAAAGATATATATTTGTGTGCTGGCTGAGAAGGTTTTATGCACCATCTTTTATCTGCAACAGTTACATACAGAGATATTCATCGAAAGAGCACACAGCCCTCTGGGCTTTATGTCTGGGATTCAAACTTAATGGTAATTTGCATTCCTGTAGTGCCTAAAGATTCAACTAGTTTTAGAGGCAAGATTAAATGCAGGCTTGCAATCCCTTCTGAGCCTGAGACGTTAACTGAAACAAGCATGTGAAAGCATTCGGCATGGCTAAAATCCCTTTGCACCATATGATTGCAGAAAATTATTGCTGGTTAGGGCAGGTCTCAGTTTCATTCCTTCCTTTATTCAAAAACATTTTAGTGATATTGGTGGAGTCCTCAGCGTGGCAAATACCTTAATTACAGTTGCACACCGGTGGATGGCCCTGTCTTGGAATAACTTGTCTTGTTCATTTTTACTGTTTGTGGGGGAATGGAAGAGGGAAAGAGAGAATTCTGCTACATTTTTCATTGTCAATATTTTGATAAAGAAAAGGATGTAATGGACCCATTCACAGCTAGGAAACAAGACATACATTCCCAGATCTTCAGGCTCAAACTGGAGAGATGGGAAAAAAAGGAAGAGCTATATGACAGCTTCTTCTCCCTTTGAACATCATGTTTCATAACACTTAATCACTGATGGATATTTAAGACAATGTCCATGAATATACAATGATTTGATCGTCCACACTGCCCAGGTACCAGCTGCTCCTCCCTGACTCATATATCATTATCAGGATTCATTATCATAGAAGTTTCCTTTTTTCCACATGCTTTTGAATATTTTTTCCTGTATCAAATGGGAATTTGTTCTTGCTCAGTTTATGCAGTGTGCTCAGATGCTTTCAGGTAAATCCTCTAATAATTTGATTAAGTAAATGCATAATCATATTGCAGGACCTGCAGGAATTTGCTTCAGGAGGTCAGCGTTTCCCCAGCTTAAGGCAGTGCATAATTGCCAACCAGAAGGAGCAACATAGCTGCCTTGAGAGAGAAAGGCTCAGAGCCTGCATGCCTCTGAGATAATCAGGGTGAAGAAAGCGTCTTCAAGCAGCTGTCGTTTCCTTGCTTAGCCAATCCTCCCATGGCTGGGGATTATAATGAACTTTACAACCACAGGAGATTTTGCAGTTTCCACTGCAGCAGCGTGAACCACACTGGGCAGTACCTTTGGGAACAAGGATATGTGGTTTCACTGCCACAGAAGAATTGCAGAGCATCTTTCAGTATCGGCCTCCTCCATATTTGTTGCAAAGGTATAAGTACTACAGGGAAGGTGGCATATACTGGTGCAATAAGCATGGCAGAAAAGGCTGCAGGGAATCAAATCAAAGCCCTCATATCTCAGTGCATCGTATATGCTTCCTGTCAGGCAAGAGCCTTCATGTCTCACAAACAATAAATTGACTGAATCCTGGCAACACTCCTATGCAATATGGGGCTGTTATTCCTGTTTTATGAGTACAAGCAAGTACTATGTAAGCCTCACAGAACATCAAATCCAGAGTTACGCTTGAAATTAGACACCCAATTGTTGTTTATTTTGGTTGAAATGAATGGAAACTGGAATTGAACTCAATTCTTCTGAGTCTCAATCCGCTGCCTACCAGATCATCTTTTTTAACATATCTTTTATTTTATCTCAAACACACACAGCTCACATCTATAGCTTTCTCCAGGACTCAGTAACCGACACCAAAAGAGAAGGCACTGGTATATATTGTTACAGTCATGCCATTTCAGATTAAGTTTCTGGTATCTTGAAAACAAATCACTATGATAGGGAACTTTTCCTCTCAGAAGGGAACAGTTTCATCTTCCTTTCATATATGAATCATGAAAGAAACGTAAGTGATGCAGGCCATATTTGGAGACTTGCGTACCTTTATGTCACTTCTTTATCCTTGCTGTCTCTATGATGCAATTGCAAATTATTCTCTCTCCCTTTTTTCCCTATTTGTAATTAGAGGGCAGAACAGATGGTAGTAGCTTACTTTAAAGTGATGTCTTTATTAAAACACTTCTCAGTATGCTTCCTAACAATTGTGCACAACAGCAAAGAAATTACTCTCATTATGGGCAAATCTCAGAAGGTTTCAAGGTTCATAGTAGAGAGACATCAACTCAGAAACTTTGCGAGACCAGTACAAAATTCCAGAAGCCACCAACTGGGCCGAATGGTGTCTCAGGAACATCACCTCCCCATGAGGTCTTTGGAAATACTTTGTTGCCAACCATATGCCTATAAAAATCAGGAATCAGAATCTCTATCTTCAGAGCTTCTTGCTTCCAGATTTAGTAGTGGCTTAAGCCTTACACCCCTGAGCAGAGACAAAAAGGGCATCATATTTACTGTTTGGTATTTGAAGCTTTAGAGAGCAACTACCTAAACCTGTCCCATGTCTCTCCACCCTCATAAAGAAACAAAATCCAACCTTAAATCTCTAGTGACATGTACTACTCACTGATTTCTTGGCTTCTTTCTCTTTTACTGCAGTTCTTTGCAGCACATTACCTTCCACTGATCCTCGACACTCCTCTCTGTGTGCCCCTTTTGCCCCACGCACCCCCTGCAGCTCTCTCTTCTGTTCCCACCACTCCCTGACCACACTGAGGCACCAACCTCAACTTCCAGTCTATCTCTCTGGCCTCCAGTCTTGTGGTGGGTCGACCCTGGCTGGATGCCAGCTGCCCACCAAAGCCGCTCTATCACTCCCCCTCCTCAGCTGAACAGGGGAGAGAAAATATAAAAAAAAGCTCATGGGTCAAGATAAGGACAGGGAGAGATCCCTCGCCAATTACCGTCACAGGCAAAACAGACTTGACTTCGGGAAAATTAATTTAATTTATTGCCAATCAAATCAAAGTAGGGTAATGATAAAAAAAACCCCTAATCTTAAAACACCGTCCACCTACCACTCCCTTCTTCCCGGGCTTTATTCCCGATTTTCTCTACCTCCTCTCCCTGAGCGGTGCAGGGGGATGGGGAATGGGGGTTACGATCAGTTCATCACACGTTGTCTCTGCTGCTCCTTCCTCCTCAGGGGGAGGACTCCTCACATTCTTCTCCTGCTCCAGTGTGGAGTCCCTCCCACGGGAGAGAGTTTGCCACAAACTTCCCCAACATGAGTCCTTCCCATGGGCTACAGTTCTTCATGAACTGCTCCAGTGTGGGTCCATTCCATGGGTCCACAGGTCCTGCCAGGAGCCTGCTCCAACATGGGCTTCCCACGGAGTCACAACCTCCTTCGGGCACCCACCTGCTCTGGCATGGCGTCCTCCACGGACTGCAGGTGGATATCTGCTCCACCGTGGACCTCCCTGGGCTGCAGGGGGACAGCCTGCCTCACTGTGGTCTTCCCCACGGGCTGCAGGGGAATCTCTGCTCCGGTGCCTGGAGCATCTCCTGCCCCTCCTTCTTCACCAACCTGGGGGTCTGCAGGGCTGTTTCTCTCACATACTCTCACTCCTCTCTCTGGTGTGCAATTGCTGTCATGGAGCAACTTTTCCCCCTTCTTAAATCTGTTATCCCAGAGGCACTACCACCATTGCTGATGGGCTCAGCCTTGGCCAGTGGCAGGTCCATCTTGGAGCCGGCTGGCATTGGCTCATGGGGGACATGGGGAAAACTTCTAGCAGCTTCTCACAGAAGCCACCCCTTGTAGCCCTCCCGCTACCGACACCTTGCCACGCAAACCCAATACATGTCTCCACAACCCTAAAACACAGGGTGGCAATTGCTTACTTTAAACATAGGTTTCTTTCTGAATCCCAGGGAAGTGACGGGGTGTTTTTTTAGGGCCAGCCTCATTTTTTATGCAGATAAAGAGCAGAGGAACAAGAGTCCTCATGATGTCCTCAGGTCTTTTACACTAGTGGCAGATGGTAACCTTTTCACACAGGTCAATGACAATCCAAAACCAACCAAATAATTCCCACTTCCAAATCATTGTACTTTTTATAACATTTCTAAGAAAAGCCATATTGCACACTGTAAGAGCCCCAGAGTCCTCACTCTGAACGTATCCCCAGATACATCTCACACTGTGTGCATTCTCTTGCCCAGAGGCAGGCCAGAGATTAAAGAGGTCAGGTACCTCTGAAATAGGGTGACAGTGACCCAAATTATTCACCCCCATGAAGACTACAGTCCCACTGGAATCAGGAATTTAATCATGATGCATATTGTGCTCCAAAGAAGAGAGTCAAAACTCAGAGTTGTCTTTTGGTTTGCAATATTAAAGGGTGAGGACAGAACACAGAGGGGGGTGAAAAACAGTTCAGTCAGAGAGGGTTCCTCCCTAGCCCAGGTTACACTGGTCAATTTAATTTGGTGGCACCTCCAAAACCCTCCTGCAGCAGGCTGAGCAGAGCCGTACCTCGGCTTTTCCCAGCACCTTTACTTCAGTTTTATTCCACCTGAAAAGTGCTTACCTTCTGATACCATCCTTTAGGGAGCAGCAACTAATTACTGGCATCCTTAGGTAAAAAGCCCCATGATTTACAAACACTAAGTACAGGCTCCAGCTGTTTAATAGTGCTGAAAACCACACCATAAGGATGTCTTAGGGTATACAGGACACAACATTCATTATATTTATGAAACAGTAGTCATTACCATGGACATCAGAAAAAGTGTACAAGTCTAAGGTCTTTTCATTGAAAAGGAGAAGAATGAATTCTCCAGAGGTTCTCATCTCTGAAACATGCTTTTCCTTATAGGCCTATCTATATGTGGATTGCTTTTAGCTTTCTATACTTAATAGAATCTCTCCTCCTTGACTCAGACCTGTGAAGGACACCGGATTTCAAGGACTAATTCAGGAGTACTGTGAGATTATATTTTGTGGCACAATTTGACAGTAATCAGGTGATCAGTAGACACTAGTGTCTTAATTCCAGCTACTGACTACTAAGCTTTTTAATTTCTTGGCATACCTGAATTCTGCATTGGGTGAATTTTCTTGTATATTTTTAGAGCTCAGATTAATCACCTAAATCAGCTAATGACAGTCGGTGCCATAAACAGAAGAGATATATTCTCAGACCTGTCAAACATATTTATTAGAAAAAAGATAAAAATTGACAGAATTTACATATGGAGATCGATTGTACCTTTCTTCTACACTTTCCACTGAGGTTTTTTAGCTAGAAAATTGTATTATAAAACTATGATGACAAGGGTTAAAATATCACCATCTTTTGCTCAGAATAAAAACATAAGGTTCACGAATACATTTTAATAAGGCATATCCTAAGGGCTTGCTTGAACTTCAGTTTTTCATTCCAAAAACTTCAGGGTTATCTTTATCACCTCCCAGGTAAGCATTATTTTAATAAATGAAAAAGGCAAAAGGGATACTCTGAAGACTCATTTTCAAGACTTTAAAATAAAAGCTTCCCTCATTACTTCAATTTCCTGCTTTTCCCCAATTGATCAAACAGTCTTTTGTTCCCTTCTCTTTCTCTCAGTATTTTTTTTTATTTTTTTTTTAAGCATTCCTCTTTTCTTTCCTATCGCTTATTATTGGCACTTGAGTCAGGATTCACCTTACTAACACGCAGCTTGCAAGTGAATTAGAGCTGGTGTAGCACAAGAGAAGAAAGTAAGCAGTTGCGCTGCTTCCAGATTTTCAGTGTCAATGTCTGTGCCTGGTTCTCAGTTCTTTGGGATGCTGGACCCCATAGCAATTGCTAAATCTTACTGTAAAGCTGGATGAATGTTTTGTCCCAGCAAAACAGAATATGCCAATAGATGCATTAACACCATGCTGTGATAAGGAGGTGGTCTAATAACCCAAACAGAATGTGAGAACTAGGTGTCAAAAAGACAACCACCACAAATGCTCAGTAAATATTTAAGTGCTTTCTTGGATGAAGGTCAGAGAACTCTACACATGGAAAGAGGATGCACAATGGAAATCTGAATCAATAACCAAGGAGAATGTGAAAGTGAACATTTTTAAGGCCTCTGTCATAGTGTTATGTAGAACTGTCTCCTAGGTTTTGTTTTTTCCTTAAGTATTCAATGAGCAAGCAGGAATTTTTTTTCTACTGCTTTTTTTTTTTTTAACTTCACAGTAGAGACAATTCATAAGTATACTAATTACGTCATTATAGTGTGATTTCAGTAAATCAATACAAACTCCTCCATTTATCATTGTGGATATAATCCATTTTAAGATAGTATCTAGTTGGACTGGACTGCAGAAAGAATGAGTAAGGATAAGAAAATAACTAGCCTCCCTGCTCCTCAAAAAGGTTTAAACATGAAGATAGATCTTTTATTGACCAGGCTATTTTTTATTTCCCTTGCTGCTCTGCTTCCTTGCATAGTGTAGCATGAGAAACATGAATTGAGCACATTAACTGAAGGGCATGATTCTAATTACGCAGCTCTATGAAAGGAGTCAAGTCCATATTCCCCACTAGGAAATCATAAGAATTTCCTCTACCCAAACAGTAACTGGCAATATGCTGTGATATTGAGAATGATTGCTTTGAATACTCAAGCATTTAGGATAAATACAAAATAACAACTAATTAAGAGAATTAGATCGGTCATATCGTTCAGGTAAGGAATTTCACTAAATCCATTTATTAGGGCAAGATTCTTTTACACTGAGGTCTGGGAGAACAGTACTCCTTTGTCTTGGAAACTGAAGTTTAATCAGCATGCGACAAGAATATAGTCATCTCCTGTATTTAACTGGACAGGCTTCCTGTTAAGTGACAGAAGAGGGATGGAGAGGCTTGCAGGAGGCAGGTGTCGGGCAGGACAGCTGGGTAAATTGTTCTCTCAGGTTTTCCGTATGTGTACCAGAAACAGAAATCCCTCATGAGGAACTGGCAAAATAAGACGCCCTTATGCAGATGTAGCCAACAGAAACACTTCTCACCCCCCAGTTTATTAAAAAGCAGCATAGCTTCAAGCCACAGAATCTATGGTGTGACCACAGAGACAGCAGGATGGGTCATTTTCATCATCCCAGGACCTTGTAGGACACCTTCTTAACAAAGAACATGTCCTGACCTATTTTTCTCAGCTGTCCATAGTCCACCAGATATAGAACTTCACTTGGGGACCCCAGCTACTCACACCTTTCCCTTTTTGTTGGTAATTAAGAAAAAATCCCTGTGCCCAATAAATCTTGATCTAAATACAGAGGCTTTCAGAAAAAAGGGTGTTCTTCCCGTTGTTCAGATGGGAGACTAAGGAAGAGAGGAAATCAAGGGATTTGTGCAATGTCGTATCCCTAATTCTTGGTAAAGCTGGAAAGTGAACCCCGTTGTCGTGAGTTTCAGTTCAGCATTTCAGCACAGAAGCATTCATCTTCAATGGAATGGTTTTGTAGCAATCTGCCCAGGCTAGTTTTTGAAGAAGAAACGAGCTCCTACTGTTGTCCCATGCCTCCAGTCACTAGACCACTGAGATTTTCTTTAATGTTTTATGATGTCTTTATTTCATTGTGCATATTTTATCTCTATCTAATTGCATTTGTAATTTACTTTATGCATCCCAAAGCGCTTAGAGGACTGGAGATACCAATAAAGTATAGGAGAATAAACCAGGAGAAATAATTACTGAAATACAGGATCCAATAACTTGGAAAAAGCAATGTAGAGAAACTGTTGAAGTGGAAGATGCATCCCTTGTACCTTTTTAGGATGAGTCATCAGGGAAGTAGCAAATTGGAAAAACTGCAAAGAAAATTTCGGTTTGATTCATCTTACTAGAAATAATATGACAGAACTTCTAGAGTCTTTGCTGCAATACAGACACATGTTTAAGCACAATAGAGCTGGGAATTGCGGATCATGCATTTGCCCTGCTAAACTACACAAAATAGGAGGATATCACTGCACTAACCGGGCTGAAATCTGCTGAGAAGCATGAGATAAGAAAGAGATAGAAATATAGAACAAAGAGGGACTAGGAGAAATTACCACTAAGGGAGGGAAGAAAGGATGCATTTGGTCTTATATCTAATGAAGACTGACCTGACATTTGAGATAATTAAAAATGGCAGCATGAGGTACTGCACATATTCATTTTTCAGCCTGCAATGTTATCCTCATGACTTTTACCATACTATGTTTACTAAGTAAGGTCAAGCATGTCTGAATACCTGGAGAAGAGACAACCTGGGAACATAAGGTTGCACTGACAATGGGAGCAGTCTGTAGCGCTCTCCCCTCCAGGGCTAAACTGAGCCAATCTCTTACAGCAGTTGTGCTGTCGGAGGGGGTGGACTTCCAGTTGAAGGTAAAAGAGGAAACCTGGGTCTTAAAACCTCCAGGGTTCCCTCAGCAGGAGATATTCATGCTGTGGCCAACTTTCCCTCTTGCCTGGATGCATGTAATCAACTGAAACAAATGAAAGGTACGCAGTAAACATTGTCCCCCTCTTCCTCTGAAAGCTTGGACTCCCCCTCCAGCTCCAATTGCTCCAAAATGCACATTCTACCTCCCTGACATTCCTTTGAGGATCAGTATTGTAGGTGAAACTGAAATATTTATTTATAGCACAGCTACAAGAACCTACTCCATCCCTAAACATAAACAGCTCAGTTTTGGGAAGGGGCATGAAGGAGCAGACAGGAGCAGCAGGAGGGAAGAGGCGCTGCAGGGAGCAGCCTGTAGGATCCCCTGTCCCTCACAATCCACTGCTTTAGACCACACACTTCTTCTGGACGAGCAGGAAGAGTTAAGGAAAAGATTCATGCAGATAGCTGACAGAGGGGAAACTGTGCTGCTGCTGAATCATATCTTCAGATATAGCATGTGAAATGTTGATTTTAGTTCAAAGAAGGAAACATGAGCAAAGTATTTGTCATTCAAAAGGTGAGAATAGGTTTTCTCAATGCATCTTTTTATAGATGATTAATTTTGGTTTTAGGTATCTTAATTTAAATCTAAGTGGAAATACTGTTGTATTATACAGACATCCCTGAAACCAACCATCACAACTCTTTATATGCATAACGTACAAAACCCAAGAGCTTTCTTTTAAAGTTAACAATGGTGACTCGTTATAAGAGCAAACCGAGAGGTAATTTTGTAAAGAATTCATCCTGGAAGGTGCTTAGCACCTTTAATTCTTATTAGTATCAAAGAGAAAACTAACAGCTTCCCAATGGATTAACTATCTGTATTGGGTTTGTGTGGCAAGGTTTTGGTAGCGGGGGGGCTACAGGGGTGGCTTCTGTGAGAAGCTGCCAGAAGCTTCCCCTGTGTCTGACAGAGCCAATGCCAGCCGGCTCCAAGGCGGACCCACCGCTGGCCAAGGCTGAGCCCATCAGCAACAGTGGTAACGCCTCTGGGATAATATGCTTAAACAGGGGAAAAAAACCCACATAACAGCAACTTCAGCTGGAGAAAGGAGTGAGAATATGTGAGAGAAACAACCCTGCAGACACCAAGGTCAGTGAAAAAGGAGGGGGAGGAGGTGCTCCAGGCGCCGGAGCAGAGATTCCCCTGCAGCCCGTGATGAAGACCATGGTGAGGCAGGCTGTCCCCCTGCAGCCCAGGGAGGTCCACGGTGGAGCAGATATCCACCTGCAGCCCAGGGAGGACCCCACGCCAGAGCAGGTGGGTGCCTGAAGGAGACTATCACCCCGTGGGAAGCCCACGCTGGAGCAGGTTCCTGGCAGGACCTGCGGATCCGTGGAGAGAGGAGCCCACGCTGGAGCAGGTTTGCTGGCAGGACTTGTGACCCCGCGGGGGACACACACTGGAGCAGTCTGTGCCTGAAGGACTGCACCCTGTGGAAGGGACCCACGCTGGAGCAGGGGAAGAGTGATAAGTCCTCCCCCTGAGGAGGAAGGAGCAGCAGAGACAACGTGTGATGAACCGACCGCAACCCCCATTCCCCATCCCCCTGCACCACTGGTGGGGAGGAGGTAGAGAAAATCAGGAGTAAAGTTAAGCCCAGGAAGAAGGGAGGGGTGGTGGGAAAGTGTTTTAAGATTTTATTTTATTTCTCATTATTCTACTCTGATTTGATTGATAATAAATTAAATTAATTTTCCCCAAGTTGAGTCTGTTTTGCCCATGACAGTAATTGCTGAGTGATCTCTCCCTGTCCTTATCTCGACCCACGAGCCTTTTGTTCCATTTTCTCTCCCCTGTCCAGCTCAGGAGAGGAGCGACAGAGCGGCTTTGGTGGGCAGCTGGCACCCAGCCAGGGTCAACCTACTACACTGTCTTACAGTATCGCTCTAAAAATTGCAAAAATACTTTCCAATAAGCTTCAACCATGGCACGATATACCCTGTTTTAGTGTGATCCCTATTTCATCTTGTCTCTGCTTACCACAAATCTCTAAAATTTGAGACTTTCAGAGGGAATTTGCATTGACATCACCAGGATGATTAGAAACCTTCAGGACAGAGAAGCAGTGTAATAAAATAAATGGCAGATTCTTTGTCAGAGAAAGCAGATGCCTTACAGCTGGGCTTCTTAGAAGAAAGATTATAGGTCTTAAAATGGAAGTGGAAGATATGTTCAGGTCAGGAGGCCACCACCAACTCCTCAGAGAAGAATTTTAGAAAAAAAGAGAAGAGAAATTTTTCAAGATGGATACAGGAAGTCCTCAGTCCATGCTTCCCCTGAGGAGCTTACAGTGGTCAAATGCTGTAGATGTGTCTAAACTGTAAGGCTGAAGGAAGATTTGAGGATTTGATTAAGTGCAGTTTTTTATGCCTCTGCAAAGTACAAGTACAAAATGCCTTTCAGCCCTGAAGCATTTCATAGCCACTTTTGCACAGGTGATAAGAATTACAGGAAGTAAAAGGCCAGGGAGAATCACACGCAATGTCTGTCATTAAACACATTTTGAAGACTCTCTATTCTCTGAGATATATTCAAAACTCGAATGGACAAACCCCTGAGCAACCTGATGTAGTTGGATCTGCTTTGAGCTGAATCAGGGTGAACAACACAAACTCCACAGGTACCCCCCTATCTAAATTATTCCATGGTAATTAAATAAGCATCTACGTTTTGTCCTGAATGTTATTAATGTGGAGACAGAAAGTCTAAATTTCCAGCAATCTGCTTTTTAAAAAAAGTTCTATCAGGAACATAATGGATGTTCCCCAGTAGATGCATACCACATATCCCCATATCCCCACGAAAACATGTTTCTCTGGTTCACCTGAGATCAAAAGCGACAGTTAGAGACAAAGCATTTCTGGCCAGAACCATGGCAAATTTGTGGCAAAAGTAGAGTTTACTTCAGTCATTCTGCTGAGGGTCAGAATGGTGCCTGATAAATATGCTCAAACCCAGCCAGCTTTGGGGGAACTATCACTGCAGCTAGCTCTCAGGAACATTAACTAAAGCTCTGGTAGAACAGCGTGAGCCAGAGGCAGGGAGAGTAGCTAGAAAGAACCCAAAGGAAGGAAAGCAGAGAGTGACAGGGTGTCAGAGACACCTAGTTGGCTGATTTATCTGTTTCTGTCTCTTGCTGCTTCAAAAAAGGAGTTTCTTTTGATTGGAAAGAATACCACTGATAAGAATGATGCAGCAGTTACTACATATAGAAAATCCTCTTCTGAGGCCATACTTAAGCATTTAGTTTAGGAAGGAAGAAAAGAAAACCTCCATAGAAACTCTGTTTATCGTTTCTTCTGTTTCATTCATGAAAAAAAAGAAGAAAAAGTTAAGTTGATCAAGTCTGATTTAATCACCAGAAGTGATTCTGATGCTAGGGTCTTCTCTGATAAGCTATCCGCAAATGCTTTGCTCCGGCCTCAGCTAGGATCCCAGCTGTATGAGTCTGCCTGTGTCAACCTGAAAAAGCTTATTCAATTTTCCCTCACATGTCAGAAATACTTCTTAATAAAATAAAAGGTCAAATTAGCACTTAATCCCTGTCAATGATGTTATTTTAAAGTTGCTGTAGATATGCCCCGATAGACTCATAGTCAGAAGAGAAACAGGCCCTTGAGAATATTGCAACTCATCGACAAATTCATTGTGGTCTTTTAAGTTCAGTTGTGCCTAGAGTTTTCCAGAACTTACTGTCTTAAATAAAGACAGTAAATCCTGCTTTGAAGGAGATCTTGAAGCTCTGTCAGACACCTATACTTATTTTGGGTCTGAATTTGAAACAAGCACTTTTCAATTCCTTTAAATAACAGCTGACTGATTACAAGCCTAGAACTTTACCTCTGTTATTTATGGAGACTATGCTCTCTCAAACAACAAAGCAAAATTGCAAAGGTTAGTTACATAAATAACAAACTTCCTCTTGGAAGATCTATACATTTCAAGTTTGAATTGTTTTGCTACCAACACCTAATGCATAAAGTTTGTGCTAATATCTTGGCTGGCAAAGGACCAACAACCTTGAGTTTGTAACAGCTAAAACCATACATCTAAAGATTGCAGTGATGGCTGGTCTTATCGCTGTCTGGATGACTGTAAATTCTGCTTGTTGAAATTTTCAGAGGTAGGCACTAGCATCAATGAGTACGGTGATCTTGCAGACATCGACTGACATCATTAGAAAAGAAAAAAAGAGGGGTTAGACTGGCCACATTCTTTCAATTTGGTAACTTGGTAAGACAGAGAGTACCTTTCACCTCTGCCTGCTATTCTAATCAGAATAAAATTGTTTTCTTTGTTATATATTTTACAGTACGATCTTGTAAATCATTCAAATGAGAAAGAAGAGTTAAAAGGAGACAAATATGCAGACAGGTTTCAAAGGATATATCTGTAAGTGCTCTGGACCTGTTTTTATCCACTAATTGTTTGGCATTATTCTTATTTCGATAAGTAACTGCTTGATGCGTAAGGTGGCTGTTTTTAAAAAAAAAGAAAAACAAACCAAAACAAAACGAAAACCCCCAAAACACCAAACCAAACCAAAAAAACAAAACCAAACCAAAACAAAAAACTGAACCCCAAACAAACCCATGTATCATTCCCTCGTCTGAGAGACAAGAAAGAAAGGAGTCTGAACAAGGAAGAAAGATTCCCAAAAGCTTTAGCACAAAATTTGCTGATGAAGTAGCTACCACTATGAAAAGCCGATGAAGCTACTACCTGACCTGGGATAGTATATACAGCCCACCCCAGACCTCCAGGCAAGCAAACCTCTAAAAGCAAAAATCTGCAGGTTCTGATTTACATTATAATCTGTACTTCAAGCAACTGGTGCCTTAGGGCAGCTTTTTATGCAACCACCTCCTTTGACATCTCATTTAAACTTTAGTTCATATTTAGGTTGGAAGAGCCCTGTAAAATCACCTACTAGGAGGAGGTCAGAATTGAATCAAATAAATCATTCCTATCTGAAGCACAATTCCATGCAGATACCTGCAGAGAATCCTTTCTGCTGGCAGATCATGTAAGGTCTGCTCCATCAGAAACTAGTGGCTTCATTGCTTTTGTGATTTATGGCGTGCTAGAACCGTCATCTACGGATTGGTTGGGATTTTTGAGCAAGATGTTTGTTAGAGCCTGAACACTCTTACAAAGGTTAGGACCAGATGAACTGTGAAATGCTCTCTTCTTCAGAAGTGGTGCCTTCTCTGAATTTCCTGGATAGAAATACGATCTACACACATACACAAACACAATAATGCTAGTGCCTTTGGGAAATACCAGATTGATTACACCTATGTAAATCAACAGAAGAGTTCACATGAAGGCAACCTCCCGCATTTCCATGAATTGTCAGACAGAAGTACTGGAGGCAGATGACGCATTGCTAGGTATGCAGGCACTTTGGACAAATGGAAAACTAAATCTTGGATGAAGCTTCAAAGTGGAAAACAGACAGTGAGGATAATGAAGCTCCAAATTGGAAAACAGACAATGATGATAATGAACCTCAGACATCCCTCTTCAAACCCATCCTCTAAACCCCAAATCCTGATCTCACTACCTTCTTCCTCTGCACCAAAATCCTCCTGCCTGTTTCCTCACCCACTGAAACATGCACCACAGGCTACTGGAGAGACTGTGCACTTCATTCAGTGTGCCCAAGGCCACGTCCACCACGGTCTGCAACATCCCTGAGGGCTGCAGCCCTTGTGCTGCTTGGACTGGAACACGGTGTCTTTGTGGGATTTATTTGCTAAAAACCTAGAGAATTATGGAGCATATGTGAACCAATTTCACAGGAAGTGCTAAAAGCACATCCCTGGTTTTGCTCCAAAGCACAGGCAAATCAGTGCATCTTCAGCAGCAGAATGCAACTGCTTCTTTTAACATGGGTCAATGTATTTCTTCTTCAACTTCTTCTCTGGATCAGCTGAATCCACACAATTTAACACTGAAAAATTATATTACTTTCACCACTGTCTCCTGCAATGCATCCTCTTCTTGATCCTCAAAAGAAAATCAGTCATAGGTGTGCACCTACTGTAATTTGGGGTCTATCACTTGGAGACAAGTAAAACTCTTCGTACTTGTAGCTATTCTCCCATCTTTTAACCCACTTAGCCACAGTTTTGTTGTCAAGATGGTACATGGGCTCTGGTAAATGGAAAAATCGTGTACTGGTGTGCATTCCAGTCTCTGGAGCATACAGAAAACAGATGGTTTGATACCATCCTTCAGATGTGAACTCCTGGATTTAGAGTTGTCACTGCTTTTACAATCAGGCCTATGTTTTGTTTTTCCTCCTCTAAAGACCTCCGTTATTAAAATGCCAACGTAAGTTTTATTAGTTAACTATTTCTGTCTATATGAGTGAAAGGCATTTGGAAAAGCAATAAATTCTTAGGTCATATGAAAACCAAATAACCCTTATTCAAATACCAGAGGTTACAAACAGATATTAAGCATGTACACATTCAGCAGGAGATGACCAGAGTTAATATTACAGTCTGATATATCAAACTCCTTAGGCAGACCAAAATAATAATGATCCTGCAGAGCAAGTGGTAATATTTTAGAAAAGAGAAAGAAAAAAATATATATCAAAAGTCATGCTCGTTTTGAATTCCAGAAAACTTTTTAATCATGCTGATCTTTGTTTCCTAACTAAATGGGTTTCTAGGGATTTCAAGATCCATAGACAAAACTGAATTGTTTTACATCTCCCAGTGACGTAGAGAGCTTTGGTACCACTGCAAAGGGTTGAAGGCACAAGGGGCAATCACAGTTTTGACTTTTATTTTCTGCCATTACCAGAAGGCAAGTCTAGCACATGGTCAATAACTGACCTTGGCTAAAATCAGATCTAGGGAAGACAAAGGACTCCTGGGGTGCTTGACTTTCATCACTTTCTCAATAATTTCTTTTGATATTGAGAGACTAAAGACTGTATGATAATTGACAACATTGGCCCTGACGCATTACTTTCCTAACAAAAGCAATCATTTCATTGCAGCACTTCCACTGAAACACACAAAAGCTACCTTTCCAAAGATGAATGTAGCTTAACAATCACCTCCCCTAAATTTGTAGCAATAACAAAGAATACCATAAGCAGCCTGGAAACAGAGCAGGATTTGCACATTTTCTTTCTACAGGCATAAGTTTCCAGCCAGATATAATGGAAATAATAAACATGATTAGTTTAAGAAAGTTGTTATCCATAACAGATCAGAAACTCCTCAGGGCAGGGAAGTTCTTGAAACTCTCTTTTTGGTCTTAGCCAGGGAAGCATATAAACATCTACTGGCAGGAAGACAAAACTTGAGCCTTTTTGAATGAGCAACAAGCAGAGGGAAGTTCACTTGCTTACAGTAGGTGCTAAGTAAATATGGTCAATATTGCAGTCTTTGATGATAAAATCACAAACTAAGTAACTGATGCTGTGGTATTACATTATTCATGTTTTACACTTCCCTCAGAGAGCAGCTCCTGTTACTGAGTGGATGCTGATTTCAGCTGGAGGGTAACAAAACAAGATGTCAATGAAAAAAAAGTCTTGAAGTTTCAGACATAGATTCTGCAGTGCTACGAGCTAACATTATCCCACTGAACTATACTGATTTCCACCAAGTGAGCATTTGATTCATACAGGGGACCAGCTGAACTTTCAGAAAGTGCAATTTCTTAAATAAGAAACATTTGTTTTTATTATCTTCATTGATCTTTCATTAGATCTATAGTGGTGATACAGACCATTTGATAACACTGAAAACCTAATTCTATCTGTTTTGCTATTGCACATATTCACTCACATATTTCTTCAGGTTACAAAAATCATCTCCTCTTTTGAAACCATCCATCTTCCATCAGCACAGGCTGACTGCCTTGCCAACTTTAATCTCTGGTCTTTCTCTACTGTTGCAAGTCATTAATCAGTTACTTCCATCATCGTAACCAATAGCGACCCTATCTATAATCATCTTCTATGACTCTTTGAGAGCTTGCTATCCACTAGTGTCAGTGCCACTTAGGTTATAAAAATGTGCCAGCCTAAATGCCACACATGCATTAATCACTTGGCAAGCTTTTGCTGTTAGTTTCCTGAATTCTAGTTGCAGCTATGCATCTTTTACACAGAACAGTATTAACTGTAATAATAGTAAGACACTGCCCCAGAAAAGCTAGGATAAAGGAAATTAAAAGATAATTAAGATTGCAGTTCTATATCACTTTTTCCCCAGCAGCCTGAACACAATGCATATTCCCCTTGCTATTCTCACTGTGCAAGAGAAGAGGAAGACAAACAAACATTTAATCTTGAGAAGTCAAGCCAGTAGATTCATAAATTTGAGGCTAGGAGGGATCATTAGTTAATCAAGTTTTCCTTCCCATCCAACATACCAGAGAATGTTACCTTTTAATGCTACGCTGAGCCAAAAAGGAGAAAAAGAACCCTCATGTTTAACTAAAACTCATTTTTTACCAAGAGACATCTAGTCTTTACTTGAAGGAAGGTTACTAGCTTTGCTAAAAAAAAAAAAAAAAAGGACAACTAAAAATGAAGTTTTGGCACATGCTGCACAACGCTCCAGGCCTCCTGTATCATCACCAGGCTCCGTTTCCGTGCTCAGTTTCTGCAGGTACGTGCACACCAACTTTTCCCCCTGAACCCCTCCTGCCCTGCAGATAAGCCCAACCTGCCACTCCTCACCGCCATCCCTCTATCCCTGTCCTGCATCTACCCTCGTCCACCTCCACCCATTTACTTTTCTGTCCAAGAAATGTATGAGTGGAGGCTGGGGTATGACAGTACCTGGGCTGGTAAGGAAGGGGCTGCAAAAGCAGCATTCCTGTTTGCTGCCTGACCACTTGCCTCCTACTGCCAGGGTGGTTTTGATTGCACCTAACAGGTTCCTTTCCAAAACTTTCTACTTTCAGAACAATGCAACATTCAATTACTTTAAAACAATAAAGGCTTATAGGACAGATAATAAAAAACCCTGTTAACAAACTTTGTCTGCAGACAAATCTGCAAAATCCGTAATTTCGTCTCGTAGTTTCTTCCAATAGCTAAATCTCTGTCATTGTGACTTATTTCTTTCTCCATTTTTATTTGAATTGGACTAGAATCAATTCCCTGCTGTTCTTATTAGTTTGTAGGCTTTTCTCTCCTAGAATAAATATCAAACTCCAAGTCTATTAGCATTTTTTTGGTTTTTAAAAAATTTTGTTGGGAAAAAAAGGACTCCCCTCACCCCTCATAGTCTCAGTATCTTCCTCCTCCCTTTCCTGTGGAAAAAAAAAGTGCAGAAGGAAAGCTGAGGGGAAATACAAAAAACAGAAAAAAAGAAAACTTGAGCTATGATATTCCTGTTTGAGATCAACTTCACATTTCCAGAAGAAAATATATGGGGTTTTTTTTATATATATATACACACACATATATATATATTTACATGTATACATATATATACACATGTATATATATACATACACATGTATATATATACATACACACACAGACTTGAAAAATTCTCCTTCCTAAGGAAAAAAAAAAACAAAACCAAACTTCAAAAATTTTTTTGGCTTTAGCTCTGAAATCTTGTGAAATTTCTACTGCCATTTCAGTGTTGGTGGTGGTGCAGCTATATATCACTCAGTACTCCTATTACTGAATCTCCTTTGGCTGCCCTCAATACACAACTCCCAGCTACTTCTCCTGGCCAGGAAGAACAGTCACAGCTCTGCTGTATATCTGTCTCTATCCCTTATCCATCACCCTTATAGCAGACTCAGACCCCACTCGCCATCTTCCCCCGTCATATACATTTTGTTCCCTTCTCCCCTTTCATACAGAGCATCTTCACTTAACTGCTCTGCCAGTGTTCAACCTGGTTTTAGAGAAGGAAGCTCGTGTCTCAGAAAGCTTGTTTCATTGATTTATTAAGTGAATTAGGGGGAGTACCTAAATCCACTGCTTTCACAACTTATGGGAAGAGTTATGTACACAGCTGTCATCCAAGCTCACAGCAAAGGGAAAGCTTTACAGTCTTGCTGGGAAGGTCTCCTCCCTCTGTATGTTTTCCATAGCTGGTACCACAGTGGAGGGTAATATCTCTGTCAGCAGACAGGGAGGACACAAGAGGACCCTGAGTTCTAGGAATGGCAGGACAGGTTGCCCTACCTCTGCATTTTGCTTTCTATTTATATTGCCCGTTTAAATTATAGAGCATCTAATCAGGCATTGTGCCTGGAGACGTGGTCTTTACAGGCCCATTCAGGTTAAAAAAAAAATAAATCCAAATTCGACTAAATTTAATTCCATTGACTTCCAAAGTGAATTACGTTAAATCAACTTAAAATGGCTTTAATCCTCCTTTGATAGTGTTATTCAGTCTTAAATCAGGTTAGTTATCCACTTTAAAATTAACAGGTTTAGTCGATTTCAAAACCTGTCCTCAGTATTGCTTCACAGACAAATCCTCACCATTTTACAGGTAATATTAGTCCAGTGAAACATTAATAATGATACAGGTGATACCAGTTGCTGAATCCAATTTTTTCAAGAAACGTTATTTTCTCTGAAGAGCTCAGATTTAGTCAGAATCAGTTTTCCTGATTAAACTAGCACAAGAGAAAGTACTATATGAAAGTATTTCTAAATATTTATTCATCTTAAATATGACGCCACATTCATAAATCACATAAGGACAACTCAGTTTGACAAGCAAGGAAAAAAGATGATGCTGTTATTACAAAAAATATTGTGTGAAAATATTGAGATACTATTGATTATTAAAATGTATTTCAGGACTTTGAGAAGCACGTGTATTAACTACCACTATTGCTGACTATCTTCATACTGCTATGAAGGCATGCAGCATAAAAATAATGTCTAGTCTGCAGCATCTGGGTTTAAATCCAATCATTGCTGCCGTCCTAGCTTGCCTGATTGGATGGTTATGGGTTTTAAATCAAAAAAGCAATCAGCTGACACTAATAAGATGACAAGGTTTGAAGTACTTTGAATTACTTAATAGCTGGGCCAACATTTGACACCAGACAGTGTTGTTGAGTCACGTGTTCATTTATTTATGTTTCAGTAAAACATTAAACACTTTTTTTCCATTCCTTCTGAGCCAGATGCTCAAATCTCAGACTCAGTCAGCAGAGCTCAGGCTGGTGCTTGTGGCTATCCAGGAGAGGGAGGATGCTGAGAAAACCTGAGCGCAGGAGGACCTGAAAAGACCCACTCATTCATTGCTTCTGTAGGCTGGATAAGGCCAACCTCTGTACTAACCAAGACTTGCTCTTTGGGCATAAAATAAATAGGGAGCATTCTTACAAGAAACAGCAGCCATCCTACTACCTACACACAAGATTTAAACAGCGTAAAACTCTGCATTTGACCTTTACATGCTTTTTTCACACTGACCACCAAACTGGGTTTGTGAGGTTATACAGCTTTGCAGAAAGATCAGATGATCAAAAACTGAAACAACAACAACAACAAAGCCTGCCTCCTCCTGAAAATCTCAATGTTTCAAAGTTTTATTTTCATGCCAAATTGGCAAGAAAGCAAATAACTTTTCAGGAATCTGAGGGAAAATGTGTTTTGATAAAAGCTGTCTGCTAAAATGTGGCGTTTCAAAAAGGAATTAATTTTAGAATACCTCCTATGTAGAATTACTTTTCCCTTTATTCCATAACTTATATATTACTGACATATCATTTCAAGACATGATACAGTAATAGATGTTTAATGACTACAATAGTCAAAGCCCTCTATTATTGTATATAAAACTATTAAAGGAAGCTCTGACAAAGAACAAAATGAAATATCTTTTTCTAATTTATAGATCAAAATAAGTAATTTCTGTGGAAATGAAATAAATTCTTTATTTTTCTGAAAAATACCGTGATAATGAAGATTTTTTGAAAAGACTTAAAAATGAAATTTCCATAATAGTGGAAAATAATTTGAGAAACAGTATCTAACCAAGGTACCTTGCAATGTCCTTTTCTGTCAAAACAAAGGTCTTGAATGAAAATTCTTAAACTAATTTTGGGAAGTGTTCATGGAAATAAGCATATATCAGCCTGCCTTCAGAAGGATAAAAATGTTATTTCTCCTTGGACTCCATTTACATCATCATAGGATTTAATCTTATACAATATCCTACAAGAGTATACACTGCCTCATAGCAGTTGACTGGTCCTCAAGGTGAAATTTAATTGGTATAGAAAAACACCTCCTATTAACTCTATTACTGTTTGTGTTTATGTCAAAGTGAAGTTTGCTGTGTAGAAGTTATTAGAGGATTAAGTCATTGATATCAGAATATTCATCATCTTAGAGGAATTGAAAGATATTAGATTTAGGGTAGACTTTATGGTAATTTGTTAGGTGATAGAATAACTTGCATGTCTACTTATTTTGAATAACTGCATAAAATATCACTCTAATGGCATAAATTAGTCCTATGTTGTCTATACAACCTTTATTTTTCCATTAATATTTTGTCTTCTAATTTTATATGCTTAATCATTTTGCTGAGAAGTAAAAAGCTGAAAGTGTGTTAATGGAGAGGAGGAATCATCCAGTCTGACTGATGATACAAGGAAGCCCTTTGCACAGATGGGTGCAGTGCTATATCTTTACAATAAAACACAATTTGCTCTAAGAGTACTAACTCCCAGGTGCTATGTGGATCTTGGGGGAGAGAAGAGGGAGGTTTCTTATGGATGGGGGAAACCTCATCCATAAAGATCTTCAAATCATTTCCTAGAATATTTACTCCTCAATTTTAAAAAAAGTGTTAGAGTGAAAGTTGCATCACCAGGAAAGCTGAAAATCATGGAACAGAACAGAATGGTTTGGGTTGGAAGGGACCTTAAAGATCATCTAGTTCCAACTCCCCTGCCATGGGCAGGGACACCTTCCACCAGACCAGGTTGCTCAAAGCCCCATCCAACCTGGCCTTGAACACTTCCAGGGATGGGGCATCCACAACCTCTCTGGGCAACCTCTTCCAGTGCCTCACCACCCTCACAGGGAAGAACTTCTCCCTTACATCTAATCTAAATCTACCCTCTTTCAGTTTAAAGCCATTACCCCTTGTTCTGTCACTACATGCCCTTGTAAAAAGTCCCTCTTCCAGCTTTCTTGTAGGGTCCCTTTGGGTACTGAAAGGCTGCTATAAGGTCTCCCTGGAGTCTTCTCTTCTCCAGGTGAACAACCCCAGCTCTCTCAGCCTGTCTTCACAGGAGAGGTGCACCAGCCCTCTGATCATTTTCATGGCCCTACTTAATAATACTTCATTTTCAGTGAAATAAATCCTTTCCCTGTAAAAGGTGGGAGATGCCATAACATGGCAGGAATCCATAGCTAGATCATGAATTACAGCTATGGAAAAAGGCATAATATGTGGAAACCTTATAACACAATAGCAAGATTTGGCCACGGTGGGAATGCAACGCAGTCTTGGACCTAACCAGAGTCCATGTGAAGTCAAAGATCCACAAAGTCAAATAATTAAAGCTTCCCCCTCCTTTTTTTTTTTCCTGAGAGTAACAGATATTTCTTGGTGAGATCAGACTTGTAAGTGTTGATTAGCAAAAGGGATTGGCTGTTCTGTAATTATTCTGACATTCAGAAAAAAATTCTGAATTGGAATTAAAATTATTTTTTCCATGAATTTTTAAAATAATACAAAGCTGCTATGATTTCACTCTGGAAACACCAGTGCATTGTAATATAAAAATAAAAATCCTCTCTCTGGGTGATATCTCCACTACCCTCCTATTTACAACCAAGTCATGTCATTCAAGCTTGACCAGAGAAAACAACCTAATGCCATTCCACACACTCCACCTTTTTTCTTTTTTCTTTTTTTCCTTTCATGAGAAGTGCACTGATTTTAAAACAACACAAACAAAAATACCCCAAACCCACACAAATACACCAGCTGCCAGGGTTCCTTGTCTGTTAAACATGTTATCTGTATTGCTACTGCTACTGTTCCAAAGAAAGCTGCACATCCCTGAGACAGAAAAACCCTCTCATTTTTCGTGAAAAAGGGCTAATGTTTATGAAACACCACTTTTTGTCTGAACAGCTGTTCCCATTCCAAATCAGAATAATTATCTTGATCCTTTGCCCCTGTGCTCAGGGACTTTGAATCACCTCAGTAGCTTGCAAGACAAAGCTTATCAACTTAACTGAGATCAGAACCAAAAGATGTAGAATATACATTAAAATACTGCTGGTCAAAATAATTGTTTTTCTGTTCTCTTTAAAGTGGTCCTGCAATGAGCAACACTGTCCTTTACTCTGTAGATTTAAAGACCATTTCAGTAAACATAAAAATAAAGTTTCTTTTTTTCATGTAGGATTTCTCTCACTGTCCTAGATTTGTGAGGGTTTCCTACTCAACTTGTGCTTTTTATAGTTGCTTGGTACTTTCTTTTTTTTTTTTTTTTAATCATTTTATTTAATGTCTGTGGTTCCTTTTTTTTACTGGTTTTTGGTTTCATTTTATTATGACAAAAAATGGAAAACTAAGTTCATTGCATTCTCAAATTATTAGCATATTTATAATAGTTTCCATTCCAAAACCAAAGAATAAATCATTCAAACTCAGAGCATGTATAAATTTTTTATTTCTAAGTAAGAAATATTTTAAAATCATAATAATTGGCAATCACATACTCTCCAATCCATAAATAACATGTAGCGTTTGCCTTCTGAATTTTAATTTAATATTGTGATTGAAAAAAAAGAAAAAAGAACCTGTTTTCAGGAGGACACTAACTACTGGAAAATTAGAAATTTGAGTATATCAGCTTAAGAACTGATATTTGGCATCATAGCAAGAGCAGCAGTTAAGAATCAGAATGGAGTACTGGCCTTAGATTAATTTGAGATGCAAGAACCTACCATTTCTCAGAGCTTGTCAGGATTGTTATATTATTTATTCTAGTGAAACAGCAATGTCTCCTTCTGATGGTGAGCCAAACAAGGTCATAGAAAGTGCCAAGCAGGAAACACACATAAAGTGTCCCCACCAGTAACTTCCCACTTGCAGTTGAACTTGATTTACATAGGCAGTGGAACTGGACCTGAAAATGCTGACTTAACATCACACAGGCCCAATGTAAAAAAATAAATAATAAAAAAAAATAATCTTAAAACATCCAAACATACTGGGCTACACCAATGGTTCACTTTAGCAGAGATTCGCACCTTTAGCACTATCTGGAGTAAAGATTTCAATACGTAAATAGGCACAAAGGACAAAATTCCTTTCCCCTGGTTTTCTCTTTCAGGGGCGCTGCACAGAAGCAGTTTCAGCTACTCGTACGGTAGCTGAGCACTGACTGGACTTTCTCATCGGGGCTGACGTGCAAAAAATGTTCCTCTTTGGCAACATAAAAGCATTACACATTCTATCTTCAAACACTACCAGTACTGCTTCAGCAGCTGGATTTCTGAAGATCTCCCCAGTCCTTCCACCAACAAATATTTAAGAAGTAGCCAGCCTATTTTTCAGATGGAATTTAGGCGGCTGTATTAGAAATCAGTAAGATCTCCCAAACCAACTTACAAAAGTTATTTTGCGGGTTCAAAGCCATGCCTGTTGTTCATACTTCAACCCTTTCTTCTTTGAGTCGTGTTGCTTTGCAAAATGACTGACACTCTTTACAAAAGGAGGACAACCCTAAGTATCTGGCCTATGGGTCACAGGAGAAAAAACAAACATAAAAACCTGACCATCTGACAGAAGCCAAAAGAGCAGAAGCTCCTGGGCTGCTAACAACAAAGCTGCTTTTGATTAGTATTTACAGTGCAGAACTACAGAGCACAGAGGTCCTTCTCTCGTTGATAATCACCTTCTGTCTCAAGAGAAGTAGATCATACGTGGTGTGATGAAGCCGCATTCAACACAGACCTCCAGATTGGGATTCTCAGCAAGTAAAAACTGATGTTGGCCCACTGACTCCAAAGGGCAGTTGACTTGGTGCTGCGCCCCAAAAAAACAGCTTGAGATCTGGCTCTACGAACTCAGCATTTCTGGGATGTTTGCTTCTTTCTGAACATGCATCCGACATCTTGCAACATTAGGCCACAACCAGTCTCCCCAAGAGTTCAGATTTATCATTCAGAGGCAAAGATTTTGTTAGATAGTATACAGATATTGCACATGATCTTAGTTAGAAGGCCATGCAATTAATGATGAGTTAGTTAATTAATGGTGGATGTTGTAGCAGGTGGCAATTCTACTCCAGCTGGTCCAGCCACCTGCTAATAGCTCTGTGTTAGCCCGGCTGCCCTGTACCTAGCACTTGGAGAGTGTTATCTCAAACTGCAATTAAAAAGATGTCCTTTAACTGAAGTCCCTTTAGGGGACAGAAGGGCATGAAGCACCACTCCAAATTCCAAAACACCTCTTTTTACAGAAACACTTTGTAAATTTTTCATTAGCACTTCAATGAGGGAAAAAATATCCTCTATCAGCCTTTTGCGTTTATATCAATAAAGGTGTAATTTGCACACAGGAATGTCCTTTTATAGAAGCGCATATACATATTAATGACAATACTGTGCATACCTGGGACAAAGAGAAATTTAAAAAAAAAAAAAAAATCCTCGTCTGTCCAGGCTATGAGCCCATTAAGTGTTAAAGCATGTGTAGGAAGTTTATGTCTGCAGTATTAGTCTCTCTGATCCATCTGATGGATGAGCTTACCTATCAGAAATTTCTGGAGTTAAGATCATGGGGTCATTCACAGGGACACACCTCTTATAGGAAGCAATTTCCAGATTTACCATGAAAAATATTCCCTGAAAAGTCCTCACTAGAGCCATGACCCTCCCCCCCCCAACAGGGACTGTGGATCAGAAACAATGGGAAACCACTATAAATGTGAAAAACATGACTAGACCTCTAGACACAAAAGGAGGAGACACAAACTCAGTTAACTCATTTTATACATATAAAGCAATTCTTCAAAAAAGCCATACTCAACTGGAACAATGCTGTGTGAGATGATGAAAAAATTCAGCAAAATACCACCCATAAAACCAATCCTGTCTCCTTATTACCCCTTCCTTCCAAAAATGCTATTGCAACAAAAAATTTGAACTAGTGATAGGAAAGGTCATCTCAATCCCTCATTAAAAGGTGTTTGAATATTTACTGATCACCTTTCTTTTGACCTACTGTAGATGCAATTGAACATTTGTCACTCCTTTTTGAAGTTGTTGGACTAGATACTTAAGAGGTCACAGTCAGCTACCCACCACATGTAAAGATAAGTTTGTGCTGGTTCATCATAAAAAGAATATCATAAAAAGAATAATTTAAATAATTATAGGCTGGGTTTGGGGGGGGGGGTATTCTTGCCTATCTCTAAATGGAAATTTATTTTAAACTTAACATATTTTTTTGCCTCTTTCTTTTTTCAGAATAATTTTTTCTTCTGGGTCAAAGATGTCTGTAGGAGTCTTCCAGCACCTTCTCAGCAGGCAAAAAAAAAAAAAAAAAGGTCAAAGAGAGATAGGATAAGAAAAAAATATCTAGGTGTATCACATTGCAGCTATGTTTTCCCCCCCTCCCTCTTCATCTTGTTCAAAAGTGAAAGTTTTGAGGACCAGTAGAACATATACTCATCAGCTTGGAAATGAGAAAACGACTACTGTGATCACTTTTTTTTTGATCTGCTGAACAGAACAGACCAGGGAATGTCACTGAGGGGAAAAAAAAAAAAGTCTACAAGCAGCTCATATTTTTTGCTGAAGTCAGAACTTATATTTTAGAAAGCCATCCATTTTTATATATAAAGATTCCAGATAACATAGATCTCACTGCATTTTTAGATATGCTTTTGCAATAGACAGCTATCCCTCATTGTGAAAACTGCACACCCTATTTCTAATAAGACTGTCTCTGCCTTCTCTTCCAGCTATTGGATTTCATTATGCCTTTTTCTGATAAATTGAAAATCCTTCTGTCACCATTATTTCATTTGTCATTGCTGAGGAATCCCTTTCTATCTCATGTGCACTTTAGCTGGAAAGTATCGCATAAATGGGAGGGAGAAAACTGCAATAACCACTCACCACACTGCATGACAGCTCATCCTGGCCAAATTTAAATGGCCAGCTACTAGAAAAGCACGTTAATAAAAAAAATAAAAAGACGACCTTGAAAGGGCAGCCATTTCAGTAATGATATGGTAATTATTAAGCTAAGCACTTGCAGGAAGGAAGTAGTATCCAAATTTTATGAAAGCATGAGACCTTGTCAGATTCCCTTAAATTTCAAAGTTAGAGCGTGCTACTTGAAATGACTGTAGACTGACGAGACTGTATTTCTTGATAAGTGTATATATATACATTTATTGAAATTTCTCACTTTATTATCTCTGGATAGCACAGAACCCATACACTCTTAAATCTCTATCAGGTCTTTTAATGTTTATTTCATAATGTGATCATGTAGATTATCAAAGAAATCCCAGAGATTTGGAGAAAATTGTTAGTAGATTGAGAAAAAAAAAACCAAACTTTTCATAAATTAACTCTTCACTGGATCATCGCAATTCACCATCATCAACCTTCTCCCTCAAGAAAGATCAAACAAAAACTTTTTAAATTTTAATTGCAGCCTCAGAGTATTGTGATGATATAACTGCTTTAGCAACTGCAAAGTGTTATGAAATGCATTTAATAGAAAATAAAATAGATGGATTATATTAATAGTAAAGTTAAAATGGGATGGCTAGAATTCCCCACAGTTCTTTGCTGGCAGGCTGAAGGTGGAAGGAAATGGTAGTACAATGTCAACAATTATTCAGTATGACAAGTCGAAAATTGTTTTCTTATTTGACATCACTTGGCAGTCTTAAAAGTTCAAGGCTTAAGTCAGTTATTAAGAGACTTATCCACATTAAGCCATATAGCTGTCAAATATGGCTGCCTGTCAAAGTTTCTTCTGAAGCAGGGACAGCCAGCTACACTGCATACAGAATTTCAATGGGAAAATGCCTTTAAGCCCCAAGAGTTCAACTGTACACTCTCCAAGGGTGGGAAAGGAGTTTTAGAGAATTACTGAAACTATAGGCTGCCAAAAGGCGAAGCTGGCATGTTTAAATTGCACTGAAGTACAGAAGAGTGAGAGTTTTAGTAATCAGCAATATTCACTGTTTAATTGCTGTCACACATACAGCATGAGGGCCAAGAGAAGAGAAACAACAAATGCCATGGGGACACTATAACCGTGAGATATAGCAGGGGAAGTTCAAAGACTGCTGATGTCCTCAAACTCAAAAGCATTGACGCTTCTGGACCAAATTATTCTTTCCTGATCACCATCTCCTCTCTACAATGAGCAGTTGTGCCCTCTACTCATGCACTCAGAGTGGGAAAGATCACTCCCCTTGCTCTTTGCCATCATGTCCAAGCTCTCAAACCCTCACCATGTGGTATCTTCTCTACTTTCTCCATACAATTCCTAACTTAACAGGTTCTGGGGGCAGTGATGGCAGCAGGATGCCCCTTCCTTGAACAAACCTTGTCTTCTAAGCCAGCACGGTTTATGCTGTTGTGCTAGTTGGCCATTTATCTGGCTTTAATAATTTTTCATCCTCATGGCAAATTTCAACCAAATTTAACACAGAAGTAGAATACCCAAGATAATTTTCTATGCTTCTGTCAACTGGTTAGACGATTGAACAAGATAACTATTCTAATTTATTCTTCTAGTTGAGGAAGAGACAGACTGAACTTATTCCTTACGTATTCAAAAGGTGTAAGCTAGCTGGTTCACCAGGGCATATACGGTGGCTTCCCAACCTGTACATATGTAGTTCTTAACCAGCCACTGTATGTCCTATTTTAACCCATATGTGTAAGAAATGTGGGAGAACATAAAAAGTACTTTAATGATGGGGATTACAGAACATGTGGGAAGCGGGAATAACTCTGGTGCAGAGAGAGAGGACACATGAAATAAATACATAGGAAACAAGGGTTCATATGTTCAGATACCCACTATTGTGATTTGGGTTCTCAGTACAGAAATAGAGGCTCAATGTATTTCGAACTTTACAAATTTAATGTCAGAAGGACATATTCCTGAGTATTACTGGGCATTGTATGTTGTCCAAGCACTTAGTGATGAATCCAATAACTTAAATACTACTAAAGCATTGCAGTCTACTGAGGACTAAATTCCTGTATTTCACAGAAGACCGTAGAAATTACACTGATGCCCAAGGCCACTGTAGTGGCCTGTAGTTAACAGAGAGATAAGCTAAAGTTTTCTGTTGATAAAAAAAATTATTCAGAGTGGTAAAGAAGGTGGCAGACTGTGTGGAAATGCTGAAGGGTCTTACGATTGCACCACAAAGCCAGCTTCACCAGTAAAACAACAGGCTCAGAGATGACCGTTACCATTAAGAAGTGAGATCTTTGGGTTAAATGCTGAAGTCCCTGTCAGTCCCTTCTTCTGTTAGGCTTCACACAGTATACGGACTAGAACTGGAAATGGTAATCTGGATGTAGCTTCACAGTTCTGTACTCAGAGATGAGATCAGTTCCCTTTTTCTAAAGAGTATTTACCTTTTTCAGTAAAGGGCTGCATTAGCTTTCTATTGTCATAGCAGAATCTAAGATAAACAACATGTCCCCCAGTGATTTACTGTGTCCAAAGCCTATCTCCTGTAACTGCAGGTATAGTCCAAATTCCTTGTTCTAAGGTATATCATGTACCTGTTAAAAAACGGTTAAGACTTCTTATTGTTTCAAAATAAACCTTGCTAAATCTGTGACTTGTTAATTTGATAATTCAGATCACCCTTCAAGACGGTCTTTCCTCCTCTTTTCTTGCTACCCTGTCAGTCACAGCACTGTCCTTTGCCATTTCATGAGGGATAAAAAGCAAGATGAAAGAGGAAAGAAAATAGAAATACCATACCTGAAAAGAGAAGTAAAAGGAGTCAGCCTGCTCTTCTCAAGTATCTCAAGGGAAAGTCAAGTGTATCTTGTGATTTTGGAGAAAACACTGGAAGGGAAGCTGAACAGGTTTTGTTGAAGGAAAGAAAACTTCTCTTGTTGTATAGAGCTAATCAAAAGCCCTAACTCGTGTGATCCACAGCCTTTGTGGTTTGTTATAAACTGATAAAAAGCAGCTATCTGACAATTGCAAAAAAAGTGACTTGTCCAGGCAACACATAGCTGACACAGGAGGATTTTGTGTCGAAGAGGCATGAGGTGAGATTTGCCAGTTGCTATGCATAAGAAATGTGGCCACTATGCTCATTAATTCCTGAACACTCTTTATTTTAATGCTTACAGGTTAGTGTGACATTTAGGTCACCTTTAGTCTGAAGTTGGCATTTGCCTCACAATTAGATTAATGAACACTCAGGGAAAGCTCAACAAATGCTAGAATCCAGTGCAATTGAAAACACTTTGGTGTCCATTAGCAGCCTACATTTCGTCAGGAAAAAGTGACTGTTTCATTGGTGGCCATAGGAGATGTGCGTGCCTGTCTAATTTTGCTTGGCTTTTCTCCATGGATACAGTAGTCTTCCCACACCCCTTCCCTATACTCCATGTAATGACAAAATCATCATGCCTTGGAGGGTGTCTCATATATGAAAAGGCTCAAGGGAACAAACTTGCTCCGAGGTCCATGACCCTGGTTGATTCCACCCAACTTTAGTTAGTAGTGTAGTTTTCCTACTCTCTGTATAGTAAATGACAAGCACCTCTGGAGACAGATTCAGCTCTCAGATCTGAGCAGCTATTCTGCAGTTAGCTGTCTTCTGTTAGTAGCCATCTATGGAGCTACAGGTGGTTCACGTCTTTGCTTGTACTCCCCAGGTACAGAGGCTGAATCCTGGTTTATACATTCAGATTGAAAGAGCCAGAATCCCCACTCATGTACTCCAAATGAACCAGTGTTCCACATTGCAAATGCAGCATGCTTTTCCTAGAGTCAGTTGGGTTGGTGACAATTCAGTAGCTAGAGGACATTAACTGTAGTAACGTAAAACTTAGAGGAACAATGAGCTCATCAGACTGGTCTTAGTGGCACACGTGGCTTTAGAGCAGACATTGAAGGAGAGTATCTTAACAGAGAGAAACAGAAGACATGGTAAAAAGCACTATGCACTTTAAGGTAGATTACATCAAAATAACCTACATTTCTCTGATAAAAGTCCTTGATTTTTCTTGATAGAATAAATCTATTCTTCCTTCCTCTATGTTAAATCCATTAATTCTTTTTTCTGCCTAGATTCGGATGAGATGTTTTATCTGATACAATAAAATATATATCTAGAGATGCAGAGATAAAGATTTGTAACATGGGTTAAAGAAAATGGGTTTCTTTAACATGGGTTAAAGAAAAAAAATACTTGCCATCTCATACATAGGAGAGATACAGGCCTTCATAGCAAGTAGGAATGCAAGGGTTAACACAACCTCAATCTCTGTGTGAGGATTGTGCAGTCAATCTGCATCACATGAAAGCACACCTAGCATAAGATGGTACTACTAGAGATGGGGGCTATAGACATGTTTCCTCCCTCATCCCTAGTAAACTCAGGCCTGCATATGCTAATTAAATTTTCTTATGATCTGAAACTGAGAGGTGTTAATAAGCTCTGTGTAGACTGTACTATCATAAACTACAAGGACATACCATAGGGATTAATAACAAGACTATCTGACCCATGCTCGTGCCTCATCAGTTGGAAAAAAGAGGGGAAAGACCCTATGTGTATTGTCAATCAGAGGATGATGAGGCATAATTAATTTGGTGTGACCATGAAAAGGCAAATGCACTCCTAGGATCTAAAAGATGAGGTACTTCCAGTAGCAATACAGGATTACTAACAGCATTGTACAAGGCTTCATCCAGAATATTGCACCCAATTCTGACCGCATACATTCAAGAGAAATTTGTTTAAATGGTAACAGGTGAAGGGGCTGGCTACTAGGATACCCAAAGGAACTTAGAAACCATTGTAGAGACTAAAAGATCTCACCTTGATTAGGCAGGAAAGCAGAGGCAATACAGCTCTCTTCAGAAACACCAAAGGACTAAAAAGTAAAAGAATTTTGAAAGCTCAAGGTTGCTGCTGGCAAGGGAATAAAGCAGCACAGCCTGGCTCTAATGAAAAGTAGAGAGAAAATTAGGAGAAAGCCTCTAAGCATGAAAAATTCTGCAACAGCCTGCTTGAAAAAGCATCAAGCACCTTATTCCAAGGTGGAAGACAGTCACTTAGAGGAATTCCATGAAATTGAGAAATCATGATAATGTAGGTCCTGCCCAATGCTACATTACCACAAAGCTTTATAGACTTCTGACTTCCACGTGTCAAAAATCTAGTGGTAGTTGACCAATGGCTTCAAAAATATTTGGAGAGTGGGCAGACTGGCAGGAAGCCTTGGTTTTTTAGCACACCATAGCAAAAACCATTCGCGTGACTGAAAATCTTTCCATGGAACTCAACATAAGACAGTGAGCAAAGCTGATGGAAAGAAAGCAGCTTGTCCAAAGGACTGGTAATCAGATTGGCTGGTTCCAGGTAGGCATCTTATCACCTTGTTAGATACAATTAAAGAAGTGACTTTTCTTTTATGTATTTAATACCTTTTTGTAAAATAACAACATCAGATAATATCACTCAATCCTAGTAAAAGTGATAACAAACAGTGATATGTTGGAACTAGGACCTATGTTATAAAATTAACTTAGATCGCAGGATGGTTTCTTGTCATTCCCACCATGCACTCGCACTTTCTTCCTTCATCTGGGAAAGCTATAGGGAAAGAGTATTTAGCGTTCAAAATCAGATAAATTAATATCTTCGGAGTCATGGTAATTAAACCATGCTTCACTTTGGTAATTCTATTTTTAAATACATGATAGAATATATTATTATATGTTTCTAAAATGTTTTGTACTAGGAGAGTAAATGGGGTTTTATTCTTTTATCTTTTTGATAATCACTTAAAAACTAAACAGATTCTATAAATGGTATAGTTGCCTAAAACAGCAATATACTGGACTTAGTGACCCAGTCGGTCTCTTTCAGATTCATATTCCAAGAAGTACATGTACTGACATGGATTTTATGCTGTGATTTGAAAGCCCTCAAAATGAAAAGTGCTATCTACTATAAAGTAAATGACAGTGAGTGCAATGAGCCCATTTTATTGAATGGTTTCTAAAATGCATATGGAAAATATTTTATATATGTTTATTCAAGTTTTTCCAAGAACTTTTCTATTTCACATTTTAGGGACATTTCCCTGGTGTCCTCAGTGGATTTTCTATCTACCTAAAGGTGAGGAAGCAATAGTCTGTTCTTCAACCCACCAAACCATTTCCTAAAGGCAACTGTTTCATTATTACTAAATTGAGCTTGAATAGTAAAATGGTGTCAGAATGTTCTTAAAAAAAAAAAAAACAACAAAAAGACTTTGCTAAAATATTATATATCTATTGTACACTGTATATTATCTTCGCATAAATAAAACTATACTTCTTTTAATCAAAACATGACAAAGGGAGCACATCCGAATTGATATATGGAAAATGTAATCCTACCAGCTGTCAGAATCACAAATAGAGAAGATTAATTTTAAAGACAGGAAAGCAAACATACTCAATGTGAGAAAGGTTACTGCTGAAAGGACTAATCTGACTTTTTAGAAGAGCATGGAAAAGATATTACATGTTGACCTTAGAGCATGTCATCAGTTGTTTTTTAGAAAAAAATGTACCAGTCCTAACACTCTTTATGCTTTCCAGCAACAAAGCTCATCTCAAAACATCTAGCCTGTCATCTCTGCAGCTTTGCCCTTTACATGCAGAGCTTCTAAGTGAATATGCTTATCGCTACAGATTTCCTTGCTGCTTTTGGCTAAGAAGTCAACAACAGATTCGTGTTACCTTAGCATTTGTTTTATTTTGTGAGGGCGGCAAGACCCATTTTATTTCACACAACAGGCCTCCACCTTGTTTCACATTAGGCAAGCAAATTTGCACCTGCAAATTGAGATGCACAGTAGATTTGCTTTGTGATTAGTACCTAGTCTGAACACACATAAATAAAATAGATCTGCTTCATCAGTAACAGGTGCAATCAAAAGTTACTCAAATTTCAGTATATCTGGAATTACAGCTAGTCTTCAGATAGCAAGTCTACTAAAGAAGAATACTACTATAAATAACATTCCAGACAGCTTGTGTTCCAGTTGTGTTGTCTTTACCAGGCCCCATACTTAGTGTTCAGCTTGTATAACATCCTGAGAAACCCACAGACAGAATAAAGAAAAGCATGTGTGTTTATCTTTGCAGCTAGTCTGTAAAATATAGGTATAATTTTACAGATACAAATCATTTCTGCCTGAAGAGAGTTGTTTAATTGCAGTCTTTTGATTCTAGAAAGAAGAGACTGGGTGAGTTGCAATTTAGTTCTAGTTTGCCTAAACACTGCATCTAATGTTAATTGAAAGAGTAGATCTTATTTGACAAAACTGCGGGAAATCTGGCTGGGTTCCAGCCAAAGGGGGACAAGATGATAGAGCTGTTTATTTTGCACGAACTACTCAGAATAAAATATCTAGCTTAATCCTGATGACTTTTTCACTCAGACTGAATGATAACCCAAAGTTTATGTGAACTATCCAAACCACCTGAACTTGCAAGATGGCCTGAAGACCATGAGGGAAAAGCCATTTTGCTGTTTCAGTGTTGGCATCTGTACTTTCCTTTAATGGAAAGTAGTTGAGACATTTTGGATTTCCATAGAAGTGAAAGACAGCAACTAATTGAGAAATTACATTCTATTTTTCATCAGAGTCATGAACATTCCCAGCCCACAGCTGTAACAAAACCCCCACCTACACAATGTAAGAGAAGACTTTTACAGATAAAACAAGCTCAGAATAGCAAAGTTCTGGATCAAGGAAGTGACTTTGAGACCAGTTTGTCAAGTGAGAGGGGAAAAAAACCCAAAATCCTGTCTTTAGTTCTTTTCTTTTGCATTTCAGTTCAGAATGTTCTGCAGTTACAGCAATAGATAAGTACTCAGCACTAGGGAGTGATGGGTCTTACACATCTTCTATTGGCTGAGTACCCTCAAGTTCCCCTGCCCCACAAAATATAAAACCCCCTGTTTCTCCAAAGAGGTCACTGAACTATCTAAGAATAAAACTCCCAGCCCATCCTTTCACCACACCATTCATCTAGAGTCACAGGTGAGAGCTCTGGTCAGCAGGAGATAATGGGGGAAGAAATCTATGCCCTCTCTTAAATGGAATAAATGAGAGGAACAGCTTTAGTTCAATAGCTGGACTGTCGCTTCAGTAATGATTTTCCCTGGTAATTAATTGGCTGCTATTGCTGGTAAGGGACCCATGGATACATATTACCTCAAAGTGTTATAACTTTCTCATTAAAAGAAAACCTTCACACATGCAAGAGCCCCCAAAGAGTGCAGTTGATTAATGCAGCCCCTACACTTACAAAAACAACAACAAAATAAAAAAAAATTTTTAAAAAAAGGGAGGAAAAAAAGGGGAAAATAAAGAGATGACCTTGAAATTCTTCAGCTAGGACCAGAGAATGTGTTAAAGACTGTAGCGGGTCCAAATAACCATGCAGGGAATCTTGCACCCTGTCAGCAATGTAGAACAGAAACACCCCAAGAGAAAGGCCTACAAACCACCAAACTAACATGACAGGAAGCTACATTCCTTAAAAGTAGCACTTTTCTGTGCCTTTTCATGCTGGAAATTATTGTTACAGGCAAGATGATCTGCAGAGAAGGATGATGGAGAAACATAACTCACTAAGACTGTACGGTAAAAGAATCTATTTTTGTTTTTATATTTAAATTTTTATACAATACTGAGAAAAGCTTGCAGGTAGCTGATATCTATCACTGCTCTTAGCTACTTCAACAGCCCTCAGTAATCTGCTATCCAAGCTCCTCTGATGCTTTCGCAGATTTACCCCTGTAATATCCTTGCAGGTTAAAGAAGTGCTATTAGCCCTCTTGATACAAAGAAAGCAGATGTAAAAACGGCTAGTTTAATATCAAATAAGGAGACTGCATTGAAGTCGAGAACAAAACCTAAATTTCCCTCACCAAAGCCCAGCATCTTAACACTCGACTAGCTGGCAAATTCAAAAGCAGTTTTCTTGTCTTTATCAGAGATCCCACATCAAAACCAGCCCCAGACCACAAGATCTTTCATAGCCACCAAAGATGGATTATTTTGGAATACACTGAAAATCATTACATTTAGAAAGATAATGGTAACAAGCAAGGGAAAAACCAAAACACCAACTGTTGCAATTTTTTTCAGTTAAAAAAAAACCTGCAAAAAACTTTTACCACACTATTTCCAAGATGATCAGGATAAGATTTTATGTATTTTCTTCAGCAAGTATGCTTGGACAGAAACAGCCAGACACATTTTGGAAAAAAATATTATTTTGCAAGCAAGTATTACAATGAATGAAAAAAGATGACCCTCAGAGGAAAAAAAATGCAAAAAGATATTTTTCTTCTTTTTTTTTTTTTTTTTTTTAGTACAAAACCAACAAAAGAGTTTAGGTGACATGCATTCAGGAGAATAATTCTGGCAATGCTTAATTTCATATGGTCTCAAAACTAATTTGATAAATTAATGGGAAAAAAATAAACAATTTCTACTAGATATTGCTCACTAAAAAAGTCTGGAAGACTAGTTGGGAGAGAATGTAAGTGTATCAGAAAATAACTGTTATGTTCTTGCCTTATTCATATGCCAAGATGATGTCGAGGCATCTTCTACTGGCTGTTTTTGTAGAACTTGAATTAGAGGCACCTTAAGTATGACCAGGTACAAAATTCTTAGTACAAATGATTTACCAGGCTCAAAACTTTGCTTGCTTCCGCTTTAAAAAAGATTGAATGAATTTCAGGGCCATACAACCACATGTTAATTATGACCAGTTTTGGCAGAGCTGAGGGACTGAGTTATTGAGGAGCTCATTAGAAGGACACACACTGAACTGTAAAGGTTATAAAAAGACAGATCCAAACTTGCTAACAGTTGCTTTCATGAGAAATTTCTAGTGAAAAGGTCACTAAAGAGCCTGACTTCTCCCCTGCTCCAAATTACCATGCAATTGTGCAGTACCATGCCTGAATTACAGGAAGTATTAACAATGAGAGAATTAGAACAGCTCAAGAAAGTTCATAAAAATCACAGAAGCAGCAAGGTTAATGTTATATTTGTGGCCTTCAAGACAAGGTCGAACAAGGAATATGGGAAGAATAACACTACATATGTATTACTACCCATTATGTTGTACATATATGCACACACATATATGCAGACATGCATGTATATATGCATGCATGAAAGCTTTATTCTTATCTATAATATGACTCCTTATATATGCAGGGGAAAAAACGTCAATAACCCATTGACTTACAAAACCATGGATAGCCCAGTATCTCAGTCTCACAGATATGCAACAATTCATGCTGATGTAAAAGACAAGGAACATAGTGCTGGATGAAGCTTTAGGTTAACTCTGGTTTACATAAAAGACTACAGTTCATCCACTTCCAGCAAGCTAGGCAGCTAGAAGATCTAGCCCTTTAAAGACCAAGTATCTCACTCTTAGTTTACCTCCTTGTAAAAAGAAACAACATTTGACTTCTTCTTCTTTTAACAGTTTATCTTGGATCTCTAATAGAGAAAAAACAAAAAAAAACCCTAAATTGCTTTTAGCCGGTGACATAGAAGAACAGTCCAGTTCTTCACTGTGAGGATGAGCCTCTAAGGGTCTGTGGCCAGGGAAAATCAGGTTAATGAAAGCCCTTTTAAAGTAACTTCCATCTCAATGTTCAGACTGGGAGAACAGGGCGGGGATTTTGTTCAGCATTTACAGAGGGTAAACAGGTATTTGAAGTAATTCTAGTAGTTGGAAACATGTATCACATGGTTAGGAATAATGGAAGAACTAAAAAACCCCAAACATTAGAGCTTTGCTTTTCCTTGTCACCTTGGCTGTGCTAAACAAAATTAAGCAACCTCAGATCTCATGAAACAGATTCATGAGTTTTATCTGGTCCACAAGTTCCCCATCCCAGTAATAGATAAGGACTCGTCTTCACCATCCTCAAATTAATTTCTCTACTTGACAGTGTAAATACAGCAAAGTCACAGGTGGAAACAGACAGCACAAAAGGCAGGCGAGATTCCCTCATTCACATTGACCATGGGAGTCTCTGGCTGATTCATTTGGCAAGAGTACAAGATGGCAAAGCAGAGAATTGAAGACCTATTTTTTATTGCTACCAGATACATTGAGACCAAACCAAAGACATACTGCAGTTGAGTTGTAAAGCAGGATTAGATACATCACTGATATGACCACAGGGTACTGCACAGCATTATCTTCTGATGCAACTGCATTAACCAAGGCTGCCAAGAAAATTCAAGCCCTTTTGGTTTCCCTTCCTGGTAAGAATGTGTTGTTTTGGTGGCTGGTGAGCAGAACTAAGTAATAGGAGTACTTGTTGCTGTATTGCCTTCAGGTAGCCAGCATAAAAAAGGAGCAGATCTTAGCCCAAACAGTGGGCTCTGTAAAGCTAAAGACTGAAGACTCCCACTAAAGACTCCTATGATCGCCTCCTAAAGGCCTCTCTCACCTCATTCTGAAGCATATGTCACTGGTCAATGCTGGAGACAAGATACTGGCCAGTGTGGAAGTTGGGTCTGATCCAGCCTTTATTAAAAGCTCTTTAATGAAGTTGTAGATCAGAGTAGAAGACCTACTCCCCAGAAAGGTTTCAGGGGAGATAGGAGGATCTGTATCCTCTGTTTATTTATTGTATAACTTGAACAATTTAACAATACTCTGCATTGGCCATTCTGCTCTCCATCTGGTGCCTGGACTCCTGGTCCTCCAGGCATTCCCAGTAACTTGACTCAGTTTCAGCACTCTAGGCCAGGAGGTCACCTAATGGCTCTAGAAGCTGCTTCTAACATTTCCCTTGTACTTCCCCCCCAAGAACAACTTTCTCTCAACAGAATGGGATGCTGGATTTACACACAGCTTTCTTTACCCACGCCAGCAGATAGGAAGCTTAACATTGCACAGGTATGGCCAAACAGCCGACAGTGGGTGTTCCATGGTCCAGCAGCCTGGACCCAAACTTCAGCTCCTTTCCTAAACACATTTAACCAGGCTGTTCTGCAGCATTAGTCATTCTCCTGCTAGCCATCATCCTGACATTCCACTAGTCCTCATTTCAAATAGGTCAATGACTTTATGTATAGCTTTTCACACTTTCAAGTCCATCTTTAAAATCACTGTGGGTTCAGTTCATGTCATGTACCTGTATTTGCTGTATTTGTGCAATGCCCTGTCAGCATGACCTTCCTGTGCACAGATTTCCAGCCCTTTCAGAGTACAAACATTCTGCTTTTGATTCTATTATCTCACTGCTTATCAGTCACAATCTGACTCTCCCTTTTGATTCAATTGTACTGCAACAATAATGAGTTGATAAACAGCTGCTCATGCTTTGTGGGCCATCTTGGCTTTACATTAATCTGTATGCTTATTTAAAAAAAAAAATCTTAGAAGAGAGTCCAATGATTTTTGCATTGTGCTTACCTGGTTTCCATGAGGTCTAGTATCATAATGTGGGTTGTCCTCACTGTAGATCTAGGGCACAGGTTCTGTTGCCTTCCAGGTTCTTCAGTTGGATCTATAATAGAACACAACATATTGGCAAAGTTCAGGCATGAAATAGAGAACAATTTTCCCAGCTTTGTGATCACTGATTAATTAAACTTCACCCACCTAGCCATGCCTCATCCTCAAAGTGAAGAACTGGACCATTCTTTTATATCACAGTCTAAAGACAATTTACCTTTTCCACTTTATTACTATTATTTTGAGAGCATCAGCAAAAGCATTCTTGCTCATCACAGTACTAGTGCAACAACATCACAAAAAATATTGGCCCTTTCACTCGAAATACCAATGTTCAATCTGAACGTTTCACTGAGCTGCTCTTTCTCTGCAGCTTTTTAAGGGTCAGCTTAGGCTGCATATGCAATAAAAAATATCTAATGTTAAGTCAACACAACGGAACAAAGGGGTTTTTTTATCTTAGTGCATGCTTCAACTTAAAAATAATCTTGGATTTTAATGCTGAAAGACAACACAATTATCAGGAGCAAATACTGCAGCTAAGTCTGAACAAATACCTTTTCCTGATTAATATTGCTTCTTTTTCCTTTCCCAAACACTTCTGTTTTCCTATCATTAATTTTGTATCCAAAATTAACTGATAGATCTAACATTACTGTTTTTAATATTTACTGACAGTTACTTTAATATTCCATCCTACAAACTAGATAATCTGTTATGGGTCGGGTAAAGAAGAGTATGTTTTGGAGGAATACCCTATTTGATAGGTAGATGATACTTCCTACATTAATAACCTATGATCAGGGTCTGCTGAAAACATTGAGAAGAGGAAAAACTGAAACCTCGAAAGGTTTTTCAAAACCATTTTATTAAGCAAGCAAAGCTGTAAGTGGCAGTTTCTAACAATAATCGGACATTGAGGAAGTCCTGCTTCTGTAAACATACATAGCATTCAGCTTTGATGGCCACTTCCTGCAAACAATTGTTGCAGAAAGACATCTTATATGAACACCTGTGGAAAGGACATGGAAGACAAGCAAGGTCTCCCTTCTGCAAATACATCTGATAGTAAGATCTCCCTCATCTGTACAGGAAGAGGAAGAGAGTTGCAGCACCCCCTTTACTGGAGTACTAGAAACGGAGCTTCTCTCCAGGTGATAGAAGTTCCTAAAACACACCAACCCAATGAGCAGGGTATCGATCACTTCAGAAAACATTTTTACAGCGTTTATCATGTTGTATTGTTTGAACAAAAAAAGGATATAAACAAGACAAACTCTACAGATAGTTGTCTTAACTTTCATCCGTCTACTAGAATAGCTAGAAACGTTAAGCAAGCTTCTGCTATGGATATGAGACCATACCAGCTGCTTTTTTTCATGTACCTTATCTAAAGTAACATTTGGAATGGAACATACTAGTCCTACATGTAGTCACAGTGGTTGGCTGCAATTATAAAACATGAAATCTTGTTTATTCAAAACACATATGCAGACAAGCAATCGGTCCTGCACAAGGCTCTTCCCTAAGGTCATTAGGCACTTAGGCATTTCCCATCCCAAAATCATGTTCAGCATCATATGTTAATATATTTCCTAAGATCATGCATTCTTCTTGTGTAACCAAGGTACCCAAAAATAAGGGCTTTTTAGATGTTAAAACAGTAACCTTCTAAAAATACTTCATATTAAAACCTGCACCAAGCACAGGGGGAAAAAAAAAAAAGCCACTAATTACTTACTTCTAGTTGGTTGAATTAATTACTATTTCAAAAATACATATGCTTAAGGAAAGAAAAAAACCCAAACCTGTCAGCTTTTTGACAGTTTGATCTAACATCCTAGTACAATATGCACCAATTCCACATGATGAATGGAAAACTAAACCAAAATGGAAAATATATATATATGAGAGAAAGAGAGAGAGATTGAAAAGGTAAATGATTTTCTTATTTGGACAGCTCGTGCTAAAAAATGATACCAAAATGCTGCTTCCTAAAGTTAGTTGAATTCTGTGTATACAGGCAGAGATGAAGCATTACATAAAGTATCCCACAAGTTTTTCTCTATACAAAGCCTGAAGTACCTTTTCTCTTGCAATAATTGCATGTTGACAGCATCATCCAATTTAAGAAAAGGAAAACAAGATTCCTAAGAGTATTTTAAATGTTTAAGTATCACCCTGGACAGAGTAGATTCTCTTTCTAAGTTTCCAGAACATGGATTTTAAATAAAGCTGGTAGGTAAAAACAGAAAATCATTGAAAAAAACACATGAATACCTTCTTTAGTGACATACCCAAGCTTTGAGACTGAAGAAATAATGGAAAAGGGAGGAATAACCTTTTCTCTGATTCTGAGCAAGTGGAAGTGTGACTCTTCCAGTCCTAGAAGTCAGTTGCAGTCTGGTAACTTGCTACTGAAGAATTCCCCTCCAAAGAAGGGGATGAAAGGTTTTTGTAAAAGGCTAAGATGTATATATTGCATAAAGGTGACAAGACATCTCTCTCCTCATTAGGAACCAGGCTTGTCTTTCCACACAGACCTGTGCAGTTGCTATGTGTCCTGGTTTCAGCTGGGATAGAGTTAATTTTCTTTCTAGCAGCTAGTATAGTGTTATGTTTTGCATTTAGTATGAGAAGAATGTTGATAACACACTGATGTTTTCACTTGTTGCTAAGCAGTGCTTAGACTAAGTCAAGGGGTTTTCAGCTTCTCATGCCCAGCCAGAGAGAAGGCTGGAGGGGCACAAGAATTTGGGAGGGGACACAGCCAGGGCAGCTGACCCAAACTGGCCAACGGTGTATTCCACACCATGTGACATCATGCCTAGTATATGAACTGCGGGAAGGTGGCCTGGGTGGAGGGGGAGGGAGGAAATCCCTGCTCGGGAACTAATTGGGTATCAGTTGGTGAGCAATTGCATTGTGCATCACTTGTTTTGTATATTCTAATCCTTTGATTATTATTGTCATTTTGTTATTGTTACTATTATCATTATTAGTTTCTTTCTTTCTGTTCTATTAAACTGTTCTTAACTCACGAGTTTTACTTTTTTTTTTTCAGTTCTCTCCCCCATTCCACTCAGTGGTGGGGAAGTGAGTGGCTGCATGGTGCTTAGTTGCTGGCTGGGGTTAAACCACTACACTTTGTCTGAGCTTTGTTCCTTGGTGTTCATCTCCAGGCACTATTTAGCAGTTGCTTTTTCCCTTGTCTTCAGACATCCCTCCTCCTCCCTCATAGCTAGGTATAAGTTTTCCTCAGCACACTTTCATGATATTTCATGGTTTGTGTTCTGCCTCTCATATCTCTTTTGCTTCTATCTTAGTTTGGCCTGTCACACACAGCAGATACTGAACCAACTAATAGGAGCACAGCTGCACTTCTTTGCTCGTCAATAAGTGGGCCTTTTTCGGCACACCACTGCTCATTGCTACCACACTATTGCCCTGGACCCTGGAGCTCACCTATGTTCTTCCCATGTTGCTTTTAGTGACTCTTAAACTCTTGACCTAACAGCATTTTCTAAGACCTGGAGAGGATACAATGTCGTTTAGGGTTGAAAGAAACAGCACCATGCCCCACCTCTGATATTTCATACCTGCATATTTCAAGATGACAAGACAATATGAGCGAGACTAATCTCACATAACTGTAGATGTCTACCTCTAAGCTAGTTTTCCAGGTTCCATTTGCAATCAGTAGAAAGAAGTGGACATATCTAAGATACAATTCACTGGATGTCTCTCCCAGACATCAGACAGATCTTTTGGATGTCTGCCTTGAAGCCAGATGAATTGCATGCTGCAGGCACCCATCTTTCTCTATCAACCAGAAAGGAAGCCTACACAACAAGCTTAGAAGCCAATATCTAAATGTCTACATTTATGTAGGGATTTCCATAACTCCTATGCTTGTGGAGAACACCTATATGTGAAGAACACCCCAGAATATATAATTAGGGGTAACAATATTATCCTCAGTGATCTGTAGCTTGAGCTAATCCCTATCATAAGACAGGGAGAAAGACTCCTACGATTGCCTCCCACAGGCCTCTCTCACCTTATTCTGAAGCATATGTCGTTGGTCAATGCTGAAGACAAGATACTGGCCAGTGTGGAAGTTGGGTCTGATCCAGCCTGCTGATTCTTGCATTAAATCCAAACAAATGTAACGAAAAAAAAGAATAAACAGTTTGCTCTAGGATACTTTCCAAGGAGAAAGAGATAGATAAGTAAGTCTCAGAAAGGCTGATTCAGTCTCATTGAATCTCATTTGGAATTTATCACTTATTCCAACATTACCACTATGCAAATTTTTACAAGAACTGAACGTGTGTTTGATTCATTAGCACATAGTTTTGCATTCACCTTCCGTGGGCAGGGTTGGGCTGAGTATGCAGAAATCAAATGCTTGCAGACTGCCAATTAGAAGGATTTATTGCATGCCTTTCAGGAAGAATCTAGACATAGCTATTCCCAGGGAAATACTCAGAAAGCATGTATTCCTCAAACATAGATGCCAATGGGTGGTAACAGGCTGCTGAGGCTAACTATTTGTTAGTACACAATAGCTGATTAAAAAGATTTTTATTGATTTCTTGGGTGAAAATCTGTGATTACCTTTGTTGCTACCAGTATTACATGCTAACAGCAAGATACCAGAGTGTGGGTAACAAGAGATTTTGCTTTTGAACTAAGGCAGTACCTAGCTCCAGTTAAGTTTACTTGGAAACCAGTTCCATCTCATGAGGAAGATTTAGGGTTTTTGACACTTATTTTCAACACATTTTGAGCAAGCTGGAAATATTTATTTTTTAAACAGAACAAAGATACAAAAAGAAACCTCTACAAGTACCAAGAGCTCAGCTGTGTGCTTACTTGCAACTGTATACAGAATTACATCCCTGCTCAAAGCAGGTGAGTGGACAAACAATTCCCAGTGTATGCACTCACTCTTATTTTTGATAAGTTCCACCCTGCGCTTCAGAAATCTTAACAAAAATTTCATTGAATTCAGCATGCTGTAACAAAACATATTCAAGCCAACAAAACAACAGTTTACAGCCTATTTCTTTGCTTTTCTTGGGTGAGCTTTCAGTATTTTTTTTAAACTTGATTTGTTGTACCAAGGATTCAAAGCCTCAGCCGAATATAATGTTTATCAGATGGGAGCAGCCAAAAAAGGGAAAGACAGACAGAGATGAGATGAAACCTAAGGAAGATATGAAAACAGATAAAGGAATGGGTACACAGACAGAAAAATACAAGACCATTGGGAGAAGCAAATAAAACAAATGGGTGCTAAGGGAAGCAGTTGAAGAACACAGACCACTTCACAGCGAGCTGTTCATCATGACATTTTTTTGGATGGTTTGAACATCAGCTAAGCTATAATAACAATTATCCTGTCTTTGTTTCAGATGATGCTGAAATCCAAAGCCACATTTCTCTTTTCTTCCAGAAATACAGTAACAATCTGAAATTATAGCTCTTTAAGATGCATTAGGAAAAAAAAAAAGTCTTGGCATCTATTGTTTTCATTTTCAGCACATCTCTAGCAGATTTGAAAACGTCATAGCGTTTCATAAGCAGCCTCATTATTTCAGTCCTAGAAATGGTGGGAACATCAACTTACAATATTGTTTCTGAAATTTAATAACACTATGCATAGAAGCTGCAAACTAAGGGAGTTTACAATGGAAATATAATAGATAGAAATCTTAATTAAAAACTTGCCCCATCATAAGTCACTGGACATCAGAAAATGTTTTAAAATGTGAACTAATTGTCATAAAAACACATCCACATGAATTATGTACCCAATCCCCCAAATTTTTTCTGTGCCTGCAGTTTTCTTTATTTTTTATTACTATTTTCTCATACTGCCTATAATTGTCTACTGAAAAACAATCTGAAAATAAAAGCAATGTGGTTTACATTGACCCATAAGAGCTAAACCTCACAGAATCATTTAGGTTGGAAAGGACCTTTAAGGTCATCATGACTTGAAGTGAAAATGATAAACAAGAAACAATGATAAACCAGAAATTAACTCATCACATTGGTCACAGGGAAGCTGTTTTTTCCTAAACTTTTTTTTTTCTCGTTATCCTCAAGTTGTTCCGCATGCTGCAATCTCCTTCTCACACTTCTGTCACTAAACAACCCTTGACAATACCCCAGATTCCAGTAACATCTCTGAAGCCCACCCTATCAGTATCTTCAGCTCTCCCTTACATCCTTAGCTAAGAAATAAACCCAGTTCACTGTGGCTTGTCTTGAGATTTTGCATTTTAACTGGCACATTGGCCATTCCCACTAAGCAAGAATCACTGAGAGTTGACTCTTCTGTACCCTTCTCTCTGCAGGTATCCCTTCTCTTCCTAGCACCAAACTTGTAGGAAGTTACCGTCTTTCAGACTTCTGCTGTATTTTATTGAAATTGGCTAATAAATTTGAAAGTTATTAAAGGGGTCGGGGAACTGTCAGCCATATAGTTTGGTCATAAAAGGCTTCTTTCCCTAAGACAGACTTACCCCTTCCTATCACACTTCAGAAACACATAAACTGACTTCAGTTAACCCACCACATTTAGCCTGTGGATTTTCCAAAGCAAGGAAGATGTTACATTAACAAAGTCCCAACTCTGAACTTGAATCAGTAAACTCTAGTGCAGTAATAGCTGTGATGGTTTTTTTTTCAAGAGGGACAGACCATCCCTTACACAGAGGAGTAACAGAGAATGGTACAGTACTCAGTCAGAGTCCTTCATGCCAACATTATGGAGAATGAGGAAGAAGTCAGAGATTCTACAGAATGTTTGCTCATGAAAGTTAAACTGGAAAGAATGAAAACCCTGACTACCACCAAATACAGCCAGCATGGATGGCCCATCTTATGTATTACCAACTTGCACATTTATCTGTGGCTCCCAACATCACCTACAATCCTCCTTTCCAGACCATTGCTAGTTAATAGGGATGCTGTTTGTTCTAGTTTACTCCCATGTGGCTGGGAAAGAAGCCCAGGCTGATTTCTGCCATGTCTGTAATTTGCAGTACCCCCTTAGGTAAATTCTTGAATTAATTTCTGGAGTTAATATCTTATGGACAAAGTCCCCTCCATTCTTTTCATGACAGTATGACTAATAAGAGGATGACACTCAGGATATGGCTAATGAGTCAAGAGAAGATAAAGTGTTAACCAGATAGAAAAGCAAAACTTGAGGAAACCTGCACTTTAAATTGAAATATAACTGATCTCAACAAGAATGTCTGAAGAAGTTAGAGAGAAAAAGGCATTAACAATCTAGGAGATGGAGACAGTCCCTTTTTTCTCCCTCTCAGTGTGGGGGGTTTTTTTTTTTCAACTTTTTCAGTTTATCTACTATATTAAAATCCCTTACTCCCAGGCTGTTGTTCAGAAATCTCATTAATCGAGATGTAGGAACATAACAATGAAGAGAGCAAATAGACTTTGATTCATTGATGTTTAAAGCTGCAAGAGATTGTTCAGACTATTTATTTTGATGTCTCCTATAACGGAATCACTCGCTTGGATTTCATGCAGTAATTCCAGCAATAGAAGAAAAAGAAAAATCTTATGCATAAATAAAGTGTTCTGAGATTCCTTATTTATGTCGTCCCGTCCTGCCCCCCCCCCCCGATACACAAACTCAGAAATTAGTTATCCAGAATATTTAAAATAATTCAGCCATCCAGAAAGCAAAAAAAAAACAAACCCCAAAGTCAGTGATAAATTACCAGAAAATGTTGCCAGTTTCCCTTCATGCCTCGGATGCCTTCAGCCCAGAGCTATGGGAGGGATATTTCAGTGAAAGTGACCTTATTACCTACAGATATGAATGTTTGTCACACTCCCTGTCTTCAAGGAGCTCTGCCTGTTCACTGTGAATGTTAATTTAAACAACATAACACCAGATGATGACAAAACTAGGAAAGGTTGACCTACTCTGATTTCTGACACTTCTTTCTTTTTCTTCTCATAATTCCAGCTCCCACGTGGATGCCTGCCTATGCAAATCCAGGATATTTTTGGCTTGTTTTCATTAGGGACTGGAATTATCCCACAGTCAAAAAGAAAGAATACCAGAAAAAATTAAGTAAATCTCTAAACATACATCAAACATAGAAACCGGCTGTCTCTTATGCACATTGATAATGAAAATAATGGTAGTTCCAACAGAACTAAAGGCTGCATTCAAGACAGAAATAAGACAGTGTCACTCACACCCAAACATTTTTTGCAAGTGTTTATTATAATGCATTATTGAAATACGAGTGGAATCCGAAACATGGGGGCACACAGCTGGAAGAACTTGCTTACAAAACACAAAATACCAGGGGGGAACTGGGCACCCAGCCCAAGTGTCTAAACCCTTCAGCCATTAGAAACCCTCACTCTGCCATAGTCTGTTATGTTCTCCCTCATCCATGAGACTCCCACAGGACTCTGCTCCTCCTGGGAAGAGTTTAACTTAAATTTAGACATCTTTTTACATCTCAAAAGGAAGGTAGGTCAATTCCAGACACAGCAATCCTTCCGGGAGATGACTAGGTAATGCTCCCCACACCACAGCTGAATTTGACCTGAGGGCCTGATTTACAAAGGAGGTTTTATTTTTTATCTCCTTCCTTCCCTTTGAGTAAACCACTTCTACGTGGCTTGTCTTGCATAGAGAAGGAGGGGATGTTTTCTGTGAACTCTGCTGCTGAAGCTGAGTTCATAAATATCAAAGAAGAAATGTAGATGAATGACAGCAACAGTGAAAATGCTGGAGCAAGGAAGAGAAACAGGATAAGAGGGAGAAATGCTTGGGAGGATCATTTAAAAGCTGTAAAATAAGGCTATTTGTTTTGCAGCAATGGAAACATCTGAAATGAGAAAGCAATTTGCAGGCTATTTGGTCTCAAAGCTCTGGCATGATCAAACAAATATGCCTACAGAAGAAAAAAAGATTTAGATCTTTTCATGCTGTTAAGATCCTCTTTTCCTGGTTTCCCACCTCACTGCAGAATTAGATATGAGGAACTCACAATATTACATTTTCCTGCAAGTGTTTAAATTGCAGCCCCAAAACAGGCTACTGCTCAGTCTCAAACTTGGGGGCCACATTTCTCACACTTACACAGCACTCCTTCAGACTAAGAGTTAAAGCTATGAAACAAACCAGCTGTCCTCACCCTTCTCAACTTATTGCTTGTTTTTTGCATCTGAAGGTCTCCCCCTTCCTCACTGCTTTCCTTTCCCTCCTTTTCCATATCCGTTATTGCTTATGCTACGGGAACAAACCCATGCCACCACTGCAATGGAAAAGGCTGTCACTCTCAAAGCAGGCAGCTGAATACATCACAGTCAGGAGGTAGTGTATTTATTTTACAGATGGACATCAGGATACAGACAACAAGTAAGGGCCCAATATTAAGGTTACTGGAAGGACTCTGGTGAAGTTAGCCACGGTCCCCCTGGAATTGTTGCAGATTGCTGTTGAACACCAGGACATTGTCAGAACTAAGCAAAATTTGGTCGAGTTAGGTTTAAGTGTCTTAACGCTGAAAACAATTCCTCTTTTCCTGGTTACAGCCATAAAAACAATGAAGGTGTCTCAGATATTGCTACGTCCTTTCCATCAAAGTAACTGCAGTTTCACCAGTAGTTGTCACTCCTTTCACCGCTGACAACTACCACCGGTTGACAGTGATTCCGTAGTCTTTTTATAGGACCTCAGGGGCTGGTTTGGTTTTGATTTGAGCTTTTGTTTGGTTCGTTTAGGTGGGGGTTTTTTTTGCACAAACTATTGCACGGCTATAAATATTTCTGGAAATTGATCCTGGTAATTATTCTTCATCAACACTGCCCACACATTGAGTAGAAGGCTTGGGCACTTGCCTCCTGTTTCACAGCCTTGCAGACATCCAGAGTTTCACCACTGCCTTTCAGCTCTTAGGAGCTTCTTTGACCTTACCCTAACAGATATACATACCGTGAAACAATCTGAATTTTAGTGAACCTCTGAAGATATCAGAGGATCATGTGTTCCAGGTGAAACAGGCTGGTTCCTATTTCTTCAGCTTCATGTATTTCCAAACCAGCTTTAATATACAATTTCTGAACTTTAGCTGCATTATGGGATTGCCCTATTCACACAAACTGTCTTTGACAACGGTATACCATAGTCCTACAGATATAATAGGATCACATATTGTGAGGGGATAAGAAGATGAGTTAAAGCTGATTTTCAAAGGGACAGCAGTTTTGGAAGAATTAAATGTTTCAGGGTTTCTTAAAATGGGAAAGGCTTTTAAGCATTCTTTATTGATGTGACCAAAAAGTATTGTGCTGATATTCTATTAAACCAGAAGAGGTTTACCCTAATAAAGCCTAGAATAAGAGGATGAAAAAGCAGGAAAAGAAACACAAGTATTATCTTAAAATTGTATGCTAAGCTACAGCAACACACACTTTGATATCATTTTATCAGGACATCAGACATATGTAACTAGTTAAATGCAAAACACCATGTCGCTTCAATAGACATTGAATAATCGTTGAATTAAAATATAGTATCTGCAGGTACATATTTAATGCAATCATAAAAAAATATACTCTGAAAATAGTGTGAAGTAAAATAGATTCAAATTACACCTGGCTACATGCATCATTCTATCTTATTACAAGACCTAATTTTTTCTGTCTGTATCGTTACCACAAACCATTGCTGAAAATAAAGGCAAACTTCTGGCACAGTCAAAACAAAACAATAGAGAAGCTGCTTTATCAGATTTTTACCAATTATTCATCACAGCAATACGCTGTTTCTAGCACCTGCTTATAGATTTTATTTAGAAGAGAGCAAAGGGAAAATAAAATAGTATTTGAGTAATTGTACAGTGCTTTGCATAAGGAAAAGAAAAATTCTTTTTGGTCATTTGGTGATCAGCTAATGCCCTGAGACATGAACATAGACTAACCCAATCTAGCAGGTAAAGCTAAAAATTTTATGGATGATCATAAAGTTAGCTGGCGCTTTTTAAAAGTGCAGCTACACTGTTTGATTCTGACCTCCAGCATAATCTAAGTGCTTTGTGAAGAAATATTTCATTTCATTTGCTTGAAATTTACCCATGATTAGCTTCATGTGACCTCATGTCCTTTAATTATGAAAGAGTGGGGATTTTTTTATGAAAAAGCCTGGGACTGGTCGGGGATTTTTTTTTTTTATATATATACCCTTTATATCTCCAGTGTTTCAATTAAAGCTATGCTAGACTGTTTCTAATGCTCAGAAATCCTAAATTTTGTGAAACGTCAGGCTGCAGTTTGTTTGCCATACATCAACATGACACATTTTCCAAAATCCTGTTTGTTTACATGATGAGAATTAGTGCTAGACTTCAATATGATGTGAACAGTTATTTGATTTAAAAATGTTCTTAACCTTTGGAAGCACTGTTTGAATTAGACTCCCATTGATTTCAACAAGAGTCTGGTCTTACTTTATATAATGCAATAAAGTAAGGGTCTACAAAAAACTCCTTTTGGGAGAAGCACTTACTGAATCAGACATTGGAAAGTGAAAAATCATAGAGCATCCCAGTCCCAGAGGCATGATGTTCATGGAAAAGTCATGCGCTGCTGTACAAGATTCAGGATACCCTGAACATTTCTGGCTCGGATTTGCTGAATGCCTTGGGAAATAAATCCACTGCAGGTTCTTGCTAGCATCCCAACACCCAATCCCAGGTATGCCACCCTTAGAAAACACCTACTACAGTCTTGATAAATCTTAGTCCTGCCAAAAGCAGACTAAATTGAAACCCCGCTTTTTGAGTCTTTTAGAGCAGCCTAGAGGCTGCTTTGAGTTACACTGGTAGACAAAAAGGCAATAACCCCAGATGGGAGAGGAAAAGGCATCAGAAAACTTGACATCTTGGTCACTCTTAATTTCCTAATACCCATTTAGAGGGGCTCCAGGTGCAGCAAAGATATCACATGTGTATGAAGGAAAAGGACACACACACACAAAAGCTGCACCCTGAGACTCACAACCACGTTACAAAGCCACAGTCATCTTGATAAGGAGGAATCTGAGTCAGACACCCATTTTTGTTGCCTTGTGGAATTTGGTTAGTCAACTTAAATGTCATCTTGCTATATCTATATAACTGTGGACAGAAAAAGGAGCTGGGCTGTTAATGGATCACATTTAATTCCCTACAATCTTGAAGCCTTAAAGATAGTCTTTGTGTTTTTAAAAACTGCTGACAATTAAAATGTTTATTATTTGACAGTCTCTAGAAACATATTCAAAATGCTTATTGGTAGTGTCCAGTGAAAAGTAAACTTAAAAACTTGGTTATATGCCAACAGATATCTTGAAGATGGAGGTGTTTGGGGACAACAACATTTCATAGACAAAATTATCAGGTCAGCTTAAGTATCACCCTAGTTATTATAAGCTATTAAGAAAATATCTTTATCATTCAATAACATTAAGTCTATCATTTCAGAGGCAAACACACTTCTTTCAGTGCATTTTTTTTTTTTTAATGCAGGTTTAAGGATTGCTCATGAACTGCTTGGCTTGCCAGGGGAAAGCAAAAAGCCTATTGAACCTCCTCTATTGCCATGTCTTACAGTGTCCATGGGGGAGGGCTTTGCAGGGAGTACAGAAACACCCTGGGTGGGAAGTGGTGGTCTTAAGGGGTTGTAGGTAGAAATCTGTTTTCACCTCCTCTCAATTTAAACACCAACCTGCTTAATCCAGAGGATTCCTTATATCGTATTCCAGAAGACAGTCTGCATTCCTTTCTCAAACTTTTCTGATGCCCATAACATATAGAGTGCGGTTCAAGCCAAGCTTGTGTATTTGTGTCCATCACTCCAAGTGTCCACACACATGGAGCAATGAAGGCAAGGAAAAAAGCAATGTCTTAAGCTGAGGAAAAAACAGAAGCAATTTTCTCAACTCCTATGATGGTCCTACATTCCCTTGATTTTTAAGACCTGCTAAGAAATAATTTTGGGCATATTTCTTCAGGACCAACCCAGAGAGGAGACATGTTTTAACAAAATCTATTAGCGGACAATAATTCACGCTATCTATCATATTGTACCATTCATTCATGCATCATCTAACAAGATGACATTTAATACAAAATAAGAATGATGAAGGTCGCAGGAATTTGTGCAATTTATTATTGGTGTCAAGCCAGATTAGTTTAGCCAGTGCTTGACTAAAATTTGCCTAGGATGACTGTCTTTCTCAGTAAAATGTTATTATCCAGTGGATATTTTCCTCTCATACTCAGTCTTACAGTGAGAACTGAACTGACTGTAGGGAGTTCTCAATCTCCCTGGAAAAGGGTTATTCAGGTCTCATGTCATGCTTCTGCCTCTGCTTTTACTTACTCTTTCAGATCCCTACAGTCACTCTCCTCAATGGTCCATCTAAGGATCATAAGGAGATGCAGGAGCAGTGCTGTTCTGTTGAGAAATGCTGCCAGAGAGACACCCTTGGGAGATAAAGATCTCTGTTTGGGGGTAAAAGAACACGACATGCATGAGCAAGGTCTTTTTCAAGAGTACATTATAGAGCTGACCTGAATAATAAACTGCAGGAATGAACAGGCCCTTGAACACAAATCAAAGAAAAAAAAAAAAAGATTCTGCTTGATTATCAACTCATTTGATAGTTCTGGGATCTGCTGTCAAAGAGGCCAAACCACTTTAGTTCTTTGGTCAAGACAAATATGAAGTTGTAACAAATCCCAGACTTTGTCAAAACCTGACCCATAGCATTCACCAACACAGGTCTAAATGTAGTAGTTGTTCAATGCTTTTCAGAAATCCAGCCAAAGTTTATTTCCTCTAATATTCTTGCCACAGATTTTGATTTTTTTAAATCCCTTTTCAAAATACATTTGTGCTCCTGTGAATGATTCACACACTGTCCTCATCCACCTTTAATGAAGTTGTCAGAGTTACATTAGGGTTAATTAAACCCAAGAGGCACAAAACTACAGTGTGGCATCAACAGAATGTCTCGTAAGCCTTGGATACAAGGATGAATAATATTTAAACCTGACAAGCACCTCTCTTTCCCATAGTATTCCTGAACTCATTGGTTATTCTAGCTCCCTGTCCCCATTACGACAAAATTTGTCCAGAATACTTGACATCAATTCCTCCTTCATTTGGAATCGTATAAACATCATTTATATCATCCAGTGTTTATTGCAGGGTTAAGCTATACCTCTGGGTAACTGTATTGGTTTTATGTGGCAAGGTTTTGGTAGCGGGGGGGGGTTACAGGGGTGGCTCCTGTAAGAAGCTGCTGGAAGCTTCCCCTGTGTTCGAGAGAGAGCGAGCCTATACCAGCTGGCTCTAAGACGGACCCGCCGCCGGCCAAGGCCGAGCCAATCAGTGATAGTGGTAACGCCTCTGTGATAACATTTTTAAGAAGGAAAAAAAGTTGGGACGCGGAAAACAGCCACCGGAGAGAGGAGTGAGAATATGTAAGAGAAACAAGCCTGCGGACACCAAGGTCAGTGTAGAAGGAGGGGGAGGAGATGCTCCAGGCGCCGGAGCGAAGATTCCCCTGCAGCCCGTGGTGAAGACCCTGGTGAGGCAGGCTGTCCCCCTGCAGTCCAGGGAGGTCCATGGTGGGGCAGATATCCACCTGCAGCCCGTGGAGGACCCCACGCCGGAGCAGGTGGGTTCCTGAAGGAGGCTGTGACCCCGTGGGAACCCTGCGCTGGAGCAGGTTCCTGGCAGGACCTGCGGATCTGTGGAGAGAGGAGCCCACGGAGCAGGTTTTCTGGCAGGACTTGTGACCCCGTGGGGGACCCACGCTGGAGCAGTCTGTGCCTGAAGGACTGCACACCGTGGAAAGGACCCATGCTGGAGCAGTTCGTGAAGAACTGCAGCCCGTGGGAATGGCCCACGTTGGAGAAAGTTCGTGGAGGACTGTCTCCCGTGGGTGGGACCCCACGTTGGAGCAGGGGAAGAGTGTGACGAGCCCTCGCCCTGAGGAGGTGAAGCGGCAGAAAATAACATGTGATGACCGTAAACCCCATCCCTGTCCCCCTTGTGCCGCTGGGGGGGCTTGGTGGAGAAATCCGGGAGTGAAGTTGTGCCCGGGAAGAAGGGAGGGGTGGAGGGAAGGTGTTCTGAGATTTCGTTTTATTTCTCATTTACCTTACTCTGGCTGATTTGTAATAAAAAGTGAGCTAATTTTCCCTAAGCTGAGTCTGTTTTGCCCGTGATGGTAATTAGTGAATGATCTCTCCTGTCCTTATCTCGACCCGCAAGTTTTTTGTTATATTTTTCTCTCCCCTGTCCAGCTGAGGATGCGGGAGTGATAGAACGGCTTTGGTGGGCACCTGGCGTCCAGCCAGGGTCAACCCATCACAGTCTTTTTGGTGGAGAATGCGGGCAGTGTGAGGAATTTGAGATAAGGATAGTAATTGAGAGAGGTAACGGGCAAAACATGGACTGAACGCAGCTAGAGAGTTAAGAGCTGCTTGATGAGTGGGGAAATTTTATTGTTGTAATTGTGGTGAAGGGACAAGGGGTGGAATGTGTGTAAATTGTCCACTTTTTGTCGGTTTTGTGATGATATTATTTTGATTTTGGTGTGGGGAATTCTTTTTGTTAATGTGAGTGAAGATTTTGTGTGATGAATGTAGATTTTAATGATATTTCTTAAAAATGTGATACACAGAGGCGAGGGGTGGAATGTATTGGTTTTATGTGGCAAGGTTTTGGTAGCGGGGGGGGGTTACAGGGGTGGCTCCTGTAAGAAGCTGCTGGAAGCTTCCCCTGTGTTCGAGAGAGAGCGAGCCTATACCAGCTGGCTCTAAGACGGACCCGCCGCCGGCCAAGGCCGAGCCAATCAGTGATAGTGGTAACGCCTCTGTGATAACATTTTTAAGAAGGAAAAAAAGTTGGGACGCGGAAAACAGCCACCGGAGAGAGGAGTGAGAATATGTAAGAGAAACAAGCCTGCGGACACCAAGGTCAGTGTAGAAGGAGGGGGAGGAGATGCTCCAGGCGCCGGAGCGAAGATTCCCCTGCAGCCCGTGGTGAAGACCCTGGTGAGGCAGGCTGTCCCCCTGCAGTCCAGGGAGGTCCATGGTGGGGCAGATATCCACCTGCAGCCCGTGGAGGACCCCACGCCGGAGCAGGTGGGTTCCTGAAGGAGGCTGTGACCCCGTGGGAACCCTGCGCTGGAGCAGGTTCCTGGCAGGACCTGCGGATCTGTGGAGAGAGGAGCCCACGGAGCAGGTTTTCTGGCAGGACTTGTGACCCCGTGGGGGACCCACGCTGGAGCAGTCTGTGCCTGAAGGACTGCACACCGTGGAAAGGACCCATGCTGGAGCAGTTCGTGAAGAACTGCAGCCCGTGGGAATGGCCCACGTTGGAGAAAGTTCGTGGAGGACTGTCTCCCGTGGGTGGGACCCCACGTTGGAGCAGGGGAAGAGTGTGACGAGCCCTCGCCCTGAGGAGGTGAAGCGGCAGAAAATAACATGTGATGACCGTAAACCCCATCCCTGTCCCCCTTGTGCCGCTGGGGGGGCTTGGTGGAGAAATCCGGGAGTGAAGTTGTGCCCGGGAAGAAGGGAGGGGTGGAGGGAAGGTGTTCTGAGATTTCGTTTTATTTCTCATTTACCTTACTCTGGCTGATTTGTAATAAAAAGTGAGCTAATTTTCCCTAAGCTGAGTCTGTTTTGCCCGTGATGGTAATTAGTGAATGATCTCTCCTGTCCTTATCTCGACCCGCGAGTTTTTTGTTATATTTTTCTCTCCCCTGTCCAGCTGAGGATGCGGGAGTGATAGAACGGCTTTGGTGGGCACCTGGCGTCCAGCCAGGGTCAACCCATCACAGTAACAAAGAAATCTAGACTGCATTTCCATGGATTTGTCATGAATGAAGTGACAACTAATGTCTTTGAAGAGGGAAGGAAAAAAAAAAAAAAAAAAAAGCCCTTCAGTCTGAGCAATTTTAAGTCCTAATGCGACATTCCTGCCTATGAAAGTTAATGTTGTGAGAGCCCAAGAGAGAAACCTGCAGAAAGGAAAACTCATCCATCACTACAGCTAAAGCTGGGAAGGACTTTTCCACTTAAACTTTTTTTTTTTTTCCATCAGGAGGCAGCAATAGTTTCTTCCAACTGAAGTTGTTCAGATAAGAATATTCTTTAAAGTTTCTTTTTTTAGGTTTTCAGCTAAATCAGTCCCCTGATCTAGCTTACTAGGTACTCATATCAATATTAGATTCAGCACAGGAAGGGTGAGAGGAACAAGTGACCAGGGCATCTTTTGGTGACACTTTGCCTGTTCTGGGTTGGGACTTTCAGCCACTCAAGGTCTGCGCTGCAGTACAGGGAGCTCTGCCAAAAGGATGAGCACCAATAAACAATGAGCACTCATATAAAGCTACTTAATAATTAATTCGTTTTTAAAAGACATTAATTCAATATGGTCAAAATTCCTCAGAAGTAATAGGTTTCAGGAAAGTTTCAGGAGTGCCAGCCTCATACATTTGAGGAATGGCACGTATATCAGGTTGCAAGAGACATTCTCCTTGCTCAACTCTACAAAACTTCAGAAACACCTTTAAAAGTCACTATATGTTAACGTTAAAAACATTTAAAAGCTTCCACTAAATGATCATACAAGGTACAATGCAAAAAATGTGCATTGAATGCAATGGCCAAGGAGCTGCAGTGTAAAAGCTTCTGCTTTCTGATTCAGTGGCAACACAGGAAAACCCCATGTAATTTTTAGCCTTCTGATTTTTATTTTTTTTTAACATTTTGCCTGTTATCAGAAGTGACAGCAGTGCCTAATACCAGGCTTTGCCTGATACATCGCAGCAAGCTTTGATTGCTTCTAACTTTGCCAAACTTAAACTCTTGGGCTGCAATTTTGCAAACTTTGTCTCTACCTCAGGCAAAACACATTGAGAAAACTTCAGTGAAGACATTTCTGTAATTTCCAAGAACATACAAAATAAGAAGAAATAAGGTTTTATTAAAGTGATACAAAACTACCTGACATCGATCCTTCAAGAAACTTTAGTGCCTCCATGCTTTAGGGAGGGGACTTGATACCAGGCAAGTGCATTAGGTCTGCTTCAGCTGTCCACAGCTTCGATACAGAGAGCACTCAGGCACTTGAGAGCCTTAAGAGGCACCTCAGAAATAGTAAAGTTAAGATAAGGGTATTAAGCAGACATGGACTTGCTCCAGATATGAAGCAGAGATGTGCTATTCATATTTTCCATCATAGTGCCAGTAGTTCCCTGCTCTGGGCCATACTTTGGCATATCTCTGGCTCCACAGGGAAGCCACAGAGCTGTTGGGGAAGCACGGCAGGAGTCAGTGGTGCAGCAGGGAAGGGGGAGAAGGGCTGATGGTCCAGAAGCCATGGACCTCATGGCTCAGACAAGCTGCTGCAGCCTCGGAGACAGCCTTTGCCACTCTTCCCTAGTCTGTTCCTGAACAGTGTCCCATGGCTCAGGCATCCTCTCACGCCCTGCTCATGGTTGTCATGACCTCATAGATGATTAACAGCAAGTCCTTATTTTACCCAGCCATTTACACTAGGACTTATCATGACTTCAGAACACCTTAAGAGCCACTATTTTCACTACAGAGAGGGGTTTTTTTGTAATTATTTTCCTTTGATAATGGCACCAGGGATCAGACAGCTTCACTTTGCTGGGTTCAAGAGAAATTGTTGTCATTATCATTTCCAGTGCCTATCTGAGCTTGTTGTCCAAAGGTCAAAGAAAGGTAAAGGAAATGTATTCATTTATTCCAGCAAATTTTGGATTAAGTCACGAAATCAAGGCTACTCATGAAGCTGAAGAAGCTGTATAACAAACATGCTTCTTCTGTGGCCTGTGGTCCTCGGCCACAGTGCACATGCAAAACTTGCAGGCACTAAGAGGGATGAGCCAGAGCCATTTGTTCGCTGTAATGGGATAACTGGGTGTTCTTCCACCACATACCCTAAGGTCAGTGTATATTTCTGGCTAAGAAGGAAGAAAAAAATAAAAAAAAAATTAAAACACTCTGCTAAGTGCCCCAGCAGTCACTCAGACACAGCTTCTAGGTTGCAAGTAGTCACCCTTTTGCATGACATTTCCTCACCTGTATATGATCTCATGGAAAGCAAAGCCATTGTTTCAGGAAAAAAGCCAGTCCTCAGGTATTAACAGACATCATTTCACATAGATTGCTGCAGCAGTTTCAGACAAGTTATCTGACCTTGCACAGAGGAGCACAAGGAGCCCTCCCATAATCTCTTTCCTCAGCTTTGCTACATGAGCAGTAGCTGACAGAAGAATGGTGCTAATGTACTGATGGCAGAAGATCGAGGAAGGAATAAAGTCTTAAACCATCATAGTTACTTCTGCAGAAGGTAATTTCAGCATTGTCCAAACTCTCCTTACCCTAGCTCAGGAAGTCTCTCTGCTTGGATGTGATTTAATAGAGTTCCTTCCCCATGTTCCACTGCACAGGAGAAGAAATCAGGGATGTCATCTGTCGTGGTTTAACCCCAGCCAGCAACTAAGCACCACACGGCCACTCACTCACTCCCCCCCCACCCAGTGAGATGGGGGAGAAAATTGGGAAAAGAAGTAAAACTCACGGGTTGAGATAAGAATGGGTTAATAGAACAGAAAAGAAGAAACCAGTAATGATAATGATAACACAAATAAAATGACAACAGTAATAATAAAAGGATTGGAATGTACAAATGATGTGCAGTGCAATTGCTCACCACCTGCTGACTGACACCCAGCCAGTCCCCAAGCGGCGATTCCCCTCGCCCCCACTCCCCTCAGTTCCTATACTGGATGTGACATCACACGGTATGGAATACCCGGTTGACCAGTTTGGGTCAGCTGCCCGGGCTGTGTCCTGTGCCAACTTCTTGTGCCCCTCCAGCTTTCTCTCTGGCTGGACTGGAGAAGCTGAAAAATCCCTGACTTTAGACTAAACACTACTGAGCAACAACTGAAAACATCAGTGTTATCAACATTCTTCACATACTGAACTCAAAACACAGCATTGTACCAGCTACTAGGAAGACAGTTAACTCTATCCCAGCTGAAACCAGGACATCATTTCCTCTCCTCCCTCCTCTCTCCCTCAGTCATGTAACTAAGTCCACTAAAAAAATCAAGCCTGCAAGAAAATCTATGGAAGTGTATTAACAGAAGACCCTCACTATTGCATTCTGGTTTGTATTGCTTATAAAACCAACTGACTGACAAAAGCCTAACCCTGCAATTTACCTCTCCCCCTTCTCCCAACCCTTGTATCCTCTATTTTTCCTATCTCTCACTCACTGAAGTGGGATGTTTCTAAATAGGTTGTGACATGAAAGCATGCCCAAGACAAATCTTAGCCAGAAAAGCAAGTATGCTGCTGTGAGTTTGAGTGATCTCTAGCAAATTCTGAATCCTATAATGAATCTTCTAGCCAAATAAATACATTAGAAATTGAAATTAAGTTAACAGCCTTGTTCCTTTACTTCTTTTCCCTAACTTCAGCTATTACTTTTAAAGTGCTTCTGAAACAATATTTTTCGAATCAAAACATCCTCAATATTAAGGAAAAAGGGAATTGTTTCTAGGACAAGGTTCTGCTACCCTATTCATGCTCTGCCTGGTATAAAGCAGATGGGATTATATATTTTTCTTAAAATTTCAGCAGCTAGGATCTTATGGTATATATAGGCTTATTTGGATCTTAACCATTTATAGCCATGTGCAGCTATGATTTGGTTATGGTACAAAGACCAATGATACCGTAAAGTCACCATAAACAACAGAAGAGGAAGAATAGGGTGAAAGTATGGGCTTTAATGCAGACTCACTTATGAAGATATCAGCCATAACAGCTAAGCTGAGGAAGAAAGAAATGAGTACCAGAAAAAACCTGGGAAATTTTTTACCCTGAGGCACAGAAGAGTCAGGGCACAGTCTCAATCTGAATTACAGGCTTGTTCCTAAGAAAGTCCTTGTCTGGTATTTCTATGCCCTGCCTTTTATCCATGTCTGGAAGCAAAGTCACAGTCTTCTTTCAAGGAAGGGAGTGTTGCATAGCACAAACAGGTCAGCAGTGAGAGGTTTCAGATTTTAAGTAAAATCAGGTGTAGAATCCCTTTCCTTAATGTACGAGAATTGTACACAGAAAACTTCCTTTCATATAGTTCATTCATACCCAGGAATCCCCATTTTACAATGGAAAGAAATATCATTTCTGAACATGAAGATTTACGGGTGATGAGCAGGAAAGAGGATGTGAATCAGAGCTGCATGCAAACATGGGATCTCAATTCCCTTCAAGAATGAATTACCAGACTGGCTATTCCTGACGTCCTAAATCTCAGCTGAAATCATACATTATCAGGGAAATAATCAGAACAATAGGAGAATTCGAGAGCTCTACCTTCCTTAGAACAAGACAAATAAGACAAAGTGTTAATAAAGAAACATTGAGTTTTCAAATGCAGTTGTTTTTCCTCACTGTATTGGAAATGAATGAAGTTCATTTTCAAGGATAAGAGCATTCTTTGAGTCATATACCTGTAACTCTACTTGAATTTGTACTACTACTGCCTTTGGAGACTTTAATTATTTTTTATAATATTCTAGCTGCCATTCAAATCTCAAACAAATAATGAATAATGTAAAATCACTTGCCTAGAAATAGGTTTACTTACAAAAAATCCATTGAGTCAGTGTAACCTGGCTCAATTCCCCGCCCCGCCCCCCCCATTTCAGTTGTTCAGGAACTTTTTTAATCCTCAGGCTCCCAGGTAATTTATAGCCAGCAACCAATTTACAGACTTCATTTGATCAGATTGATGTAAATGATAAATTTTTTAGATTGCTGAAACACCCAATCCTGACAGGTCTGAGATCCTTTGAATGGTTTCAGGTGTATCTCTTGGGGCAATATTGCTTTTACAACATCTTAGCTGTGAAAAAAAGCCATATTCAAAGCACTCTGAAGGATAATATACAGCTCATAGATAAGTTTGGATCATGGCCTCTGATAACAGGCCAGCCATTTTACCAGTTCCACAATAGCTCTGTTGATTATGGCTGTTGATTTTCATATTTAAATGCAGTAATACATCTTTAATTACAATTACGATCACCTCTAGCAATGTAGAAGCTACACTGTACACTCCAATGAACTTCAGGAACATTCACATAATTGCCCGCATACTACAAGAGTAAAATAGCATTTCATTTAACATAACTGTAAACTTTTTCAAATACTCACATTATGTCTTGGCATTGCTGTCATGCATTTCTAAAGAGAGGGACTTCTGCATGTCTTTGGTAATTTTCAGGCTGCAAACAGAGCAAAGTTACGAGCTGCATTTCCATTTAAGAGCATGTTCTCAGCTGTTTGGCATAAGCACCTTGCAGTGCAGGTCTTTTCCAAGATAGTGTGCACAGAGTTAAAAATAAGTTTTTTTTCTTTTTTTGTTAATATATAAAATGTAGCAATTTACTAACATTTCAAGTCTTTCGAAGACTGCTGATTGATTCAGAGTGAAACTATAAATACAGTCACTTCTCAAATTTCCCCTTTTTCACTATTGCAGAAGTCAGACTGCATGAAACCTTCATCTATATGCATTGTGAAAACACTTTTGAGCCTGAAAACTGTTAGAGGGGACAAAAAGTGCAATGCCACTAACTTCAGAGCAGCAAGCCTTTGAAATCCAACAAGCAAAGAGAAACCATAAAGCTTTTTCATCAAGAGCTGTAGATAGATACCCCAGAAGTACCTCCAGAATCATGCCTCTAACAATTAGTTTCCACACCAATCAACAGCCAGGCAAAACAGGAACTTGATGGAAACATTTGGGGCTTTTGTTTCTTTTAATCAGTGTTTCAAGTAGTTTTGGTTTTGCCCCTTAAAAACACAAAGTATTTTTAATCCTCCCCTGACTCAGTAAGAACCCTATAGGTCTACAGAACTTGTGCACATACACCTAGACCTGCACTCTAAACTGGACCACGGTGAGGTCCTCTCACAATATCACCATGTTTTTCATAGAAGATTAAAAAATACAAGAGAGAAGCAGCTTGCACATGGTCAGTTCACAGTGCTGGGGAAACAGCATTTATGCACTTTTCTTACAGCATACTCTGGTTCTGCCCTCCTTAGGGACCAGTGAGGCAGGCTGCCTGCATGACAGAGGTGAAGGCAGCAGGCTTCACTACAAACAGACTAAAGCTCTAGGCTTATGACCAATAAGCCCAGAATTCTGGCTTTGTGATGCATAATTCCCCTTTCCAAAACAAAACAAAAAAATAAACAACAAACAAGACTGAAATAGGATATCCCACCTACAGTATTGCTTCTGGCATGACAACCCTTGCTGACACAGCAATACCAGAGCACAACTAAACAGCAGCACCTGGAAGACCATGAGCTTACTCTATCTCTGGCACCCTGACTGTTCTCATAAGTTACCCAAAGAAGCATCACTCAAACCCTCACCATCCAAGGTCACAGGGTGTTGAGACATCTTGAATACAATTCCCAACAGCAAAGCCTACTGCTGCACCCAAGCAAGACAGCTTGATGCCAGCTCACAACTGACACCATTACCTCCTTTGTGTAAGTAAAAATGTTAGGATGCACCAGGTATAAAGGGATTACCTACACAGTTACCCTGGGCAAATCATCCTTCATCTGTATGTGATTATTAGAGCTATCTAGATATGCGATACATGATGATATGGAAAACGTTAGTGTGGGGTAAAAGTAATCTTCTTATATGATGACCAATAAACAGCTCATTTCCCCCATGGAAATTAGATCTATTTAATACAAAAGAAAAAAGGTCAAAACCCCAATTCTCTTTTGAAAAAAGTAGTAATAAACTGGAAGGTTTGGGGCATTTCTGACCGGCCTTAACAAAACTTACTGGTTTTGCAAACTATTTCAGTTTCTAGAGATAAACACATTTTTTATGGCCCATTTGGTCTAAAGGTTCTTTGCTAACCATATCAACCTGAACTCACCTTGACCTCTGAGCTTTCAATTTCATATCCTTTGACTTAGTAGTTCATTGGAAGGTACATCACCACAACAATTCTTTAAAGTGCAGTAAAAACATTCTCAAGTTTTAATCAACTACATGACTTGTTTTTTTCAGTGGCATGTTCAGGATGTTTGCATCAAGTGCTACAAAAATTCTCTCACCTGGTTAAATTTAAGTGAGAAGTTTTTCCTATCTGCAGAACAAATGAAAACTAAATGTCATCAATCTTGAACACTATGGAGACTACTAGTATTTATATCCCACAAAATTTGTGTGCTGTGAAGTTTCTGGGAGCTGCCAGTATAAATTAGCAACTCTTCATACTAAAAGTCAGGAATAAGTCACTTTTACCCCAAGAAAAACATTCATAGCCATTAAGCTCATGACACATAGTAGAACACTTTCTCCTCTATTACATTCAAGGGTCAATAATAGAAATTCACACTCTCCGATTTGGTATCAAAGAAAGACAGACTGTCAGAAGTGCCTGCACTTCAAGAACAAAAGAGAAGATTTTTTTTTTTTTTTTTTTAAGTTAAACTGAGTTGACTTAAACTTCTCTCTCAGCACTATTCCCATCTTATTTGATGATGTACGCAAATATCATACCAAAGGTTCTTCTCATAGATTGCTAGCTCATGTGAAAATTAGAAACCAATAAAAACTAAAAAGAGAAATTAAATTTCCAGCAAAGTCTTTCCAAGACAAAGGTCTGGACAGATCTCCTGATATTTGAACTGAAATCAACCCCGAAAAGTATCTGGTACTCAATAGGTAGGTGGCTCCTCCGGTAAGGAGGAGGATTTTGTTGGTTTGCATTGCAGGGCTTAAGGTTTAATAAGATAATACTCCTAAACCCCTAAGCCAACACCCTGTTAGCATATGCACAAATTATTTACGTGGTTTCCCGCTTCAGTGTAACACTACTGGCACTAATTAATACATTAAGTGGTAATTCCCAGAGATTAAGCCAAGAACTGAATAGCTAAAGAGGAGTTACTTACATGGGCCTACTGGAACTACCCAGGATGGGGTGGGGGAGCAAGTCATAGTCAAGGAGAGGGGAAGAGGATTTTTGTTGTTGTTCATTGAGCTGAACATCCCCTTTTTATCCATGCAGAAAGTTTAGTATCTACAATTCCAGTACTTTAAAACAACAAAAGCCACAAGAAATCAGCACAAAAATCTGTCCTTTTCCTATAGCCCGGTTGCTCAGAACCACAGAGAAATCCGTTTCCTTTAAGTAATCCAAGGAGAAGCCAACTTGGAGGCTTCAACTTGGAGGTTTCAGAGTGTTTGGAGTCACCATGACCACTCTTGAGATGCTAAATAATGCAGTGTAAGAGGAGATTCTCCTGCATAGCAAGGTAAAAGAAGGGAAGACACTCTGAGCTGAAGGAGGCAATTAAGGTAGGGCTGCAAGGGGACGTTCAGGATGACTTTTGAATGTTTCCTGCAAAGTCGCCTCTGAATTTTCAACAACTAAAGACAGAGGAATAGATGTATACAGCTGTGTTTTCTGCCTTACCATTGACGCTCTCCTGGGGAACGGCAAGTGGGTGCAGATAAGGCTAAGCAGAGCACTCTTCAGACGAAAGCATCTGACTGCAGCTAAGGTACCATACACAACCCTACCGTTTGCAGTCTCTGAGGTGAGTATGAATAGCACAGGGCATGCAGCAATATACTTCAGGAGGGGCTGGTTGGCTGCTGCATGCAATGCCTTCCCTCATAGTGCTGGCACAGTGCTGAAGCACTGGCAAATACAAGTCCACGGGGGCAAGAGGAACAGAAATGTGACTGATAGGAAAAGGCCAACAGCTGATATATTCTTGATCTGATCTCTTTCCTTTCCCAAGTCATCATATTCAGAGCCCTGGCCTGGTGAGAGGTCTTCAGCATGGGGGAAGTCAAAGACTACAAGGTTAGCCAGCTTCCCCTAATATGCTTTATTCATCTGACTGTGCTGTCTTGGTACGTCTCCCATAGACTACCTATGTAAAAGCAATCCTCACATGCTGGGATTTCTTCCAGCTTCCTATTAAAAGGTACCCACTGGAAATGCCAATACATCAGAAAATGTGACAAACTCTGCATCAGTTTTCATTTTGAGTGCAAGAGCACATTTCTACAGCACTGCCTAAAACACTAATTAAAAAAAAAAAATACAGTGGTAAAACCAAGACAAACATTGCTCTCAGGAAGCCAGAATAAATCCATTGCCTCCTGGATTTTCACATACACACAGGAGAGCAGGACTTCGGTTTAAGATCATTATTTCTGACAGAATCATTGTTCACGTAGAGGTGGGCTGAGGTATTACTGGGCCATAGGACCCAATTTGCATCCTGATTAGCTTGATTCATAAGTATGAGTCTATCTCCCAAATGCATGGAGACAAGAGTTCAGGTTACACTTCCATGTCAGAGAAGCAAAGGAGGAGCACTCAGTTTGCAAGCCAGCACGCCAAGGCTCAAAAATCCATTGTGCAAATCATCAAGGAAAGCCTACTAAGCCTGCTCACCTTGTTTGTTTGTCAGCTTGAACACGAATCTGGAGAAATTTCTCAAGCTGTACAACTCACACTATCCCCTTGTTCCAAAGTGACAATTTACAGTAATGATACATTTCACAGAGGAGGTGGAGGAGCAGAGGGTGCTGGAAGCAGCCACCTTTTTTCTCCTAGGCACAGTAAATTGTTGCCAAGCAATTCTTCAGCTCTGATTAAAATATCAGTTTCTGAAACACACAAGAGCATACTGTGAAATCTGTATTATCTGATACTTTACTAAGAAAGGCAGCCTTTGCTGCTGAGAAATAAACAGCTCAAGTCCATCTTGACTTTACCTAGCTAGGAAAGAACACAGGCCTACATTTCCTTTGTAGTCGTGGATTTCAGCCTGTGCTTTTATAAGGTAAGAAAGAATGGCTTGCAATACATGTGAAACAAATCAAGGAGAAAAACCAAAGCTATTGTCCATAGGAAGGATATTCACAATATGTGGTCTGTGCCACTAACTAAAAATATTTAGGAATCCTACACTGAAAAAAATAAAAACCAACAACAAAATGCCTCACCCCCCCCCAAAACCCAAACAAACAAGACAAAAATAAAACCAATTGCTCCACTACTGTAGAGTCAATGAAGACAGACATGAATTTCCTCAGGTAAACTCAGAACTTAGGTATTTTCTGACCCACATTCTTGGACTGGCTTTGTGTTTCCACTGATTAAACAAAATGTTGAAATAGTTTAAAACCTCAAGTTGATGGCATGAATCTCAGACTTCATCACCAAAAGCTCAGAGAGGATAGCAAGTTGCATGATTTGTAGACACCTTGGCCTAAATAATTCAGTTCACAAGACTGCAGCTGGCAAAATTGGAAAGCAGACAGGTTCAGTTTTACATATTGGGGTTTTATTGTACTGGTACACAGTGTTTCTACAGCTATTCATCTCCCACCCTCAACAGTAGTCTATGCCAGACACTAAAAGAAAGGCCAGGAACAGTCCTGTCACACCCCAATTTCTCATAATGATGACACAGGTTTGCTGATTCCCAGGTCAGGATTAAGGTGAAATGATACCAGGGATCCTTTAACTCACACAACTCAGCTTTTCTTCTCTCACAACAAGAATTGGCACAGTCACCACAAAAATTGCTATGCTCACAACAAAAATTGGCATGAAACTATGTCAGTAAACAGTGTAACATGTGCTAACCTTACATCACCAAATATACGCTACAGGCCTTGCTTATTTCAGAATCAGTTGAGGGAAGACAGTAAGGAGAGCCCTCCCATTGGGTCAGGAGGTTCAGAACAATCCCCTTGCTTTCTAGACTCCTTCTCAGTGAGGAGCCTGGGGGCAGCTGGATCCACTCCTAGTCTCAGACTTGGTCAACGGTTTATGTCTAAAGGGGTAAGGTGTACGGATTATGGAAAAGGAAAAGGGAAAGAGAGAGAGAAGAGAAAGATTTCACCAGTCCTGGGTCCAGCATTGGTTCAGTCAGCTGAGGGGTCCGGTTCCGGTGGGCTTGTGCCCATGGGGCTTCAGTTCGTGTCCTTTTATCATCCTTGCCCCTCCTTCGGGCGGGCATTAGGCTAATTAGCTGCTGGGCAGAGCGTCGTGTTATGCAGAGTCCGTTGTTCAGCAGAACGTGCCCCATCACAATGTTTGAGACATTAACTCTTTCAGTCCCTCGCAAGTCCCTGCTAAAAAGATCCATTGAGCTGAACCCCAAGGTTCGTACATCAACCTTGGATCTTTGCCACTGACGAAGGCTCTCCTCCGTAGCTCCCATGCCTTCCTCCCTCCACACTTTGTATTAAATGTAGGACAGTTCATACCCCTTTTAGTTACGTGCCTTGATTTTTAAGTCTTTGTTCGTCATATGGTGCAACACGAGTACCACTTAAAGAACAAATTCTGATAGATGGAAATAAAGCTCAGAACTTCACATCGGAGAACCTACGGAGGATCTGGTGCTTTCTCAAACGTAGTGCTCTCAAGTCAGGGAGTACTCAGTGTAGACTGAGTTCAGAACAGAGATACATTGTCCAGAAAAAATTGGTTGGTGAGAATAACAGTAAATTCCCTAATTTACACCAGCTGAAGATCTATTCACATGAGTGAAAAACTGACAATTTGGGCAAGAAACTGTAAAAACACAAATGAAGATGTGTTTACATAGTTCTGGAGGAAGAGGATTCCAGCTTAGCTTACTCTTGTATTTAAAGAGAAACAAGATTCTTGTAAAAGTGACTTTCTATTAGTGTAAGAGCATTCCTATCTGTAAGCCACTAACTAAAGCACTGCCAAGACAATATTACATTAAAACCTGAAGCTCAACCACACCCTGACCAGCCACAGGAAAGATGCCAATATCCCACAGAGTTGTTTAACTGATTACATTCCAAATGTGTCATACCCCTTGTAGGAATTGATACTTTAAGAATTCTTTCATAATATCTAACATATTTTCTAACTTCTACTCTGTTTGGCTTAGGGTTGATATTTAATAATGTGAAGAACAAACATAGGTGGGCTGCCAAGCTGCCTCTCAACAGCTTCTGCTGACAAAAGGGAAACAGAAGAAGCAGGCTGGAGCTGACTTTGCAAAGCTTGGCTTTTTTTATAACTGTTTCCTCTTCTTTTTAATTTGAAAGACAGGCTTGAGTTTCCTCTGGGGAGTAACCATTTTGGGACAGTCTCAGAACTCTGAGCAGCCCCAGCGCTGGGCTCCTGCTTGCAAACTGTCTGGTTTTTTTACTGTGTTTTTTTTCCACCCCTCTATTCACTGATCACTATCTTTTTGATGATAGAATTGCAGACACCTAAAAGGAATTCACTGTCTATTCTGTGCAACAAAATCCCTCCTCCTCTTTCTGCTCCCAGACAGCTTCCCAAAAGTTAAAGGCTACTCACAAATTTGTTGCTGTTTTTTCTTATCTTTTGAGATTTCACACTGCATCACTGAAGCTGCTACTGACTTCATTAGAATCAGGGTCCAGGACTTTCTCCAAAGTGTCCCAATTTCTAATCTTGAGGTATTCGTTTACAAGTATTTTTTTCATCATCTCTACTTTCATCCCATGTTTTTCCGTGCTGAGGCAGAACTAATATTACCATCCCATCTAGTGATTTCCAATTCCATTCAGATTCCCATTTTTCCTGGCATAGAAAAGACCCTGTCTTTCTTAAGAATTATACACTTAAAGGAGAAAAGCATGATCCAAATAACAAATAATGAAGGGAATACAGGGATTTTTTTTTTTCCCCCCTTTCTTACTTCCCTAGCATTTCCACAAAGTTGAAAGCATCATTTCCTCCCTAAGGTTGTGTTTCATGTAAACCAATGCAGGCATGTCCTGTTCAGAATTCTCAGCAGTCTTATTGTTTGGTTGCAAAACTAGAACAGGACCGGCTGAATTATGAGACATTTATGAGAAGGTCAAGTAATTAATTTTGAAAACATTGAACTTAAGATTGAAGCACTTTGGTAAAACTCGGGTAGTTTAAAAGAGAATTTTCTTCATTCATCCAGAATCTGTGTTTTATTTCCAGGGAAAAGAGTGAAAGTAAATTTCAAAAGTCTTCGCTCAGCTGTATTAGTCCCATCCATAAACTCTGTAGACAACTAGTCCATGAGTGATTGAGTAAGAGAATTGAATATAAATTCTCATAGAGCTGAAACCACCATTGATCTAGTATTCTCTCCAAAGTGAACAGAAAGAGTCTTAATGACTGCTGGGATGTTTCAGTGATGCACATCCAACACAGGAAACAGTGCTGTTTGAATATTAGTACCAGGTGCAGTTTCTGGTACCCAAGATGAGATCCCTGACTAAGCAGTTCTGCTCTTGATTGAGTCTGGTACTCAACTGGAGAGTTCACATCATGGTAAGACACCCTCCCAGTATGCTTAGAGTCAAAATTAAGAATTCCATGTTAAATATATGTTAATGACAGTACTAAGACAGAACCCAAATAGTTTGCAAACACATCTTCAAAACTGCATTAAGGTTTAGAACTACTATACTTCAAAAAGTTACAACCACGTGTATCCAAGAAAAAAAAAAAACAACCCAACCTGCCTGTAGTCAATTGTACCAACAGAATTAAGCAGCAAAGAAAACCAGCAAGCTGAGTAGAAAATTGGTTAGAAATTGGAAATCAAGTTGTAATGGGTAATGGCTTATGAAGGAGGCAAACAGGGTAGAAATGATGCTTCTTGTTCTCCATCTGTATCAATTACATAGATGAAGGAATAAGAAACTGCAATTCACAAGTTTGCCTAATATTAGCATAAGAAGATATATTGGGTTCCAAATGCTGTCCTGGCAGCACTTTGACACTGAAGCCTAGCAAATAGAATTTAATACAGATAAGTGGAGTTTGCATAATGGAAGTTAAATATTAATTGTAACCACAAAGTAAAGAGCAGGTAATACAGACAACATATTAAAAGGATTAATGACGTGTAATAGATTGTTTCTCCCTAGCTGCATTGTAAGAGCAAGGAAATGGGAGAGTAAGGTGCTTGGCTGACCACAAATCCTGTCTAAGTTATGCTACACAATAAACAAAATAATCTATACTTAGTGTACTAAATTCAGTTTGGGCTCATTATTTACAGGGAGGTATTTATCCAAAAAAAAGCGCAGGGTATGTGTTATCCTAGTCACTCTCAAATAAGAGTTACCATGAACTTGTGTTTCCTCACTCTGTTTCGAAAGGCATACCATTAAATGCTTAATAGTGGTTAGCAAAAAATATATATTGTTATCAGCAGGTTTGTTATTTCCCTCACAGGTGCTTATTTATGAGGGTTAACTTAGGTTGGAGTAAAGCATATTCATTCCCCATATTTCTTCTAAGTAAAAGTGTTTGTGATTATTATTGATGGGAAGAATTATGTGACAGCAATGCAAAGCAGGGATCAAACAAACAGTAAGACTCACCAAGCTACACACAGACACAACTACAAATGATGGTGTTGCTAACAGCTAGTAAGCATACAAATTTGGTGCTCCCATTGTGTTGTGTGACATTAGGGTCAAGCATGTGAAATAGAGAATTGTATAGCTCATTTAGAATCCCCATACATTCCTTTCAATGCAGCATTTAAAGGCTTCTAGAGGAGCCTGGACTACAATATTAATGGGGTAAGCCATTCTATTCATAATGGTGCATTGTCATGTTTAATAAAGACAGGACTAAACCCTAGGAAACTTATTTTCATATTAACATATTTCTTTCCTCTCAATCTATCTGCCTATGAATTGTTTTTCTGTGTCTGGACTATTCCTATCCCATTCTCCCTAGTTTTTCAAATTGTTGGTCAGTGTTGTTTTTCTTAAAAAAAAAAAAAAAAAGAAAAAATCAAACTTCATCTGTCAAAATATCTTACTTTAAGACTATGATTTTGGATTGAAAACCTGTGAATTTTAACAAAAAGGAAAAGTCCGATTCCTCCCCACCTCAGACTACCTTGCTAAAGCTCTAATTTACATTAAAAAGTATTGCTTGAACAAAAATAAGAGACCTGTGGTACAGCTCTTACAATACTAATTTATGTTCCTAATGATTAGATGGGGCAAATTCCTTCCCCAACAGATTCCTAAACTTTCAATTTTTGTTTCAGAGACAGGGACATATCTCTGCCAAATCCATGAATGTTACTTATGGAAGAGACACAATTTCAGATTCCAGATCTAAATCAAAATGATTTTTCCAGATCTCCCACAAATACCCTGAGGAGTGGCCTTCGCCAAAACGCAACCTTTTGCAAAGTAGAGAAAGAATCCCCTCCAAGCCTTTGATGACAAAAACATCAGACAAGTTTATTTTCACTCCATCATGCAAACATGTTTCTAAAGTTCTGAGGGATTTTACCTTCCGAAAAAGTGGGTGCTTTTCTAGTCAGTCCCCCACCTAACTTTGAAGTAAAGAGGCTGTTAATTTTCTGAGTATCAGCATGGTCATGCTGAATGTCTAACCGTAATGCTTCTGCAGGAACCTGGTACAGATGCATGCGTATCAAAAACTTAGTAAATATGCAAGACAGCAGAAAATTAAGCGGTGTAACATTCTTTCTTTTCCATCTCTCTTCACTATGGCTGGATGTTTTATTCTCCTTTCATGTTTTTAAGAAGCAATGTTTCCCCGTATTTAGGGATTTAGGTGCTAACCAGTTTTTGTTGATACAGGTCTTAAGTTCCCCCCAGATGAGGATGATTCAGATGATCTACTACAATGTTAATTATTTATTACTATATTGTAAACTACTATTTATAATAGCAATAGACATCTCTAGAAATAGTCTCCAACCACACAAAAAAAATAGTCTGTTTTTCTAGAATATCCTAAAGCATCCTATCTGCCAAAAATAGCCACAGACAGGAAGGGATATTTTACCCAGGAAAACTGGAGTTGCAGTTCTCTGAGGGGCTAAGGAACTCTTCTATCCAGATTTCTCTGTCACTTGGAGATAGTACAAAAGTCTTACCATTTCTCTCAAGAGGCGTTAATTCAGTAGCAGAGTTTAAGAAAGAAGATTTGCAAATGCTGGATTCAAGTACAGCTTTGCTTCCTTATAAATGAGTCATTCCAGGTCCTGTGTCATGGACATACCACTGGAAGATGAGCCAAGATGCTTGGTTCCACTTTAAAAAGAATGAAAATAGCTTTTGGAAAAATAAAAAACATAAATCTGCTGTCCAGTTAAAAATCAATGCTACTACTTCTTTACAAGACCGGCATAATAGATGGTCCTCTGCAGAACTCAGAACATGTGCTTTGTATTTTTGCTAATGAATGACTGAGCCAGTAATAGAAATTTTGATAGACAACAGTGAAAAAGAGTCCTATTCAACTGCAGATTGTATTTGTATCCAACACAATGCTGTTTTCATGACACATTGCAACCCCAGGCACAGTATATCATCTGAACAACACAAATATGATTACAACTCAGAGTCAAAGAATGACTCTACGGACCACCCTTCAAATAGAAATGTATATTAAAAATCCATTTTGTTGCATTAGTTGAGCTTCTAGATTTTATCAATATTTGGGTCACAGCCACAGGGCCAGATTTGCAGCTCATATAAATCAACATAGCCACTGGAGCTCCAAAGTACATCAGAAGACTGTTTGCACCAGTCATAGTGAACTAAGATGAGTAAACTCTCTAGTAACAGCTGGTCACCAAATTTTTATCTCAAAGGGAAAGGAAAGAGAATCAGGTGTAATAGAGTATGAAAAAAGTTGATTGAGCACAGAATATAGAAAGCCATTGAACAGGGAACTTGGACTAGATGATTGGGGAGTTGGACTAGATGACCTTTGAAGGTCCCTTCCAACACAAACAGTTCTATGATTAATTCCTAATTAGGAAATATGCTTCTGAAAATTGATTTCACTTTAACTGTCTAAAACTTAGGCATCTATTTGAACTAAGCATCTGGATATCTTTTACTGCTAGAGACTAGTAGCAGATCAACAAATCAGCTTCCAAGTAGACCAATTGATCTCCAAAGACTGTAGGCAATGTTCTACACTTCAGTCAGATGTCTAACTTTCAATAGGCTAAGCTTCTCTGATTTTTTATTTTTTTTTTTGCAAGTAATGGACTTGATTACATTTTACTACCCCTTTTATATTATCCATTACAATCAGCTGCATACAGGACAAATAATTTACTTTACATTGAGAAAGTTTGGTTTATGGACAGAAATTTGAGAAAGCATCATTCCTAGTATAAGATTTGGAATCAGAAAAAAGAAGAAACACTGTTCATTGCTATAGTAACACAAATACTTCAAAAAGAAAGCAAGCATTTAAATCATCTGTAGAAATGTGCATCATCGGTAGAACAACCTTCCTATATTAACAAATGATATGGCAAAAATGTTAACACCCAGAAGCATGAGCTGCAGCTAACTGGTCCCATTTCTATCACTTACAGCAATTAAAGATTTTGGGCATGAGACTGTAAAACAAATTTATCCAAGATATAATTGAATAGGCAATTGGGTCAGAGTAAGTTCTTGTACAACCAAGATTCTGCACTTGGAAGAGAAGCAAGTCTCCCATGCAATCTTTTGCAAACTCATTCTGATCACTGTAAACATCTCCTTTATCCAGAACTTTTCTCTACATGAATAATAATCACCCTTTGCTTTTGTAGGCAGGTTCCTTCCAATGATTTGCTGTCTATCAAAGATGCAGCAGGTCACAGTTTCTACTTAGATACTTTTACTACTGTAAGGGAACAATAGCTTAGCCAAGAAAGGACACCAGTGACAAAGTTTCTATTCTGATATTGGCACACCTATACATGTGTATTTAGGAGACATTCTGGAAAGCAATGAGAGAAAACCCTGTCTGAATACTAGCAAACAAAATTTAGTTTACCTGCTTACCCTATACAGGGCAACTGGGAAGCCATAAACTAGTCTGGCTAAATGGACGAGCCATGTCAGACCTAAATGAATGTTCACAAAAAAGTTATCAACTCCTTCTTCCCCATAGACTGCCTGAATACAAATGTTGTGTGTTGCAAGAGCAGCCTCGTGAAATCTTGTATTCATTGAAAAGCTTGATTTAATAACTATGGCCCATGCCCTCGAAGGCTTCACTTGCCCATATGAATTCTCCATCACTTATGTCAATGCACATTATGATTCAGTGACAATATTCCTATACATTTCCTACACTTTAATCTCACAGTTTTTTAGATCCCACATGGATCAAGCAGGCATAAAAATTAATCCTGCATTCGGAGACTGGCAAATGTACCCATTTATTTAAAATTTGCTCACATGGCTAGATTTATTTTTGCAAAGGTCTCTCATAGGACAGGATTAATCCAGCCCTTCCCTGGCAAATTTCATTACACTAACATCACAAAACACCCCACCAAAACTCAGACAATGCTGAGCTGTTGCAGTTTTGGCTCTGTTCTCATGCTGAGAAGATAAGGGATTAGAAACATTCTTAAATCTAAAAATTTCTTTCAGTCAAACACTTTCCCAATTAAAAAAAAATCCGATACACCCCTAAAGAAAAAGTCAATAAGCAGTATGATCTCCAAGCAGCAAATGTTCAATGTATTCTTGCGTGGAGCACCAGAGACATTTATATTTTGTTAATATCCTAATTCAAGACAGGATGTAAATTGCTCATAAGACTATTTTAGATTTTAAAAGTACACTAAGTTTTATTGTCAATTATGTCCATTCATCTTCTCTTTCCTCTCCCATGTGTCAAAAACACAAAACTAAACAAAAAAACCAACCTGCCTATGAGGGGAGAAAAGAACAAAACATGTTTGTGTAGTCTGGTTTTAATTCTTTTCTTTCAGCAGTCAGCAAGGGCTGGCCATGCCCTAAAGGTTAATTTATCTCTCTTCCAAGTGAGAATCAGACATTAAAGTATCCCATCTGGAGAATATTTTGTTCCCCTTCATTAGATGACTGAATTCACTGCGTATTTCCTCATGTGAGCTTCGACTTCAGATTTATATAGCTAATGGTGAATGCTCCAACAGGCTATGTCAAAATCATCCAGAAAAGATCTCCCAGCAGAGTCCTTCAAGAAGTAGAAACTACAGCCAGTGAAAGACACTCTTTGCCTCTCTCCAATACCCCAAAATATAAGTGAATTAGAAATAGAAAGCTCCCATAACCCTTTCTTTATGGACAGAAAGGGTCTAAGTTGTTTGTGTCTAAACAGACTGACCAGAGGTTGATAGGAGGTGCAAATTTTAGGACAAGAGACTTCCTGAACAACACAGTCTATAACTCTTACCATGTTCCTTCCTTCACTGAAGTATCCTGTCTGCAGAAAAAACTTGATCTCCTCTTTTACACAGACACTGAAATCTAACTTTAGGACCTCCAGTAGAAAAATCTGTCATTCAGAAGTCTAGCCAGTTACATTTAATAGCCCAGGATGTATTACCTGCTAATAAAATCATCTAGTGTTGTCTTTTGGACTTAGACTTTATACAGATAGTTTCTGTTAAAGATAAACAAAAAGCAGAATGGTGGATCACCTTTTTTTGTTAAGGTCAGATTCAAATTTTACCTTAGCTCTAGATGCTCAGCTACATAAAACCACAAAATTGAATGTGAGCTTAAAGACTAATCTAATCTCCATTCTGAATGCTGATCTCAGAATATTTTTAAACCATGATTGATTTTAATCATGAAATCAAGTCCTGGCATTCCCTAATTACATGGGCAATCATTTACTCTCATCAGCAGTCTTTTTCTATCGAGTAAACTTTGTTTTGCCACCAAAATAACTCTATTGCCTTAACAGGAGTTAATCTACCTAGGCAACACAGTGTTAACTATGTGGTAGAACTCATCATCTGAGACGCATGAATCAAGTGTCTTCATTTCAAGATCTTCAAACGCTAGGATATAGAGTACTAAATGCTTTGTAGGCTTAATTTATTTACCCTGTTCTATGTGTTCATGGTAGGTCATCAAAACTTTGTTATAAGCAGAGCACACAGAACAAGACTTTTGTGAAGATGAGCCCATAGGAACAAATCTTTGCTCTCTAAACTGAAGCTCCACTGAAACAGCTGGAACCTCTGGATGCCTACGCAGAATTCAAGCACATCGGATTCAGCAGCAAAGGTCTGCCTCAGACACAGCTGACTTTGTTAGCTGGCACACTGCAGCAAAAAGTTTGGATTCCCTCTTCCTAATTACCTGTGTCTACTCATAATGGTTTTTAAAGTCCTGAAGATTATGACACCAGGACGCCTGTGTAAGCCCTCAACTGTCCTAAATTTTAAAGGGACCTAATTTGCAGACACAGTCTACCCTTCAATATTTAAATGCTGTTTCACTCCTCATTGCAAAGGCTGAAATTGAATATGATAATCTAACAAGATAAAGGGCATCATTTGGATTTTTTCATATATGTGTATTTATATAAACAAACCTAGGCACCTTCTTTAAACAGTCTTGCAAGTATTACCTTTGAGAAACTCTGCTGCAAACAGTATACTAACTGACTTTAGCCACTTCTTCCCCTAGTGAAATTTCTGGGTTTCACAGATTATATAAAGTCACTGTAAATGATGAATTCCAGCCGTGCCTGCTGGGCATGGCGAGAAAAGAGCAAAAAGATAAGCAACTATAATTATGCAAATCTTCCCTGGTTTATCTTTTGCTAAGGTTAACAACAATGCAGCTGCACAAAGTTTTATACTATGAAGTATAAAAAGGGAAATGCCTGTGGTAAGCAACCATGATGAAAGGAGAAAAAAGAAAAAGGAGCTTTATAACCTTATATGTTATGTGCATCAAAGTGTTTTAAAGATATTTGATATCTCTTCCAAAAAGATCCTGTGCTATCGTAATCTTAGGTTTTCAAACTTAGTTGTAAGCAACTGCAATATCCGGCTTCTCCACAGTTTTCTCCCATTCAAAGCAGATATTTAAAGCTCATTTCCAACCTTTGTTATTTCCACTAGCTCCTATTAGACCTGTTGATAGCCATAAGAAATGTAGGATAAAATTCTGGCTCAGCTGAGCTATTGTAAAAAGTTGGCTTTAAACAAAGGTTTCATTCGTGGTCAAAGGAATTAATATATTGGTAGGGAGGGGACTGTGTCACTACCATTACTGAACCCCACTGCTAACTTCACTTTTACACTGTGAAAGGGATCTTGTTCTCTTCTTTAAGGGTGCGCATTCCCACAGCCTAGCTTCCAGACTGAACCTAGCCTCATTTCCTCACTCACCAATGCCACTCCAAGAGGAACCACTGACTCCTGATTTCTTCCACACTAACCCCAATAGGTTTTCATGGCTAAACAGTTTCGCAGGATACACAACCCAGTTTCCAGATGTCTTGGTTACAAACACCATCTCACATGCTTTGAGCTTCATGGAGCAGTTACAGGTACCAGAAAGCCTGTGCTTGAATCCACAAACCAAAACCAACATGGTATTTTCTCTTCAGTGCTTGACCTTTTGTCAACGCTTAAGAAAAACGTTAAAGGATATATTGACATGTAGTAAGTAGCAAATCTAGTATAAGCAGGTGAGACTACTTCCCTTCCTGCCTTTGCTACTAAGATACTAACCCCTCCACACCAGAACAGGACAGAATCTCCACAACTTTTCTGACATTTGTTTATGCTACAGCTAATTCAATAAATTAAATCTCAATTTTGCTGGTTTTCCCCTGTCCCCCCACCAACTAGTTCCTAAGTATTTTCTTATTTGGACAGTAACCAGGAACTTTGTAGATAATTTCCACCAAAATCACTATTCTGCTTCCACAATTTTCACTGGTCCCCAGATTTATTAAATATATTTTCTTCCTTTACCAATAAATTTACAAGTTGTGGTTTTGGGGTGTTTTTTTTCCCCTGTTGAGAAGTTTCTTTCAGAGCTCCCAGGTCTTTGGGAAGTTCCAGGTCTAACACCCATTTACATGTGTTAGATCAGACAGGCAGGAAGGTAAGAAGAGACAGGCTCCAGCTAACAACAACACAAGAAAACTGTCTGTATTAACAGGCTATACAATATACTCACTCCAAACCCCTTCCTGAGGCTTAAAACAGCCTTCAAACAGAAAAAGACTGATGCCTTTATCCAGTAGCCCTACAAGTATTTGGATAGGCATTGAGAAATTGCATGATCTTCACTGGCAAACAGCAGACAATTTTTTTTTTTTTTTCATCATAGGACAGAGGAGAAAGTCACACTCCAAATGTTACGATACTACTTTGCCCTTAGTCCATTCATGCAGAGAGCAACAGTTCAGCAGCTGCCAAATGCTCACAGACTCCAGTCTCATACACACTCAGTAAATCTCATTTCAGAGCAAAAGCACTTATGGCATCTTCAAGCTGCTGCCACCAACTGAGAAAAATAAAATAATTTATTGAGAAGAATACAGGAAGCAACACCCCCAGCACACACCAGCAAGACCTCCCTTCCTCACTTAAGCAGCATCTCCTCCCTCCTGCCCTCCCTATTCCCTTAGTACAGGGACTTACAAGGAGAAAGCTGCAGCCTCAGAATGGGTTTTTAATAGTTTCCCATCACCAATAGCATCAAAATCTGAACACTAGCTGGTATAAATCAGCAGTACTGTCATGGCTTTGAAACTGCCCTGAATTACAGTGGTGGAGGATCTAGCAACACACACACTATATTTTCAACTCTTGATACGATCCAGCAAAGAAAGAAAACTTCATTTTCACAACACACCTGAGAACAAGCACATAAGTAAGCAATCTCCTTAAATTAAAGCTACATACTGCATGCAATATTGTTTACCGATTCAAAGATTAACAAAGTTACACTAAATTGGAGCTCTACAGATAGGAAAGCACATTAAAGGGAGCTCTTTTATTCCACTGGTATTCTCTAAGGTACTTTTGAGACAATAAATCAGGTTTGGATTTACATAGAACATTTAGCAGACTTATGCATGATGCACTGAAACAGAAGTAAGATATAATTAAGCAGTGACATGACAGCTAACAAATGTGTTTCTGGGCAGTTACTGCATGCCTCATGTGGCATTATGAGGCACCAAAGCCAAAAGCTCAGGGTACATTAACTACCAGAAAGGGGCCATAATTCTTTCCAACTGTGCAACCTGCCACATTTTCTTGCTATTTTGAAATGCAATTTGTAAATTAAAAAGAAAGAAATAGTGGGGAAAAAAAAAAAGGGAAAGACAATCAAACTTGTGTGTTGTGAATACGAGCACAAAAATCACAGTAGCCTACCGGAAAGTTTCCCAGATTCCACAGCTATTCAAGAGTAAACCATATGGTAAACACCAAGGATGGATAATGAGGTTTGAAATCCAGTGTTAGCTTTCCTTTTACTCAAATAGCTGAGTATAAATGCTAGATTGTAAGCAGCAGTGCAGTAGCATAACCGCTGATGGAGTTATGAAAAAATTAATTAAATAATAATTTTTAAAAAATCAGCAGTACAGCACTCAGCAGGTTATTCAGAAGTAGCTCTTCAACTAAGTTTTCTCATGCACTAAGACAGATTAATGCTTCTTCAGCCTGAATCATAGCTGTGCTGGGAAAAATGCACAGTGATGCTGTAGCTCTGGAAAATTTAATTCCTTGGCAGTGTATGAATGCAGCACTAGTCACTTAAATTCAACACCACCAGCTACTTAAATTCAACAGCAACTGTTAATGATTTAGCACCTACTGACAGTTTGTCCCCCCAGCCAGTAAGGAGGGCTGCAAAGGTCTACAGGCCCCATCCTGCTGATTAGCAGCGATTAGCCTGCTTGATCCAGGATTTATACACAGCACGGGCTGTGCCGGAAAACAACCTCCTTATCTGGGATTTAGATCCGAGCTGCTGGGGAGGATGCCCCTGCTTTGCTGGTTGTCAAAAGCGGGCACCATGCCTCCAGAGAGGGCGAGCGTGCACAAAACCCCTTTCATTTCCAGCAGCAGAGCTTGCGGCATCCTCAGCGAGCCGTGCCAGCAACCGTACCTCAACACGCCTAAGGGTAGAGCTGAAGGGGAGGGCAGTGCAAGTCCACAAAGCAAGTCCTATTAAGGGCCTCTTCAGACCCTGCTCTCTGCAGAGTACAACGTGGAAAGTCCTTACACTGTGAATCAGCCTGTCACACTCAATATACTGAGGGCAGTGTTCACACATCTCAACTATAAGCAGTTACATCGGCCAGGCACGTTAACCTCTTCATCTCTCTAGATATGCTCTGAAGTCAGTAGAGGTAGGTCACCTGCCACTTTCCACAGAGATCGGCCTTGTAAATTCAGTGCATGAAGTCTGGCATCTCAAATGCCCCTAACTCCCAAACCTCACTGCTTACTGATCTTTCCTCTAGTGTTTCAAGGAACCTTCAGCTCTTTTAGGGCAGTGGATGAGTGATGAAGGAACTTTGACTAAGATATTGAGTCCATGCCAGATGCAAGCCTACTTGTCTGGCAAGGGACAAGGCTGAAATTTTCCTTACTGGTTTCCAAAACCAAAACAAACTAATAATGAGGGAAAAAAAAATCAGAAGTAGTTTTACTGTTATTAAACTGACTGTCACCACTACCCCCATCAGGAAGAGGCAACTCATTCATTTCATATCGCACCATATTTATCTGAAGAAGTTAATTGTTTTGATGCTTCTTTTAGAATTACCTCAGAAAATTCTACTTTAATATGTCTTTGGATTTGGAAGTTTATGCTTCATTAATTAGCAAGAGACATCTTGAGGCTTACTTTTTTATATAAATATATTCAATTTACAGAAAACTGTAGAGTTCAGACATCTTGTTCTTAAACTGTCAGTTAAACTGAGAAATCAGCCATTTGCACAGCTGTGTTCCACAACAACCCAAGAGGGCAGCAAGGCAGCTCAGCTGAAGTTAAATATTATCTGAGCACTTGAACGCTCCCAGTACCTGGCTTCGCTCAAGCCCTGCATCCCAGAGTGCAGGATGGAAAGGCAGGAGGCCAGTGCAGACCACTGGAAGGAATCTGACCTCCTGGCAGGGGTGTATAGCAAGCCCTTCTCTGCAGAGCTGACTAGTTACAGCCCTGCTCAAACTCCATCAACTCAGATGTCCAGCTCTGGACACTTCAGTCGCAGTCCACAAGCCAAGGTGACATTGATCATACAAAGCATAGAAATCTCCTAAATTCATGAGCTGCTTTGTTATAAAATCCTCTTCTGCCTCCCTCCTCTTTTTTCATTGAAATAATTTGACTGCATTAGTGCTGTAATTAACAAAGTCAGGTTCCCCTGTGCAAATCATCTGGGTAAGCACTTTGTCTTACACAGGAGTCATCACAAGTGCCCCCGATTACTGGCTACAGGACAAGCTGGAGAAAATGTGAATTAAGTGTTATTGCATCTCATTCATATGCCTTGAAATGAATTTCAGAAGGTGTTTTATGAGCTACAACAAAGAAGAGAGTATTAGAGCACACCCTCCCCCCAGGAGAAAAAAAAAAAGAAAAAAAAAAAAAGATTTACATCTCCGCAGTCTCAAGGACTGTGAAGTGCCCTGCCCACATGGAAAGTAGTTAAAAGAGTGGATTTTCATGATAATAGCAAACAGCCAAATCAGAGAGCTCTCAACAAAGATGTTACAGAAAGAATGAAGAGACCTGAAGCATGTGGTGCAGCTACATCAGACACCAGATGGAAAAGTACAATATGAGGAGAGGAACATGTGAAGACTATAAGAACTTCAATTAAAAAAAATAAATCAATGGGTGGCTACAAAGTATAATCTTTAAACCTTAAATTCATTTAATAGCTTCTCTAGCCCAAATCCTTATTCTAACCAACCTCTCTCACTTCCACAGAAGCTGTCCTGGGACACAGAAAATTCTGAATTTGAGGAATGTGAATTTGGGATGTGTAACCCCAGAGCTGAGTTCACCCCCCAACTTTTCACTCCAGGGAAGCATTCCCTCCTCTCCTCTATAGCTTTATTCACTGATTGGTTCCATTAAAAAAAAAAAAAAAAAACAAAAACAAAAAAAACACAAACAGAAAAACCCCACCAAACAATAACACACAAACCACAAAAGCCAAATAAACAAAACACACACACACAAACACACAATACCCCACCAAATAAATGGTCAGACCACACTAGCCCTGACATTTTTAACCCTGCCAAATTTGGTTGAAATTGGGTAACAAGTTCACAAGTTATTAGGCAGAACTGACAAGCATATACATGCATATGAACTTAACAAACTTCATTTTCTTAATTATGCTGGCCAACAATAATAAAGAAAAAAGCCTGAATAGCAGGCACTAGAATTTAACTTTCCTACTCCCAGCCAAAAGACCCTTATCACTAGACTACAACATAATAGCAATTTTTCTTCACCTTGATGACTCTTATCTGACATGCTGTTTAGGAGCTCACCTCCTGCTTTGCCAGTATTATTTTTGTTTCTGGTTTTACACAAGTTTTGGGAGATAGTGTCAAGTAGGAGGGAGAAGATTAAAGGAAGTAGAAGGGGAGGACAAAAAGAAAAAAGTCTTTTATTCACCAAACTGCACTGGAAAGGTTTAACACAGGATAAATTTCAACTGAATCACAGGCTCCAAAACCCAGACCGTGGAGAGCCTGGCCACACCAAGCACGACAGAAACTCAACTCCTCTGCAACAGGACTTGTTCCAGGAAGAGAAGCAGAAAATCCATTCAGGGTCCGTATCCTGCTTCAGCTTAGCAAACAGGTTGCTAAGAGGCAGTAAGGAGTTATTCATCTCAAAGATTGTATAAAGCATATTCATACCAAGGGAGCTAATATACGTCTTTATATAAAGGATTAAGATTCACAAGGAAGCAGCCTGACTGTATGGAAAAGCACACAGCAATACACTACCATAGACCTGGTAAAGGAGAATGTCACACTAAACAGAACACAGGCAACAGACAGGCAAATGAAAGACCTCATTTACCCTGATTTTCTAGGATTAGCCTTTTAGCATATATGCAAACACACCTTCAGTCAAGCCTGGTCCCTGTGGCACTTAGTGGAATACTGATTTTTTTTTCCTCTGGCAATGCCACTATTTTTGGTACAGCAATGGTCCCTCTCATCTGAAACTGAATTTCCCTCAGTCTCACCACTCATCCCACATATCTCATGATCTCACAACATTAGCATCCCTTGTACAGCAACCACAGCTGGCAATGTACCTTTTGGTAAACATTGCTTTGAAAGAGAAGGGCAGGAAGGGCTAAGGAGCATGTCTGCATAAATGCGTGATTGCTCTCCAGGGACCAGGAGTATTCATTCATGCTCTTTTTGCTACAGTTAAGAAAAATAAAGCAATCTGCTGAACTGTTTTAATAAAAAATGGAAAATAAATTAAAAAGCACATGCCATTTTAACTAAGTCTATCATTTATATCACTAGGTGTAGGAGATGTGATCAGCCAACTGGAAATAATCCTGCTGGTTGGAACCAAGCAACAAAGTGCTCATCCCATTTCTTTCTCTACTTACTACATAATAACAGGGGAAGAAAAAAAAGGCAAAAAAGAACCTCTCATTCTGAAGAGTTTTATTCAAATCCTACTATCCTACTGAAGCTGCAATGGTTCATTTTGGCCTGTAACTGAAGTAAAAATAATCCTTGCCAACAGGGTGGGAGTACAGGACAGAGAATGATAAAAATAAACTAGAGTGAGATTTTAAAACTTTTCCACCCTTCATGCACATCATACTTCAGTCTGGCTCCCAACCCTATCACCAGCCCTACTGAATTCACAACCACACACAGCCTGTCACTTCTAGTTTCATCACCAAAGCTGCTGGTCAGTTCCATGCAGCCATCCTGTGCATTTTTCCTGATGTACTGAAGTCCCCAGCTGGTCCCTAATGCTCACCTCATTGTCGCAAGAATTCCTCAATAAGAAATATTCAGGATCCAAAAACATCCTACAATTGTATCAAAGATAGAGGCCTGAAGGTACAAAGGATTCTGCCTCTGCTGCTCATCTTCCAAAATGCTCGCTGCTCTTCCACAGTGCTTTGTAAGTACCTACACCAGGTGGAGGCACTTTCTCTTTGAAAAAATGCAATTACTGACTTCCTTAACTTCTGCTGATTCTTGTTTATGAATGACAACCAATCTTCCCCCCCCTAGTTATCAATTAGCACCTCCAGTCAAAAAGAGGGAAAAACCACTTACCAGCTGTACTGTAACTTTGGTCAGGGATTTAATGCAGTTTTGTACATTATAAAGGGTCATATGGAGTAAATACCCTATTGTATCTAGAGTAAAAGTTAACTGTTATTCATCATGATTCTGGGAATCCAAACAGCTTGACTACCCTAGAAAATAATGTTGCTTGAAAGGTAGCAGGATACAACATTTTCTACCTGTTTTTCACTTTTGCCTCCTTTTTGATGAAAACAGAAAATACAATGACATTTTGCAACATCATACTGTTTTCAACACTTTTTTATATCCAAAAAGCAATCCCTATACAATTGAAATACTTAATTTCATTCTGTTGAAATGAAACATCCTGAAAAAATAATTTGTACACGATTAGTGTCATCCACTTGTATTTTTTTAGTTAAAAGTGCTTAAAATAAAAATATTTTATTCAACATTAAGACTAATCTTTTTTTCTATGAGATTTTATAAATGCCACAAGTAAAAAGAATAAACAAACAAACCACACAAATATCTCAGGTTGAAACTTCACTGAAATCAAGAATACTTGCCATAAACTGATTTGGCACCAGTACATGTAATGTATTCCTTGTAACTGATATGATTCAAAGTATTCATATGCACAAACATAAACAAATACCTAGTGCTACTGTCTGTCTCAAAAAGACTATTTTAGAGCGGAAAGAGTAAAACTTCAGAGAAACGGCTTCTGGTTCTTTCTACATCTGCCATTCAAACACGACATGTTTTTAACATTCCCTCTCTGGTTACCAAGACTCCATATACCCAGCCAGAAAACAAATGAAACAACCACCGCGTAACATTTGTAAAGCTCAACAAAAAAAAAGTTTTAATAGCTTGCATTTGTTGATGCATTTCCTCCCAAAGTATATTACAGAGGACATCTGTGACATTTTATAGTTGGGGAAACAGATTCAGAGATGTAACAACTCGTAAAAGAACTTAATGAGCAAAGAGCATATGCAATTCAGGCTTTTTGTTCCTCTTCTCTTACCATGAGGAAGCACTCCCTTTTTCAGGTCTTTGTTAGACGTGTCAGTGTAATCACAGAAGTGATAGTCATTTCTTATAGTACTCTCCTTTTTTTTTTAAGCTAGACTAGCACTTAGTCTGTCTTCAAAGAACAAAAGTAAAAGTGGTATATTGAAAGAAGATTTACAAGAAACTGGAGAAGCCTCTGTGGACTTTTGTCTAATATCTCTACAGAGCAGAGGACTGGAAACAGTGAGCATGGTGTAATCCAAATATTCTTCAGGGTGAAGAAGAGGAAAAAGGGGACATCAGCATTGCCTGGCATGATCTCACTCCATAAAGAGACTCCAAGCAGCTGCAGAGCTCCTCTGCTTAGATCAGGGTTGGATATGGCCTCACCACTTTGGCTTCTCAGACTTTGCTAGGGGTTTGAAGCTCTCCAGATAAAACTAGTTGCCTGACAATGATAAAGCTCCCTGATTAATCATTTGCACATAATTTGTCTAAAAGTACTTAATGTAAAAAGAATTGATAAAAATTTTTAGAAATCCAAAAACTTTGACCATTATTTCTTGAAGTAATTTAGAGTCTAGAGGTTTTGCAGACATCTCTGCTTTCTCTCAGTAGGCCACAGAGAAAATTCTCTCCATAAATATTAGATCCTTGGTATTCTGATCAGTGACTAAGAAGTCCCCTCTTTCCCCCACTGTCCTACCTTATTTATTTGCCTTGTCACAAGCTGATAACCAGAAGTGAAGTAACAACAGCAAGGATTGACTTGATGATCCTCCCCTCCACACAAAGACACACATTGTTCTCTGATCACCTCTGTTTCCGAAACGAATGCTCTTTTGACTTGCAGCTTTGCTTTTCCAAATCTATTTAAAAAATTGTTAATTATGCTGTTTATTAAAATGTCATTAAGGTTATCCTAGGAATTAGATATTTTTTTACCTGCTGTGCAAAGTGCTTTTGCAGGATCTTTTAAACTAATGTGGGAGGTGATGAACACTTCAGAATAACATGTTACTATTTTTCAGAATGCTAACTTTAGATTTGACAGGAGATTCCTAAAAAAAAAAAATAGAATAAAACATAAATGGATAGAGTATTTATACTTTGGGCTTCATCCAACATCTATCAGAGTCAATGGAAAGGTATCTTTAATCCCAGAGCAACTTGCATCTAGCCTTATAGACACTCAAACAGAGACTATTTTTCTTTCTTTAAATATGTTTCTGACATCCTGTCCTCATATTTCCCCACCCCATTTAAGAAAATTGATGACAGCTGATGCATTATACCATACCTTTGAAGACTAAGGTACAACAGGGTCCACAGCTCACTCCAGAAGAGCTTTAGGTCCTCAGAAAAAAGAATCAGATTTGCCAAATGGTTGTATATTCAGCACAACCAATTCTCATCCACCAAGTGCACATCGTTGACTTGGAAGGGACTTCCAAGTCAAGATCAAGACGCTACCAGTAAGACTTCTCCAAAGTCATTGGGAATCTCTGACCTGGGGTATTGTAGTTACATATCATCTCTTAGGTTCAGCTAACACTTGAATTCAGCACATCATTGGACCTTAGTATCAGAAAAATTGAGTTCCTTTGAGTATTTCCTAACGGTCAGGAACTGAAGCTAACACAAATGTCAGTTTCAACATTTTGGCTACAATTTAAAAAAAAGTAACCAGAACCTCTCCCCCACCCCCCCCAAACAAAAACAAGACAAAACAAAAACCAAAACCCCAACAATCCACCAAACCACAAACAAACAAAAAATCTACCTTCCCACATGATAAATATATGAAAAAACAAGGAAATCTGTCTAGGTTCTTATAGGTTTTCAGAGTGTGTAGTTCCCAGTATCCCCTTGTCCACACAGCTAACTAAACTGCAGATAAGACTCAGGTCTCTCTCGTGTTCTTGTAATGAGGAACTAACAAACAGGGAGATATGGCACAGAGATGTCCAGCTCCACACTGCACCAACCAGAGAGATGAAGTACTCTGAGAAACATTGACTCTTTCCTTCATTCTCAAAGTGATAAGGTAAAGCAAAGTAAAAACTCAGCAGTTTCTAGCTTTGGAAACTATTTTGCAAACGTTAAAACATTTCAGTTGTGGTTTGAGGCCAAGAATGATTTGTGTCTTCTTAACACTACATATTAATCTATGCAGGTTCACTAGTTTAGGTCTCTTGATATAAGTGAAGGCCAGAGCATTCTTCACAGAGAGCTGCTGTAACTGCCTTGTGTAGAAAATTGGCTCATAGGACTAAACATTGGCAAAAAGCCTAAAACAATACTTGTCCATGGATGAAATCTATTAAGCGTGAAAGAATTATAGGTGAGAGCAAAGCGAGGATCAGTGGTGCAGTGTGGGCTTCTTTCAGATGAATATATATGGAGGTTACATGACAGAGCTGAAAAACTCTTGTACTGCAGAGATCATGAAGAATAGTAGTAAGGAAACACTTTAAAGAAAATGTTTACTCAAGGGCATGGCAGGATTGCTGAAATGATGAAAATAAACAGGTAAAATCAGATTTTTCTCATGTTTCTCTCAAAGTTGTTCTCATATCCATCAGGAAAGCCCCTTCAGCCTCAAGCATTTTTTAAAAAAGACAAAACACCACCACACCACTAGAAGAAGTGGAAATTTTGAAATTTTTTTTTAATTCTTGATCAATACAGTGATGCTGATGTGCTTTATCAGAGAATGACGTCTCTATATAAATAGAGAAAAAATATTTTTCCTTCAAGTTACCCCAGAATAACATTAAGAAACATTTAAAAGCATCAAAGAAACACAAGTATAACAGAAAATAACATAGTGAAGAAAATTCTCCCTCCAATTTCTGCTGTGCTTTTTAAGAGTTCGGGAAATACAATTACAAAATTTATCTAATCTCAGTCTTAGGACTGTGGATCACTTTTGTCAGTGCATCAAGCTGTTTACATGCATACTTTACAACGGACACCTCTACCCATTCTCTCTGGCATTGCAAGCAATGGGCTGTGTACTTGCAGCTCCAAATGAAAGTCTGCTTTCTAATTCCAGCCCATCAGAAATGGGCGGGGAGGGAGGGGGAGAGGAACTAATTGAAATCAAACCTGAACAAGGTGGTAACACCTATGTAAATTAATCACAAAGACTGACATTTAATTTACACTCAGTGACGATTCAGTTGACGCTTGTGAGATACTCCCAGTGCAATCAGCAGACAAGTTGTCCCTTCTTCTTTCAACCTAAACTTACAGATCATCCTATCTAGTTGTTTAGTTACAGCAAGGTTGATGAACTCTTCCATAAGACTGGAGGCATTCTGCTTTCATGGATTAAAAAAAGGTGAGATATCAAACGGTCTTGAAAATTGTCAAAATGAATATTGTGATTTCCGGTGCAGAAGACTCAAGGATAAGCCCACCAGTGGCAATCTAAACTACTGATATAAACCAAACCCAGGTACCTCAACATTTGATTACAAAGACTCAAACCAGACACAACAGCTGTAAGTGCTGTTTTATTTACACAATTGAAATTTCTGAAATTTTTACATTAATTTTTACAGAAATTACAAATTACTATTACTAAGTAATAACTAATTTCTAATCCAGATAACATGATGTCCAGGGAAATACAAGTGCCAGAAATATAGTACAAATTAGTAGTTGGCATGTACTGGGGGTCCGTCTGCTGCAGACTAATGAAGACTCACTTCTTGCAAAAGGCTATTATTGAAATCGGCATTTTCTTGTGACTCGGCAGCTTGCAAAATGTATGGTTAATATTGAATCAGACAGGCTACCTCATCCTATCTGGTCTAAAAAGGAAAGAGAAAAGATTAAGCCAGAAGCCTATCAACTCTCTTGCTGATTCATAGTATGCCTTGGGTAACTTCCTGCAAACTTACATTCCCAAAAATGGAGAAACCATTTTTCTTTGCAAAATTATACAGATTCTTTGAATGATTAAAATGCCTCTTGCATAATGACATTAGTGCCAGCTACCTGATCGTTGTACCAACATGATAAGAAGTGTTAACAGTAAAACAACTAAATAAATCAAAATGACATGTTGCCCTGCTTCTGTACTGATATCAAAGTGATGCTGTTACCCATCACTGAATAAAAAAAAAATCCAAAAAACAAAAAAAATGCTCTTACATCTGTCAAATATTGTGACACTAACTGGAACAAGTCACAGAATTGAAAGCTAACATCAATCATGAGGACTTTCATTCTGGCCATTGTAAATATAAAAGAAAAAAGATGCAGCCACATGATTTCTCTCAAAATCCAATTGTTATAATATGAACTTTTATCTCCTGATTTTTAAAATTGTTTTTAATCCCAGTCATTATTTATAGAGAGGTTATTTATATTCCCAATACAATATGTGTTGGTTGATTACTTGCTTCCCTAAAATAATAATTAAAAAAAAAAAGTGTAGCATAGTATAATTAAATATAAACAGATATATAATGTATCTATATGTAAAAGCATCTCCAGAACTGAATCCCTGATTTATGAATGATTTGTTGTCTTTAGAACAATTTTAGAACTTAGCTGTTCTCCAAAATACTTTTGCCTAGATCTAGTCAGTCTTTTGACATAACGGCTATTGCACAACAATAAATTACGATGTAAAATGAGGAGGATTAAGAGGCTATGCTCGTACTTTGCAGGAAGACTCAAGAGTTTGAAAAGATTCAAGCAGATTTTTTGCCTGAGGATCTATCACACAGCTCTGGAAAGGATTTGTCAAGTTTTACCTCAAAATTGGCCTAGGGACATAACGGCTTCACCAAAGCCGTACATTAAACCATCATGCAGTCAGATTATTTAATAAATAAAGAATAAAAGAGAACAAAAGTTCATGCAATGAAGAGATTGTTCTTTAACCTCAGAAATGGCCAAATTCACCACAGAGAGTCATTATATCTAATAATCTGCTACTAATGCCAATTTGTAAATTGTGAGATATAACTAGAAACACACGTGAAAAGGAAGCATGAAAATCCAGAGAGATGAGCATTTGTTCACATCATTGTGGTACAACTACGCAACAGAGATGATAACAGAGGGCAACAGTGCTAGGAGGGCTTAAATGACAAAAGCAATAAACATGAAGCTTTCCAGAAATATGAACACATTTTTCATGGAAAAATGCTGGGGAGATTATTAAACAGAAGGGTGAAAACAGAGACTTACAGAAAGTGCTGGTGTTTACAGCAGGCTAAACATAACAGGGGGAAACGAATCAGTCATTTAAATGAGAGCAGTAGGGATTAAGTTAGCAGCAAGTTTGATAGATGTATCAGTGGGGCTTTGATCAAACACGAATTGAAAGTCAGCAATAAAGAGACAGATTTTGGCATCCCTGCTGGTTAAATAGTATTCACTGCAGTCAGTGAGGCTGCGTGTATAATATATATATATATATGACTAAAGTTAAGGGACTTTGTCCTTAAGGACAGTCTGACCCTGTGTGTAGCCGAATTCCTTCACTGGAGCATCCCAGCAAAGCAGCTACAACAAAGCAATGCAAAGAAAATTAAGACCTCTTCTCCTCAGTTCTGTTTTCACCCTTCTGCCTCTCCCATCTCTGAAAAGAAAGCACAGGTCTGTCGGTCTGCTGGAACTGGCCTCAGACAACCGCAACACTGCACCACTGGCAATGTTGGTTGGGTACTCTGCTGGGTCCTTGCTCTTTAGTCAGGGAAAACAGGGTGCAAAGGATGTTCTTCCAAGCCAAATTACGTATACATGCTTACTTAGTCTTTGGAGGTTCCTGGTTCATTCCTAGATTAGGAGATAAACCGAATTGAGGTGCAATTTGCTGTGTGCATGTATGTAGGGAAAAGACTTTTTAACTTAGAGCTAGAGAAACACATTTCTAGTGTCATACTAGATGCCTGTTCTACAGGCATCCAAATCACATGGGTTTATCCCTCAGTAACTGCACTGTGCCTTTTCACTGTAAATCCATGTTAGTTTATCCTATGGATTCCCACTCACGGAGCCTTACCCACAGCTGCCAGCAGTGAACTCCCAAAGGTATACAGAGTCCCCCATATCTGCATTCACCTCTTTGTATGTGCAGCATAATGATGCCAGGGCGATTCGTGGGCCTTAAAGGATAAGCTTTGATGTGTTAATGCTACAATATGTATGCGAGTGAGTACAGAAACATGTACCATGCAAAATTCCTGTTAAATATCCATGCTGGCAGGAACAGGAATAGAGTATATGCACTTTCATTTCTGCAATGAGTAGGCCTAGCCTCTTTTCAATATTTTTGCATCCCAATTTCATCATTTTTTATCCTCACAACTTTTGAGATTTTTTTCAATCATAACAAAACTGTTCCCTCTCTGCCTGCCAGGAAAATGTATTTTCATCCTTCTTTGGGCAAAATATTATTTTTCTTTAAGAACATCAGCAATGAAAAAAAAAAAAAGACAATCCTACAAATCATCTTAGACTTACAGGCTCATCTTATGGACTCACTGCACTGAAATCATTGAAGGTCACCACAGGATTAATATGGATGGATTAAAATAGGTAAAAATGGATGGAGATATCGTAGAGCTGGGCAGGGAGAGGGAGGGAAAGAAGGAAGCATTTAATTATTTTTCAGTTTGAGGAAAAAAGAAGTGCTGGTCATGATGTATAACATTGTTATTTTTAGAAAGGAGAGAAAATGTGTTTGTTTTAGGAGTTTAAACTGCTTATATGAAATGAATTTATGAGTATGTACAGTATACAAACCTTTTAGCCTGGTTTAAGGAAGCAGTGTGCATGTAATTGCATGTGTTTGGGGGTGGGGATGGGGTACCAGACCTTCCCCATCTCTTCTTTGAGATTTGTTGGACAGTTTTCCACAAACACGGCAGAAGTTAAAGATCTCACAATAACACCATTCTGAAAGGGCTATGAAAATGGCTAGGACCACACAAATGCCCTTGGTGGCCTTGCAGAGAAGAATGTCACCGTGCAAGTTCAGCCTTCATGAGGCATCAAAGAATTGACACTGAAGCCAAGCTTTGAGATCCAAATTCAGACAAAACCACCCTCCTTTGGCTGATCCTATTCCTGCTGCCAGTTGCTAGACCCACGACTCTTCTGGTGAAATAAATTCATTGGACTAAAGTTTAGCAGACCTATTGCCTTTTAGCCAGAGAAGTGGACTAGAAAGCACTAGCTCATGTGATGTCACTTCAAAATTGCATCTGACGCCTTTCGTTCAGAGAGGCATTAATGGGTGATGAAGTGAACAGCTGACTGGATTTTTATCTACTTCTGCCTGTTTTTTTCATATTAATATTAGGAAGTGACTGTAAGATTTTGAATTAATCACATTTTGCTAAAAAGGTATGACACATCATTGACTTCTAAAATAAAACCAAGGCTCCTTTAATCCAAGTACTTATTTTTTAAGTACCCCATTATCTGGGAAAATAGCTATTCTTCAAACCTCTTATTTGAAGAGTACATTTTAATTCCTAAAACTCCTAAGATTATCCATGTTTCTTTCTCTGTAACCATAGAGCAGGCTTGCAGTATAACTGCTACTGTGCTGAGGTGCCCCAGCCTGGGTGAGGGTGCTGCTGAATGATAGAATGAATCTCTGCCACATCATGGACAAGAGGCGGGTGGAGAAAATTAGGATCATCAGCTGTGATCACATAATGAGAGTAGCCAAATCAGGAACAGAGTCAGTGTCTGCATGACAAGACAGTCCCTCAGTCAGACCTTATTGCCCATGATAAATTCCAGTTTCATGGCTGCTGATGTCAAAGGGGCCAGGCAGAGCATAGAGGAAAAACAGCCTGGTTGGGCATATAGGAAAGGCACATCAGGGCATCAGCTGCAGGAAAAGGTTGAAGAATGTTTCTTTCTGTCTGGAAGATAAGTTCCATGATAAGAAGGATTTGTCTGATATCAGCATGTCTATTGCTGAGTTTTGTACCTGTTTGCCAAAATATAAATGTCTTGCATTAAGACATCTTTGCCAACCTCTCAGCCTCAGACCTGCAGACCTTTTCATAGACAAGGTCATCCAAAAAAATAATTCCTCTGCCATAACTGCCTGCTTAGAGGACACCTCTGTGTTCTGTTATCCTCTGTTCCAGGTCTCTTAGGAGGGATAACATTACATTTAGCACTGGACACTCCTGACTGTAGACATACAACGTGTGTATCAGAGGTAGTCATTCCAGGCTCTCCTTGAACTGAATGATATACTGTGGAGTTCAGTGCATAAGTTGAGCAACTCATATATTACCCTTATTTTAAAATTAATTTTCTTAATGGTTCTCAGTATGCCACCTGCTTTCCAAGTCGTGGGTTTGCTTTGGTTTGTTAATTACTTTTTTTCCATGATAGTGAGACACCAATCTATATTTGTGTGACTTCTTGTTTGGATTATTGACATTTTCCTTTACTTGTCTAGTTTTATATAACCAAGCCACATGCAAGCTTTCACTCGTTCCAAATTTGCCTGTTGCCACGTTTCCCCCATTTTGCATGCATTGTACCGAATTCTATTAAACACTCCATTGATTTTAAAATCCTTACTTTAGCATTTAAAAGTTTATGTGCTCTTGCTTGCTGGGATTCAGCAGAATTATAAGATCATGAATTTATCTTCTTTTTTTATTTTTCCCTGTCTTCATTTCAATCCAGAGTCTCTTACTGTCAAGTCTAAATCCCTTAGATATTTATACCTAACCTTCAGAAATCATCCTCAAAAGCTACTGAGGAAATCGAGTCCAGATTAAGGGTGAAGTTAGTACTCTTTTCAACTGTGGATTCTCATACACCAAGCTTGTAGGAATGGAAGTTGTCCCAATAAAATCAATGGAGGCGGTTGAGTTCTCTGCCAAAACAGGTGTCCAAATACCTGTGCCACCCCACACCGGAGACCTTAGTGCTACTGAGCCAGATCTCAACAGTTACAAATCACCATGTTTATTCCATTCAAACTGACAGCCAGGTTCTTCTGCAGCATTTCCACAAAGCAGCAGACTTCATGTGTGTGCAAGCACAGGACATGAAATGCTTTGTGTCCCACAACACAGCCAGTCCGTCTGCATGCTATCTCAGGCATCAAACATGCAGAACAGGTGAGACGTCAGCACTGGCACCCAGAACCCCTGCTCTGAAGAGCTCTTCAAGGCAGCGCACTCCTCAGTCACAGCTTTAAATGGTGGTGTTTGGCCTTCTGCTATGGCTTTATGCACATTACATGACCTACCAATTTCCCATTTCTTTTCCCCTCTCACAACCTGAGGGCAATGCTTGGGGTGCCACAGGTTGGTAGAGAAGAAATTTGGACTTTATTCTAAGCGCATTCAGCAGGTACTCTCTGTTGGCTGGGATAGTGCTCCAGGTCTTCAAGGATAAAACTGCATTGGTGATGTGTCCAAAGAAGATTAAAAACAGGAGAGTGATTAGGAGAATGTATAATTATTTTGCTGTTCCTTGCTAGTGCCAATGACAAGTGTCACACTGAAGTTATTAGTGTGATGTAGGAATTAAAATCAATTTCAAGATTTCAAGATAAACAAAGAAGTATGTACAACTGGGAAATTAATATCAAAAGAGAACAATTCGTCATGCAGAAAAAATATCCCAAACATATCACAAAATAAGAAGAAACACTTTGAAAAAGACCAGTTGTCTCAGGAATCAGAGTATGAAGGTAATAACAGGGTAAGGAAAAAATAACAAACATGCTGAAAGTTACCATCTTATAAATAAAGACTATGGATGTTTGCTTGAAACTGTTATCGGATGTCCACAGATGGGAGGCAAAGCATTAGAAAGATAATGAATAATGCGTGAAAATGCTTGTTCTGAAGTGTATAAAGCATGTGTGTGTATAGAGGGAGGAGAGGAATGAAAACATGAGGGAACAGTTCTACAAACTCTTAGGTCCAAGTCAGAAGAGATTTCAGTGAGACTCAAACCCCCCAAACCTATCAAATTAGGAGCACGGTGGAAAGAAAAGTCCCAAGAGATGCTACTTTTCCAAGGGAAAATGTATCACATAATACTGTACTGTTGCCATGAGGAGGGATGAATAAAGTCATAATAAATCAGGAAATTATTAAGCAAATCTAAGGCCTCTATTAGAGTCATGGCTTGCAAGCCTCAGCCAGCTCAGAGGTATATTGCAGTATCAAACATGTAAGCACATGATTCTGAAGAGTTCGTTGTCAAAAAGTAGAACGTAACAGGTGATAGAATTTAGGCTAACAAAGAGAATTGGCTGTTTGGGCACAAAACATATGTAAATAATCCATTATAAAACAGCCATCACATACCATCACTTACCTGCCACAGCTGGATGACTAAAAAAGTTTTTTCTCTTGCTAAAAAAGAAAAAAAAAAAAAAACAGATGAGGAAGGGACAAGAGAGAGTAAGAGAGGGAATTAGAACTTTAGTCTAACAAAAAAATGAAAAGCCTGATTTTGTTTCTAGATCTTTAAAATGAAAAAAAAAAGGCAATAATTGCTTTCATTAAAAAAAAATACAGTCATCAAATTAATTTCAGCATTTCAAAGCAAAGTAAAATGGAAAGTTGTATTTGGAAAACGTTCAAAAGAAACTTTTCAATTGCTAAATATCATGTTTGTTTTTCAGATCAAAATATTTTTGCCAAAAATGGCATGAATTAATCAGTTATTGTTCTAAAATATGCACTAGAAGGAAAGCTTTAGAAAATAGAATATTAGACCCCCAAATTTTACTCATGGCAGAAGACAGCCTGATGGCTATATTCAGGTCATATATATATATATATATATTCAGTCATATATATATTCAGGTCATTCAGGCTATATTCAGGCTATATACAAACACTGACCTCAAGCAGTCTACTGGGCAACCTAATATAAAACAAATGCTAATTTTCGTGCATTTCAGAGGTAGAGAAGGAAGGGATACATTCCAACTGAGACATAGATCAGCAGGGCTCAAGTTATTGGCAGAGTGATGAAGGTGCATACTGTCAAGCTGTAGGCAACATACTGAAAGCGGGAAAAAGCCCGCAGGTTTTCTAAATTCTGGCATCTAACTTGCTGGCTATACATTGTGTAAACCATGAATGGAATCTTTTGTAAGAGATAGTGATTAGAAATAATGGTTTTAGAAGTTAGTTTTATTTCATTAAATGGAATTGTGAATTAAAAAAAAATCATTTTACCTTAAAAAAACCTTACCACTGACAATGGAATCCTAAATGAAAAAGCTTGTCTCCTTTGTTACTAAGAAGCAAAGTACTTTCACTTTTCAAAGATTGGAGTGAAGACTCAAAAAATGGAACACAAAATCAAAAAGTACATGATTGTCCCAGGAAAAGAAGCATTTTTCATTCAACTCTTGAAAGCATCCCAATATTAAAGGAACTATGAAATTAACATACTGTTACATGTCACATCAGTGACTGAAAAATTCACTAAAAGACCTTGTTCCTACAAATTGCATTTTCAAGGCAAAAGAAGCCATTGAAAACTTATTTCTAGTGCTACCATGATTTGTTTTTAAGTATGTGACTGCACACTAGGAGTACCCAGATAAGGATTAGGCCAGTTCTGAAAAGTGGGGTGTTTTTTTCCTGTCAGGTTCCCTTCTGTTCTCTCAATTTTTAATAGACAACATTGTATTCCAGTTAATAAAGTAGCATTTCAGGAAGATAGATAGATCCTTGTGTGGATTTCTCCAAAACACACCTTCAAGACACCCTGAGGATCACTGCCATTAACAAGTATTCTCTGGGTTCCCACCAGAGCTGCCTGCCAGCCCACGACATCCTGCAGTTATAAACTACAAGTAGCCTTAAGAGTATTATTCCATAAGGTTTGGACACCAAGGAGGGGAAACAGAGCTTCAGAGGTCACTGGTCTCCTCAGTCAGTACCTCACTTGACAGGCAGCCACTAAATCCTACAGGACTTGTTACCACACGAAAACCTACTAGTGGTACCAAAAGCAGGGTGATGTCTTACACAATCGCAAGAAGCCCACCGCCACCGCACGAGCTCAGCTACCAGCGCTCCACACACACTCATCTGCAGAACAGAAATGACACTGACTTTGGAAAGTACACTAGGATTTCCCCATACAAAAGCCCACAAAGACATTCTTCCCATCTTGTCCCAGCACTTTTGCAAAATACCTTAAGATTCCTGTTCATCACAGCATATAAACACACCTCTAAATCAAAGCATCAAGATAGTTTCTTGCAGTGAGTGAGGTGGCTAAGAGACTTCTGAGCTGTTCCAGTTAAGGCATGAGGCTATCAGCTGTGGACAAGTCGATGGATGAGCACCCCTGCATGAAGATTTGGAGGGTTTTTTACCTAGCTTGTTGGAAAGGCAATGTATCTATTAAATGTCTTATCATTAGCTTGTGTCTCTTCTGCCTCTGATGGTGAAATTATGGGATGGACATGTTCCTCTCCCTTCAAAATTTCATAAGCTGATAATATGCTCAGCAAAAGATTGTGGTGCCCGGATTTGTATTCAGTAAAAACCTCATGCTCATGGCTACACAAACTTCCAAAAGCCATAAGATAGATTTATGAGGGACAGCTTCATTATCTAATTACTACACCCAATAATTGTATATCTTCAATAGTCAGGAACAATTGAATTTTTTTCTGTTTCCCCCTCCCCCCCCCGAAATCTCCAGCACTGCCAAAACCTATGGCGTGCATTCAAAAGCTTATTTATTTATGCATATGGCTTGCATATCTCAAGGCTAGATGCATAAATTTTTAAGAGCTGACATGCTCTTCAGGGAAAAAAGTTCCCCCTCTGAATTATTCTATTCACTCTGCAGCTATCCACTGCTACCCCTTGTTTATCTGCTCATTACTGTGACTGAAAATGAGTTTGTCAGGAGAAATATAAAGAATGAGAACATGAACATAGAGGCCATCTCGATAACTCAGCAAATACACAAACTTTTTTTTAAAACCCAGAGATAAACCTTTTTCTCCTAGCATTCTTTTAAAAAGGAACATTTTTCAAAGCTTTTTTGGAAAAAATCAGAATGATTTTTACACGAATGCTCTGGAAGTTGTTTTGCCTTGCTGTACAGGGCTTTGCCTTCCACACAAAGAAAAAACGGGTGGTCAGGATAATAACTTCTGAAGGGGCTCAGTATTTTATAATTTTAACCTTTTCCAACCCTGAAGTGTGAGTCAAATAATTTGTTATTTGGAAGAACATCTAAGTCCCACCACAAATTCTAATAAGTCAAAACCTTTGCAAATCTCCATTGATCTTTGCGTGCATGTGTGTGATGGGGAAGGAGGAATGAGATAACAGATCATGCTCTGAACAAATTCTGCTGCGCAAAGTAACACCTTAAGTGTTTTTACCATTTTGTGATACAGTTTATCCTCTTCCCGTAACCAAAGGGCGCTAGAAAACAGGCCCATAGAGAGCTGGCAGTGAGTCTCACCAGCCACCTGCAGTCCTGGCCCTCCCATTAGGAAAGTAATTATGCACCAAAATGGGTGCAAGCAGCTAGCGATGTCAGGAGCTGCTCCCGTGAGGAGGAGAGGTGCTGTCATCTTATGATGGAAGTTTTATCTAAAGCAGCAAAAGACGTCTCCTCAACTGAAATCCAGTAGCTTGGATCGAGTTATTTTCCCTAGGACATGCTGAGGAACAATCGCTGCACCCTGTGCTTCAGTGGAGCTCTGCCTGTCCGCCCAAGCAGGCAGCTCCGACTCCTCGCCTCTGGTCGTCCAATTTCAGGACCAACAGCAGCAGCAAGTGTTGACGTCAGACGAAAGGAGACAAGTGCTTTCATACATCGCCAGAATAAACTAAGCCCTAAATTATGCTGAATCGCACCCAGAAGCGGATAAAGTGCATTTAATCTGTTCATTGCACCCAGCTCCGTTAAGCAGTCAAAGCCATCGCCTTCTTCCTCAAGCTGAAATTTGCAAGCGGTCTTCAGACAGGATCCAAAAAATCATCTCTCCTCAATTTGATGACCAACAAATTAGGAAAGGAGATACTCTGTCTTGCTCTTGGCTTGCGTTATGCTTCTGCTGTTATGTATATTATGGCAGCACTAATCTCTGTCTAGATCAGGTTGTCTCTTTGTCAAAACCAGGAGGTCCCCATGTAAGGTGCTGTGCAAATATACTGGTTGTCTCCATTCCAGCTATTTTACAGCAATCCCTGGATGCCTGTGTTTATTCCAATGACTTCTTCATTTTGCCATGCAAATTTTGTTACACTATTGTTAACTGGCCTAAGTGTGTGTGAGCAGCATGTGTCTGCTGACCCTAGCCTCAGGCTATTAGCTGAGGAAAATGATAGCCTGCCTGGTTTAATACCCTTTCCCAGAGACCTAAGCCAACTATATCCACTTACCTCACAAGAGGGAAGGTACAGACAGGTACCATGGAAAAATATATGTGATGTAACTTAAAAGTTTGCAGTGACTTGTGTGTCTGAAGCTGTTAAAGACAAGACCTGTTCTTGGGACGGATAAACCAAAATCTGGCAACTAGAGAGATTCTTACCTCTAAACCAAGTAAAGACATGATACTGGCTGGGATGGACTCATGTCTAAACCTCACTGGTAATATCTGCTTTCCTAAGTTTACAAATCCAGAGGAGAATAGCTCCAACTACAGGCTGGTGGGCCTGACCATTAGCCTGAGTTGAATTTAAGTTCATGAAGTCTGTCTGGCGTTTTTTTGGCCTTTGAGTTTGTTGTTTGTCTTTCTATATTTCTGCTGCCAATTTCACACCTGACCAGACAAACCAACAGGCATTTTTGCTTGCAAGGTAGGGCAAGTCAATAAACAGACAACAAGAAGAAAATATGCCCTAAATGCTGCCTTCTTTTCCTCTGGCTTCATTATCCCAGTGCTCCCCATCAGCTCCCAGGTTGTGCTGTGACTGAGATGTTGCTCATCTCACAAATAGACTATAAAATCTTTCAGGTTAGGACCTTCCTTTCCATCGCTTCATAAAAACATCAGCCAGACCAGCAGCACTACATAAATACAATAAAATAATGATGATAATGGATGATAGTAATGATTAAAAATTCATATCCCCTCTAGACACGAGATCAGGACAATATTCGCAGCTTCCCAATTTGACTCAGAAGGGACAAGAAGATGTAGCAATACAGAAAAGCCAGCAGAAAGCCGTGATTGGGGAAAAAGCAACAACAACAACAAAAAGAAAAACAATGACAAGTTCAAGGAATCCCTGGAGAACTCCAGCTTTTGAAGTCCCTTGCATGCACTCACAGCAAGGAGCCTGTGACAGCTGCTGCCGTGTGTTTGATACCCTCCCGGCTCCAGTTCTGTCATTTACCAAGCTATCCTGTCATCAGCCAGCACAGAAATAGAGCGTGTGTTACCCCAGGTCCCATCTTCGTTCCTCAGAAAGTCAAAGCCTATTCGTAGATCAGAGCTGTTTCAAATGTAAGTATGAAGAAACAGACACACTGTCAAAGTAGCATTCTGGGCTTTTCCCCTTGCTTTGCTGATGCTGTAAGAATTGGGCAAACATTTCCAGATGAAAAACATTTTTAGTTAAGAAAATGAAGAAAAAAAATCAACTTAAAGTGCAGATTCTGCAACTTGGAGATATTAAGAGAATTATTTTATTTTTACTAAGTTGCTCAGGTTTTAAAAAGGCAAAAAAAAAATCTGTAGAAGTGAAAAATTACACTATAAGATTTTATAAATGTCTTTATGCCTTGTCTGTATTGCTAGACTAAGTGGCTGCTAACAGATACAGAATTATATTTGCACTCTAAGTAGTCTTCTCACATCTCACTGGTTAGCTTCTATTTCATGCGGGGATGGGGTCAGAGTTTTCTGACTTATTATTGTTGCCTGTCCAGATGTGTTTCTCTCCCCTTCCACCTTTAAAGCTCAAGCAGTGATCCCAGCAGGAAGTGGGAGAGATGGTTGGAGTGGGTTTTTTGTTTTGTTTTCTGTTTTTTTGTTTGTTGTGTTTTCCCCCTACGACCAGGCATTGTTCTGTAAGTCAGAAATGCCTCCTGGAAGGCAGATTAAGTTCACAAATCTTGGAGACACAATGTGTATCCTCTTTTCCATCCATCAGTGAAATTCTGAGCTACCAGCCACTAACACTGGCACTTTCATGTAAATGCTTAATTGGTGCATAAATGCTCATCATAATTAAGATTTTATTTTTATATCAAACTTATTTCACATTTAGTAGTCACACATCTCCAGAAATTCTTAATTTAAGGGAACAATTGCATTTCCAGTGCAATGTTAGAGATTCAGGAGTTACAAACAAAATCCAAGCAGTCTAATTCCCGCTACAAGTTCTGAAAAATATCCTCTCTAAAACAAAGACATTTTCATTGCATTAAAAATGTTAGCAAAGCTCTAGTATTTTAAGACTTTGGTTTGTAAGTTGTTAAGAAATATGCCTACGTATATAAGCAGCCCCAGTAGTATAAATCAAGTAAGTGTAACATTATCCAGACTGGGAACTTACAATCAGCAGTATTTCATTGAACACACAAGAAAGGACAATTTCTAGGCAAAACAAATAATTTCTTTAAATATTTTTCTGTGTATATCTGAGGAATTATCAGATTAATAAAAAACTAGCAGAGTGTCTATGGGGTTTATGTCCCCATAAAAAAATATGTTTCAGAGAGTCTAATTTCTTTTGTTATGACAAAAGCAGTTGTTATTAAACATTTGCAATTTGATTTTATGCTTTCAAGAGGAGTACTTATGTACAAAGCTAGTGTGCTGCAGAACTCTTGTTAGCTTTACTGAAGTGTGCATGCATAATATATAGTTGCTGGAAGTGAAACAACTGCTAAACTAAACAGGTGGGAAAGAGCTGGAAAGACAGAAGGGAGGGAGAAATGACTAAAGTGTCTTTAAATGTTGTCAAAGCTATATCAAATGTCTGTATATATGTATATATATATGTATGTATATATATGTAAATATGTAATGGTCTTGGCTGTACCAGGTTTTTGTGTTGCTAAAGGCAGATTTAGAAAAATAAACTTTTCAGTAAAAAATACACCTTCTTCTCTTAGCAGAAACCAAATTCTGATATTCCTCCCTATGCTGCTGTTATTTCATCAGGGTGTCACAGACATCTTCTAGGAAATTTGCCAGCATGTTTGAAGATCCTTTTGATTTGTTGGACCCCTTCTTTTACTCCATACTTCCTTATTGACCTTTATTTTCCACCCAGGATTCCAATTTCTAATTCCCAATCAGGGCACAGACTCATGTGAATGAAACGTGCATGAGGGACAGGATATCTTCCTTCCCAGCCACAACGTTACTTACTTTTCTTTTTTCTTCTCATTTCTTTTTATCCTTTGATATGTTCTCTTACAACCATATCAGACTCTCACAAACTCTTGAAGCTGTACACAGTGCTTCCCTAACATGCATTTTGGCAAACAGTCCATGCTGCACTAGAGCTATTGATCTACCAGTCTTGTCCTCCTCTGTACTGCTCTTTCCACCCCTCTTCTTCTCTGTATTGGGAAGGAAACACCAGTGGACTGGGTACCAGGGGAGCTCACGGAGGACTATAACCTTGAGAAGGACAGATTCTCTCCCAGAAAGAGAGGAACTGACAGGCGATAAAATTATTGGGATGGCAGCATCACAGTCATGAGCAATCATTAACAGACATTCAAAAAATATATTTTACCCAGTCCCCTTGAGACAAGGCTGCTAAGAAACAGTAGGTTGTAGGCTATTCTGGAAAGGACTTCTGTTTTCCCATTAAAATTGTTCTCCTTTATATAAACACATGCTACAATTTTAATTGGAATGGGGAAAAAAAAAAATCACTCTTCCCCTTCTAAGATGAGTGATTTTGTTGCTTCAAGAAGTTCATTTACCTTTGTCTTCCTTCATGAACTCCGAAGGAGAACAAGATGAATTTTCCCTCCTAACTAGCTGTCGCTGGAAAAGTCTGGTCACTGAAGGACCTTTTACATTTATTTTAAGCTCTAACCTTTTATGGCTTTTTAGATTTCCATACACCAGCCATTGGCACAATACTTCTACTTCTTTTTGTTTTTTCCTTTTTTGTTTGTTTGGTTTTGGTTTTGGGGGGGATGATGAAGAGTAAGGAAAAATCAAGTAAAGAAGAGTAGAACAATACTAGAAAGGTAGAAAATGACTCACAGAAATTTCTTCTAAGGCTGGGAAAAAGGTATGACTGTGGGATTCAGAGAGCTCAATATGCTTAACCGATCAGAAAAGAAGGGTGAGAGGTGACTTGGTTGAAATATGCAAGTATCTTCACAGAGTGGAAGTATGGTGCAAAAGAACACTTTAATCTTTTGGTGAAAGGCATGACCAGAGCCTGGAAACGGAAATCAGATAAGTAATAGTGAGAAATTTGCTGCATGCATGCTTGACAAAGAGATTGACTAACAAACCCTTGAGGAAAAGTGTAGAGCCTTCATCACCTCTTCAAAGCCATGATTTGATGTCTTTCCTTAACCAAATCTTACTTTATGCTCTGAAATTGTCTGTTACAAGGAAAACTGGGTGGAATTTACTGTCCTGTGATATAAGAGCCCAGACATAGACACCTCAGTCCCTTCTAGCCTAGACAAATCTGAGACTCATTTCAAAGAGGAGTAAACTAAGCATTGGAAAATACAATTTCATCCTGCATTATCAATCCTGTAGATTGGGATAGCTGACATTCTGAAGATCAGTTCCATTGCTCAAGGCCTTGGCAATGCAAGAACATGGCTGAAACACAGCAATTTTATGAGTCTATATCACTTTCCATTTCTTGAACCCCCAGGATATAATCAACCAAGATGTCATTTATTGATTTCTTTTTAGACTATTCATGGTGATAATGTAATATAACTAGAGTACCCTCTCACGTTTTTAGACGTAAAACTACATTGAAAAGTAGATGGTAAAATTTGCAAGCTATAAATATAAAGCACTACTGATTGCCACCAAAAAAAACCCCCAAAAATCAGTGAGAAGTGATGCACTTCTGAATGACTATCATTTCGCCACCTACATGGTGGAGGGGAGCAACTGTTTAACAATACTCATTGAAAAAAGTTATAAAACACACAGTTCATGAAAAAATAAGACTAGCATGTCCAGCTGAAAATGGAGTGGGAATATAGCTAGAGAGAATGGAGACACAAATTGGAGCAATCTGTTATTAAGAAATAAGTTGAGAATGTTCAGGCTTTTTTTTTTTTTTCCCACAGAATAACAGAGATGAAGAAGAATCTAAATTATTTAGACTGCCTCCAGGCTATGTATGGGGAGCACTATTTTAAAAAGCTTGGGTTTCTACTCTGGGATTTTATTGAAAGGACAAAATAAAACCCAGTTCTCTGGCTGGTAGCTCGTTAGCTGCAGTCCAGGATCTGGGCCATTACCTGTGACCTGATGATTTATTAGGGAGCACTATGAAAATGCTGGAGACCTGCCATGTGTTTGCAATATAATGTGGAGTTACTTGCTGCACCCACATCCCTCCCTCTGGGTTCCATCTACCCAAAAACTAATATCAAGCTTTGTGGTAAAAAAATGCTGGGGCTGCAGGGAAAGTGACATGGAGGAGGGCAGCATTCCAGAGGGCCAAATTAATTTCCCTAGGGATCCCCTGCTTGTAAAATCCCATAAACAAAATGTCACTTTTCATTCGCTAAGCCACTTTGATTGCTAACAGCAAACACATGCCTTGCTTTGGCATAAAGCTCTGCACCATCAAATTAAATAATGTTGGGCTGTTGGGTTTTTTTTTCCTAACAATCTGTCTCACACATTCCTTGGCTGCCTTTAAAAGTCACTTGTAAAGTTTCACACTTGCATGCTGCGAACAGCGAAGCTGGAAAGCTCAGTCTCTCCGAGGATCAATAAGCTTTGAGGTGTTTTGGTTCAAATGGGGTGAAGCAAGTCAGCAATTGACAACTGCCATCTCATGGTGATTGCAGGAAATGGAAAGGAAGGTCTCCAGATGATTCCTGATGGCTGAGTGGGAGCATCATGTGAAGGCCTGTTAAAATTACACATTACTTACATGTGAAGATATCAGGGATTCCGTAAAAGAAATTACAGGTGAAATACCATGAGGTCACTAATGGTATAACAACAAAACTGGATCCTAATATGCTATAATATCAGAGTCTTCCGTAGTGTCAGCACCCAGCTATCCAAAAGCGTACACTAATGCCAGCTGAAACAGTATATCGGGGGGTCAGGTTGACAAAGCCGAAATCTGTACTGAAAACCTGGCTTACAGAGGAAAAAGCACAATTTGTGCACCCTGACAGCATGAGTTCTTACAGCAGACAACTGGTCAGGCAAAATAATTCTCAAAAAAATAAAGAAGTGTTAATGTGTGAGGTGCTGTTGGAAATCAGAACCTTCTGGGAAAAAAGAACAGGTTTTGAAGAATTGCCTCAAAATAAAATAAATCTAAAAAAAAAAAATCTAATAATTTGAGAAGACTACTTAGAATAAAATGATTATACTTAGGGCAACATTAATCTCCATATCCTTCTGTAGATGATATGGGAAACACATTCCTGAGACCACCAGGCCTTAACTATCTCAGAATGTTTTGCTCCAAGAAAGGGCGAAATATCCTGGGCTCCACTGAGCTCCTTGTGGGAAGGAAACCAGCCTGAAAACACAGTGGTTTCATTTGGAGCAGAAATTGGACTTTTAAACAGTTCTAGGAATGATTCTTACCTGATCAGAACTAAAGTATACCTTCAGACCAACATGGGAAAACCCACACCTCTCCGTCAGCCCAGACTGTGTCTCCTCCCCTGTTCCCTTGAAGAGCCACGAGTGGGTCAGTCTGTTCTGCACAGTCTCTCCCTGAGCAGCTGAGTGCCACTGCTGATTTCAGTTCAAATGAAGCACACATCCACTCTGCCACTTTAACTACACGGTCATCCAATTGCCAGTGCTGTCTGCCGCACAAATCCATTCATATTATAAAAGTCATTGGCTGATACAAATCTGCAGTGTCCAAAAAGATACACGTACAGTTCACTTCATGTATTTTTAGTAGGCTTTTTTTTTTCCCTTCTCAATTAGGGAAAAAAAAAAAGTAAAAAATAAAGTGATAACAGAAGTTGAACAGAGGTAGATGTTGGTATTATTACGTGGACACAAATTACACTGAGTGCTGATTCCAATATCTAGCACTAATTACTCCCACCACCTTATCTAGAAATAATTAGTGAACATCCTCCTGAGAATGGTAGCCCTGATTCTTCTCTTTCCTACAATAAAATTACTCAGGCTTTACACCAGCGTAACTAAGCAAAGGATTACTGTCATTGCCTACAGTTTTAAAACTCCTCTAGCCTGCTGAGTGAGCACAGTTTTTCAATGCAAGATATCCAGAACTGATTTCCTTGGGAATTACAGAGCATAAAACCTGAAGACAGATACACACTTAGCAGTAAGCCCAAGATTACATGTTTGTACTGATAACAGAGAAGTAATAAAAAGAAGGAAACACTTAGCTTAAACTTTGAGCATATGGAACAAGTGTGCACATGGAGGGGGAACTCAATTATTTAGTGAAATGGGTTTTCAAAATAGCAAGTGTTTCCTTTTCATGCCCTGATGCTTTTTCCCTGCTACTTGTGTCTTTGGTTCATTTTCAGCCCCCACCTGCCACTGCAGCAGCAGACAGACCTAGTCAATAAGGCTTCAGGATCAGCCTGGCAAGCCAGGAAACCTGGGTCCTCTCCCTGGTGCAGCCGCCTGCCTCTGCAGACAATTGGTCTTCTCCACTGCTGAACACGAGGAGCTGATTTTGCCAGCCTTACTCAGCTTTATCTTAGAAATGTGCACTTACCAAGAAAATAGACTCAGATACATGAAACACCAGCAAAACAACGTAATCTGAAAGGGAAATCTATCAAACCTCTGCCACTTCTGACCCTTGAGGCACTTGCCTTTGTACGTGTCAAATGCCTCTGATGCTTTTTGTGCCCATTTGTAGCATCGCCAGGAATTGCCCGAGTATTTAACATGAGAAGCCACAAAGTTAACCCTGTATCTAAAACGTAAGCTGCCATCTTTGCTTCTCACTCAGATAACTGGTCTTCGGGAACGATCCCAGTCTCAGCTTTCTGATTACAATTAGATATTCTGGTCTGGTGTGGAAGAGAGAGGAGATAGTGATGGAGCGTCTCCAACCATTAGTTTGGAGGCTAGTGCTGCTGTGCAGAGCAGGGGAGCCCCAGACTCTAACTCGTCCTTCACCCATGTGAGTTTGAACCCACACTCCCTGCATGTGTGCTCTAACTACTAGCCTAGAAAACAGATTTCAGTTGAGAGTTTTCTTGCCCATGCTTATCAAAGTAATGTTGATTTGCCTGAAACTATGGAGATGTTAATGAGTAGAAAGAAGGAGGGTGGGGTTGCATAAAGCTGAAGATAAAACAGTATCTCAGCACTGAATTCCACTCGACTGTTTTGGAAAGGCTGGCACCAGCAATTTACAGATCTCAACAGTGAATTCTGAAATCTGGGCAAACTATTTCTGGATTTCCATTCATGCTGTGTGACAACCTTCCCTTAATTATACTCATGCACATTTGCATATGAACACACAAAATGTGTTCTATATCCTTCCACACTACATATCACAAATCCACCAAGTTTCTTCTTTTCTAGCAAATCATATATCTACCTGTATCAGAGCATCCTTCTCTAAGGCTTATCAAGATCTGACCTCTCTCCCTTTTCCAGTAAGAGGTTGTTTGCAGACATACGTCAAGCCAATTTGCTCTGCCTGGGTTCAAACCCCCCAAATGATTAACCATTCTTTGGTAAACTTACTGTTAAACTCTGTCTTATCTTGCATTACAGCAAGGATAGAAATTTAGCAAATGTGAAACTTACAGGGTCTCTGACATCTAGATCGCCTCAGTCTTAGCAAAGGAAATGTAACAGATCTGGTTAGGTTATGAGGGCATGCCTGGCCTCTTCCCTTCCTAATTTTCCACTCCCCTCCAAACTGCTAAGCACAATTTCACATCACCCTCAAAGGACATGGTAGCAAGAGAAGTCCGATAACTTCTCTCAGCTAGAAAATAAGAAACTAAGTGACGCAAAAAGGTACATGGAATAGGCTTTTTTTTGGCCGGCCTTCTGCAGTTGGATAGATATCAGGGAACAAAACACAACTAACCTGTGGATGGGGAAGAAGATGGCAAACATGAGCACCCTGCCATTTCTGGAATATATATATATGTTACACCAAGACATATTTTTGAAGTATGAGGGAGCAAACTACAGTTTGTTCAACATTGTCAATAAATCTAGGTCTAAAATGCTTCATGGAAATAGAGCCAGCTGGGAGCTTTTTGAAGACATGTGTTGCATTTTCACTGCTATTTGTAGAAATGGGTTATTCAGGCAGATTTCTGAATCCAAAATTTGTGATTTCCTTCCCCCACTCATTATTCATACAACATCTCTTGAGATTTCAAAATGAAGAGGAGAAAACTTTTTGTCTCAACTTTGTTTTCAAATAGTAGAACCAAAAGACAAACATAAAAGGGTAGAAACAGGATGTTTTAGAGACATTGGAACAAGCATTTTGTGTGTTTGTTTCAAACTGAATATTTTAAAAATCTTAAGTCATGACAGGAAAATTATTTGAGGACTCAAAGATTTTGAGATGGGAAAGCAATTTCCCCTCCTAGTTCCAGTGAGTCAACTGTTCAGAATACAGCAGCTATTTTATACTTTTCCATTGCACTACTCCCACACACAAAATCAAATAAATAGAACCAGCTTCAAATCTTTCCTAAACATCCATTTATTACTGCATATCTGTCGTGGTTTAACCCCAGCCAGCAACTAAGCACCACGCAGCCACTCACTCACTCCTCCCCTTCCCCCCCGAGTGGGACAGGGGAGAAAATCGGGAAAAGAAGTAAAACTCATGGGTTGAGATAAGAATGGGTTAATAGAACAGAAAAGAAGAAACTAATAATGATAATGATAACACTAATAAAAATACAACAGTAATGATAAAAGGATTGGAATATACAAATGATGTGCAGTGCAATTGCTCACCACCCACCGATCGACACCCCGCTAGTCCCCGAGCAGTGATTCCCCCCACCTCCACTCCCCCCAGTTTGTACACTAGATGGGACGTCCCATGGTATGGAATACACCGTTGGCCAGTTTGGGTCAGCTGCCCTGGCTGTGTCCTGTGCCAACTTCTTGTGCCCCTCCAGCTTTCTCGCTGGCTGGGCTTGAGAAGCTGAAAAATCCCTGACTCTAGTCTAAACACTACTGAGCAACAACTGAAAACATCAGTGTTATCAACATTCTTCACATACTGAACTCAAAACATAGCACTGTACCAGCTACTGGGAAGACAGTTAACTCCATCCCAGCTGAAACCAGGACAATATCTAATGCAAAAAGTATCTGGGAAGACAGTGTATTGACTTATCAAGCCAAATGAAGAACACCACAAATGCCTTTTGTCGAGATCATCTGGTTGTCATACACCCAGCTTTCAATCACGGTGCACTTTGCAGCCACACAGGCTCTAGAATCATTATATCATTGACAGTCTAGATCTTTTCTTCTTCCCAGTCACATCACGTTTTTGATGTTGATTCCCCCACTGCTGCCCCACCAGGGAAAGTAAAGGCACAAAATATCCCAAACATCTAAACCAGAAAATAAAAATTCAGGACCTCATCCCAGCAGACACCAGAACATGAGATTTACTGCCAAACCAGTGGGAGTTCTTAGACCTAAAAAGCTCCAGTTAAACTCAAGAGAAAGAAGGTTTTAAGTGGCCTTTCTCTTGCCTGACTTTCTTTTCTCAGCAAGCTTCACTTGCACCTTGAGGACTACACCAGAGCAACTGGCTTTTAGCCCTATCTTTTATAGCTAATTGCCCTTAAGGCAACTGCAACGATTCCCAGGTGTCAGCTTTCTGTGGTGTTTATGCAACTCCCAGAAGAGAGCAAGCAAAGACACTAAAATAGAAAAGTTCTTCAGCAGACATACATGCAAAATGGAAGCTTAAAAAGCCAACAAGGCATGATGATAATTAATTTTCTATGTGTATCACGTTTACTTACTGAATTATACAACGTGATAGCATTACAAGCAGAAAAAGCTTCTTAAATATAAGGATTAAAAAAACCTCCTCCAATTTCTTCAAACACACAATGACCCCTAACTGGCACTTGAAATCCTTTAGCCACCAATTAAATTATATTTTTAAAGCCCTTGAGAGTGTTTTGTCTTTTTTTTTTCTTTTTTTTTTTCTCTCTTGACATTCATCTAAGAGGCCTATGTGGTTTGTTTTTTTCTGAAACAGAGGTCACCACGCTTTGCAGGAAACAATTTTCTGCTGCCTGGAAGGGAAAAGTTTCCTTTCAAATCACTGTAGGTGAACTCACCTATTTATACCAGCAGGAAATATGACCACAGATGTGGTTCTCAACTGACATTTCAATCTGATGGTTTAGTTTCTAGATCCTTCCAGTGGTGTCCCATTGGAGGGTGGTGCTGGGGACTTCATATCTCCCCAAAGGAGGAATAGCTGAACACCCTGAACCCACACTGCACTGCTGCTGTCACTTGATACCTCCAGCATATGCAAGGACCCATCCGTCTCAAGCTTCCACCAAGAACAAAGCTCTTATTTACCAATTTGAGGCACTTTAAAATTTTGCGGAGCTAACAGGTGTTGGCTAAACCAGCAGTTGTTCTTAGAAGCTAAGCTGCTCTGGGCAAGTCCAGAATTTCTATGAGAGAGAAATTGGAAAACCCTGTTATTGTAGACATAGTCAAAGGTGTCAGATTTGTAAACACCTCAAAATTTAGTGCTTCTCACCATTATCCCATCACCTGCCTCGGAGTTTTCCTCACTGATCCCGATTACCAGGGCAGACCTTTCTCATTCTCCTATCAGCTTGAGAACGAGATTTTGCAGCTTAATAAAACTATTCAGTTAAAGCCTAGATGCTATCTGACCTACAGCGAGATGTCTTTGTAGAGGCAATCATTATGTTTGTCAATAGCTTCCATGGTTACATGCAAAGATGTCCACACAGCACTTCTATGCATGACATAAAAACTTCTATTTCCATGGAGGAAATCTTAAGGAAGGGAAAAGCAGCAAAAAAAGGTGATTGTGCATTTGTGACACTGTTAAGGGTAGGTAGGTGTTTGTGTGTGCTCAGTAACTCACAAATCTACTTGTTTCAGACTAATTAGCAATCTTTGAGCAGTCCTGCTAAGCAGGTGGCAAACTGCAATGCATTGTTTTGCTTTGGTGCCCATATTTCACAGCTCACTGTTAATGCCTTTTTATTTGTATTTATTTTTTTGCTCCCTTGTTTTGTTTTATAAGTGTTCAGAGTACTGCACAGCATTATGGTACACTATCATTTTTCAAGCCATTAAATGTTAACTTCATTTTCTTGTGTGAATTATGCTTTGCTCTTTTAGTTTTGTAATGAAAAATAAGTACAGGTTATGCAAGCAATAACCCCTGTGTAAGCAGCAGCTATCTTTTTAAACGGTTTATTATGCCACAGTCTGGTACTCCATTAAATATAGATTACAGACTGTTGAATAAATGAATATCAACTAAGCAGCCCCATCCTTCTGTACATATCAATGCAAATAATGAATCGTGGCACCTCATGAAAATGTATAACTCAGAAGAGTGGGTCAAGAAGTAATTACACATTTGTCTTATCTCATGCTTCTTGCTCTCAAAACAGCAAAATACATTTGTGATGGTTAGGGGACACTGAGAAAGCTCTGAGGACCTGTTTTTCCTGGAAGGTGAAAAAGTATTATTTCTTACAGTTTTATGTAGATGTGGTTAGATTTACAGGTATATTTCTTATAATACCCTTTGAAAAAGATGCTTTCATAGTTAAGGGTCTAACTGAAAAATGTGGGTTCATATCTCATCTCTTCCACAGACTGCTCTTGTTAGAAATAAAAGAGTAACTAAGTGGCTCAGTTTTGGAAATGTAGGTAATTATCAAATTAAATGGGCCAGCATATGATTTTGTGGTTTACTACGCTCCATTGTGTACAAAATCTAAGTGTACTTGTTTATGTACTTACAAACATAGAAAATGTACCTTTTAGTCACGGACATCAAATCTGGATAGAAAACATCACTATGATACTCTTTAGAAACAGATAAGATTAAAACTAATATTGATTAGAGATAACTGAAACTAAAATTTGGAGACTGGAATTCAAATTATGTTGCTTAAAGCTGAAGTAGACTAACCTGTTGCATATGGAACAGATTAAGAACTGGAATGAATTAATCATTCAGTTATTAAAATAATACCACTAACGCAAGCTGTATAACAGGAAGTTATCTTTAGCTGCTCAGGAGGAATTATCTGCTGATCCCAGCTTGCATAAATGGACTCAGAGAAGAGACTGTACCAGTGAAGGGAAAACATAAGCCAAACAATTAACTTGCTTAAATATCTCATGCCCGTATTTTCCAAGGCAAGTTTTCAGCTGCTGACAACTGTCACAGTTCTCTTGATTTCATTGTTGACATGCCAATTCACCCCAATTATAAATAATAATTTGATCTGCTTGATAAATGAATTCTCTATTAATGTTAAAAATCTATCAGAAGTCATATTCTTCCAGGAATTTCTAATGTTTCTGTCAGAAACCTGGGGGAAAAAAAGTTCCGTTTTCTAGCATGGGAACTGGATGAATCTTGATTTTTTGGCTTAAAAGTACTTTGTTAATATTTTGTTAAAGGAAAAGGCACCAAATATTCTTTTTGTTTAAAAAGACACTATTCATGCAAATAAGCTAGATAATTACTGCATACACATTGCCTACCCTCCTCCTCCTCCCAGCCAGCTATGGCAGTTAATGCCTGCAGCTGTGCAAGCCTTTAACAGGTAACATCTGTGCAGTACAGGTCATATTGTGACCCAGATAAACCAGCACTAAGGACTTTTCAGAAGCTGACTTCCTCTGGAGTACCATCATGCAGGTAGGGAGAAGGGGAGAGCAATGCTTGTTGTTAAAGGAGGTTGATATTTTTATGTTTCTTTGCAGCAACTGGACCCATGTCTTGGTGACTAGTGGGAAAAAAACTCCAGGGTTTTTTTCTGCCTGCGTCAAATCAGAGGTCCAACAAATTTCTCAAAATTGAACAGAAAAGCAAAGAATAAAAGAGCAAACTGGGAGAAAATAAAGAATAAGAGCAATTCTATTTTCTGCCTATCAACTGTTTGTTATTACACATGGTGGATATATTCTTTTCTAGCCCACACAGATTCATTGTTGTCCTGTGCTGCGCTTCAATACAGTATTTTATCAAGTCACAAATATGGACCAGTAAAAGAACACGAGGTTTGTGACAACTTATGGCTCCAAAACTGAACCAGTATTCTTTCTCGTTAAAAGAACACAGAGGAAGCTGACTTTAAATGTCCTCAAAATTAGCTCCAAGGTATACTTTTTAACCAGTTTTTTTATGGTGAGTGTCTTTCTTCTAGGATCTCAAAATTCACTTAAAATTGGGGGGAAATGCCAGTATTTCTTTTTGAAAGGCAGAGAAATCGAAGCACGGAGAAGAAAACACCAAGGTCACACAGCACACCAACTCCATCATCCTTGCCATGCAGGAGCACAAACTATCGTTCAAAACACTGAGCGCTGTTCGTAGCCATGCAGAATCAAGGACCACAAATCAACATCCACACGCCCCGTATGCCATCCTAGTTATGTTGTTTCTACGCAATTTTCTGCTGACTACACGTATCTCCAAATAAACACCATACATTGGTAAATATTAGTAGTCCCATTTTATAGGTATAAAAATGGGGTCAGATGAAGATAAATTGTTTAGGTAGGATAGCAGAGTGAATCTGTAGATCAGAATGAAAAAACATCAATCTAATGTTCACTCTTTCTCCATCTTCACAGTAAAAACATATATTTGTATGTATATGGAGAAACCTGTATATAGTTACACTTGCACATGTGAAAATACAGCTATGGTTATTTCCTAAAGAAGCAAAGAACTACTTCATGTTCTTCAGAAACCCTACTTAAAGCTTATTATTTTTCAGTGACTGAAGGTGCTATTTATACTAAGTGCTTGTAGTTACACTTTCTTGTACACTCAGCAGTGTGGTGTGTGCAACTGCAGACAGGATGTGTTCACTGGTAAAGTAAAGAGACAATACTGAAATTCGAAGTGTGTGGGAGTATGGCAGGAGAAAGGTGATGATTTCATTTATAACAGCTGATGCTACCCTATTTCTATACAAATTCTCAGGTCAGCATTGTAAAATATAACCTAGCACAAGGTACTGATCAAGCTAAGGTCTTCCTCCATACAGACATATGGCCAGTGAGATTGTATTTATATATTGTGATTCATTCTGTTATCTATTCAGATAAGATAATGTAAAACATAAACCTGAGATTAAAAAACAAAAATAAAGTACCTATCTAATACACTAATCTTTCTTGTTTTATTAGCTGAAATGCAGGGGTGATTCTGGGAGTATTTAAATTTCAAGAGTGCAATAATTATAAAATGCAGTGAGCAGCAAATCTTCTAATGGTAAAGAAGAAATGTGAAAAGTAATGACTAAATCAATAACACCTCAGTCCTGGAGTATGTTTAGTGTGTGTTATGTGAAATATCAATAATTATTTATAGTGTGCAAAGACGTCTTTAGTATTCAAAAGATATGCAGAAGAAAAGATCCACATAATGAATTATATACTTAGGTATATGCTGGCAGTTCTGTTCCATTTTTAAACTAGGCTATTGAAAATGTCTCCAACAAGCTCCACAAAGTACTGCTGCTGCCTGCTTTCCAGATCTGCCTGTACTTGTTGCACCTAATCCAGCTGCCTCCCTAGCTGCTAGGTTCAGACCCACTCCAACCTCACCCCCTTTACCCTGTTCCATCCACTCAAGAACAATTTCCTTTATATTAAGACCTAAATCTTACGATTTGCATTGAGTTGGGAAGAACGTCAACAGTTTCTCAGCCCTCAAGTCTGCAGCTGGTGCCCAGGTACAGATTTCAATTGACCAAAACTCTGTCAGTTTGGCATCTGTTCATGATCAGAAATATCTCTGTTTCCCTAGGCTCATCATCGCTGTGTGCATCACATGTCTAAGACTGATCACCATTTGAACAGGTAGATACTATGTGACCTATCTGCTCCAAAGCAGCCCCTTGATAAAAAGAATAAGTGGTGGTGGTCACTACAGCCTTGTCAGTCTGTCCCCATTGCTTTTGGAAATCAATGGGAGGGAAGTGTCTGAAAACCACTGTAAATCTGAGCCAGAGCTATTGTGAGTTTGGCCAGAAATTTCCTAATATCCCTCTGAAGACAAACCACTTCAGTACTTACAAATTAGGCTGATCATAACATATGCAATATAACAAGTATTTCCCATCTAATTTTCAGTTCTGTATTCCAGAACACATTTCAGATGTTCCATACCTACATGACTGTAGTGCCCAAAGGCACAAATCATCCTTTAGGCTCTGCTGTGCTAAGAGTTATTCAAACACTCAGAGGGCCTTTTCCCACACAGCTTATGAGCCTAGAATACAAGCACTGTGCACAGGCTGGAAAAATATGGTTACAGTCACATACATAAATGTTGATATATTGATACTTCATGTTTTATATAAATGATAGAAAAATAAATGTAACTGCCAATAAACTTAATCTGCTATTCATCAAGCTCTCATTTGTTTCCCAATTTTATAGTAGAGGGGACACTGGAGGAGAGATTTGCTTTAAAAAAAGCTCCTAATAGCCTTCTGCATCAGCTAAGGAAGCTCTCTGATGTGATATACCAGAAAGTACATTACACGTCGATAAAATAAGGGCATGTAATACAAAATAGAAGACATACTCTGTTCAGCTAAGACTGCTAACCAGGTCCTTATTTCTAGCTCTCTTCTACAACACTGGAACGTTCTTAAGAGATTATTTCTGTATATGTGGTTCCACTAATAAAACATACCCTGCTCCATTTGCAGTCTTTCATTCATATACCTGAATGGTCACACAGTTTTTGATAAATATACTCTCATGTTGCAAAAGATGAAAAGACTGTTGTCTTTTAACAAAGATCTGTGATGCTAGAATCATAATGAAGTTACACAACATGATTTGATAACCCAGCACTAACTAAGCTGTGGTAGCTACCATGTGCATATATATGCTTAGTCTAGAAATCATTTCATTCACCTTAATTTACCTGCACTGAAATCTGAAAGAAGTTTTCTTAAATTTTATTTGCCACATGTGACAACACTTCCAAGAATGGCTATTGCAGCTCAGTTGCTGGGCTGGCTACCCGCAATAACCTGATGGAGCTCCTCAGCTACCATCCAGATTCCGAAAGTCATCCACTCCTTTTGGAAAAAAACATACCGCAGACCTAATTAAGGCAGAGGGAAAAACAATGCTGTGACCAGACAGAGGGGAGCAAAGGAGTAAGGCAGGAACGCTACTCCTTCAGCTCTGACAGTAGGACAATTTCTGTTAACTCCCATAGTCTCCTTTACACAGCTGCAAGTCCAGAAGCAGGCAGGACTCTTATTGACTATGTGTCTACTTGGACACATGGGGATACCAAAATTGCTTCCCTATATCTGTGCATCAGCAGTTCCAGGGTTCCTTTAAATAAAATATGGAAGAGTTTGGGCGACTATGAGCCCAGAATATGAAACTCCGATTAGTGCAACAATTCTACTACTCAGTTGGTAAAAAACAGAAACAAATTCTCCCAAAAAACTTCTATAAATATAGGCCAAAGCTGCTGAAATAATTTGGCGGCGGGGGGTGGGCGGGAGGATAAAAATTCAATTATAAATCGAATGGTATTTGAACCAGTGAACCCAGAAAATATTTTGTTTTGCATGAAAGGGAAAGCTGGGAACTTTGAAGAAATTTGGTCTTTGTTCTGAGTATTACATGATTAATTAGAGATAAGACATATTTCAAAATGTTTCTTCATTTATTTCTAATTCCCAAGAGTTTATTATTTTAACTTGGTTCTATGAACAAAGTTTAGCCTGGTAAAAAAGGAACAAACCGCCTTATATACATAATTTTCTTTCTTACTACTGGGGTCCCTTTTTCTGCAGTTTGCTCCAGAGGGCTTTTTGATGGGGGAGAAAGAGAGTATTTAAAGATGAAAGCTATTTTTCTGGTTTATCTGTGATCCATAAATGACATATTGACATTCTTACTTAAAATCTACAAACAGGATGATATTTTTTTATCTATAATATGTATTTCTCTGTTGAATTTTCTTATTATTACACTGGAGTGTTTCTATAATCTTCCCAACTTTCTAAGATTCTATTTAGATACTACAGCATGAGCAAAATTCTGCTGCTATTCTGGGAACTGCAGCCAATGGGAATTTTTAAATCTAAGGTGTCAACATCTTAATGAATATGTTTGTTTACTCTTTGTGATGTCAGAGTATTCCTGTAACTAATCTTTTTAAATATTGGATCATTTTAACATATTTTAATGAATGTTTACTAAGAACTCTGCTTCTTTGTGTGACTAGCCATGTTATTTTCTTACAGTGCGTGACAGCTCAGTGCTTTAATATTCCATACAAAATTAATCCATTTAAAAGAAAAATATAATTACACATGAACTGCTTACATAATTTTAAACTAATTACACCACAACTACCATTAAATGATACCTGCATTTCCATAACCCCCCCAAATGTAATTCTACTATTCAGCTGATATATTATCAGAAAATACATTTCTTAATAGATATAATTTGAATCATTGTAGAAGATACTGTGCTAATTACCATTAATTTGTAATTAAAAGGGAAGGTTAAGTCATTTAGGCCAATATTTATGCTGAGTGTGTACTGATTGCAAAGGCAACCTTCCTAGCTGCCTAGAGACTCTTGGACTGAGGTTTAAAGATTTTGATAGTAGAAATAAGGAACAGTAAGCACTGCAGCTTGACCTGCACATGTACTCTATGCTAACGTTAGGACATCATAGGCTAACCATTGAGGTTTTCTAGCACCTGCTGAGACCCTTCATTAGGAAGTTTTAAACGAGGCCAGTATTACTGAACAACAGACTACTGTAGGATTTCTTATGCTGGATATCTTATGGATGACTCCTTAAAATTGAACAAAAATCATTCATTTCATTTGAAAAGCCTACTTTTGGAAAGACAGGAATTTCTAAGGCTGCTAGAAAATATATCAGAAAGAACTTTCACAGTCATAGCAAACTGAAAAAGTTGTTAAAGCTGGTGTTTTGGATTGATAAAAAAGTTTCATCTAGTCAAGCAAGCAGCTGTGACTGTGATTAGGAAAATATTTTATTGCAGGTACCTAGAATTGCCTAGAGAGATCTATGATTGCCAACATCTTTTTTCATTTTTCTTTCTTTTTTTTTAGTTTTCTTAGGCCTTTCAGCCATTTTGCCCCCAAAATCTCTCTTGTTTCCTAGTTTTCAGTGGAAAATATACATGTGAAAGACTGAGAGCTCTTTAATTATTCCATAAGTTCACCTATTTATCTCCTATCCAGGACAATTTTCAGTCTCTCCCAAAATCTTTTCTGTAACTAAGAGCCATTGCCTAGGTCTCCAGCAGCAAGCTACAGGGAAACATCCTCCCAAGTTTGCTTTGCCCCATCAATCTCCACCTGCAGTTTGTTGCAGTTTTCTCTCTCCTGGCTGGTCCCTCCTGAGCCATGCTGAGATAGAGGCATAGTGCCAGTCTTCAGGCTCTGACCCCCATTTCCCAAAGTAACAACTTTATGGATCAATAAATCTGATCTACATTGCATTGCCAATAGTTGCAGCCCTTATTTTTCACACATGGCAAGTTGAGGAGGGCAATACAGTGGTTTTATTTTATCTGAAAGGGCAATACATTGGTTTATTGTTGCCACACAGTCAACTTGACCTTGGATGTCTTCTCTTTTTGTTGTCTCCTAGATTTAGTCTCTCCCAACAAGGTATTGTGTGGCTTTCCTTTCCCAAAGACCTTGCTGAAGACAGGCAAATAGCCAGTGTTTTTTCAAACCACTTGCTGTACAGCTTTTCCTGTGAAAAAAAGCCCCTGGCCTTCCTTATTTTTGAAGCAGAGGAAACATAATACATGCTTCTCTCTTCCAAGAGAGGTGTCTTCAGTACTCTTCCACAAAGGCCCTTTCAGAAATCAGTCCAAGAGAAAAAGTCCTGGCCAGGTCATATCCTGACCATGCAACTGGTCTGAAGGATTCACCCTCTAATCTGACCTTGTTTCTGTGCCCCTCCTTGCTACCCACCTTTTTGGATGCTTTCCAGTGTTTCTAGCTGCATCTCCTGATTTAACACCCAAGTTTCAATTAAGAAAGAGTACTCTGCTGCAATCATTCTGGACAAAACAACTCCCCTGACTCTTTGTTTGGGAGCACGTGGCCACCTACTACTCCCCATATCCTTTGCAGGCTCGAAAGCCACAACTTCCTTCTCTCTCTGTTCTGCCACCTGAATCATTTTGCACCAAAGAAGGAGAACATTTCCTCACAAATGTGATACCCTCAGTCCCACAAGTAGCTGGCAAGCAATGGTGATCTCTCCCTGGATAATCATCACAGGAGGAAAGTGGAGGAATTGCTCCCGTGTGACTTGAACAACCGCAGAGGACTAATAGTATTAAGCAACATAATACTTAGGTAAATTACACCCTTGCTTCCCCCATCCTTATCCTTCTCATTCACGGTGGAGAAAAAGTCTGTGGGTGACATTTGCTGTACTCTGACATGAGTGACAGATGGGGCCTCCTTCACCTAACCTCTATCTCACCTATATCCATATCCAGATACTGCTACTTGTAACAGCACACAAACATTATATTGCACTGAGAAGAACGGGAAGCTTGTAGGTGTCTGTCTTCCTTGGTTTTGGTTTTCATTTTATCCACCACCACCCCCAGAAAAAAAACTCTGCCATGCCCATCCAGCTATCTCACCAAGTCACAAACCCACCAGTCAGTTCCAGTTTGGCAGAGGGAAGAAAACTGACCCAAATTACAGCTCCACTCATGCCAATCCTAGTCTGTCCCTTTGTCCCCTTCCACCGACTGAGAGAGGACATGAATCTGCTACAGATAGCTGGAGATCAGCCTACGACTGCGCACAAGAAGAAGACCTCTGACGTGGAAATTGCCGTAGCCCTGCCGCTTCCTTTTTCTGCTCCAGAGCCTTCAAAAAACTCACCCATCTCAGGGGCAGCAAAGGCACTGGGGGAGCAGAGCGGCAAACCCTCCTAATGGGAACGGGGAATTTTACTTACAAGACACAATTGTGCCCTCCCCGCTACCCTCTCCCACCAGGGACTGCAGCAGACAACCTAACTGCTGCATTCAAATCAGGCCTTTGACCTTTCGCTTATTTTTTGGCAAAAGTTAGAGAAGCAATGGAAAATTTAGCAGTGTCTGTGTGAATCCAGACAGAAAGCACATCCGTACCCTACAGAGTCTGCAGTTTAAGTTCATTTCAATTCTTAAAGCTCTTGCTGTCTCCTTACATAAGTGTCATTTCTCGTGCAAAGGCAGAGACCAATATTAAGATCCTCAGCTGAAATAATCCTTATAGCTCTGCAGCTTAAGATAAAACTGACAGCTTCTATCAGGTTTTATTCTTCAGGACATAAACTTGGGGTCAAGAAGGCATTTCTTGCCGTATGATAACATTGCAAATTTGGTTCCCATCAGGATTTTTTCTTTTCCCTGATCAATCCTAGCATTATAGGGCTAGATTTGGCACAGCGGATTTGTACAAAAGTATTTCTGGGCTTGATTCGACTAAAGCAAACAGAAACCTTTTCTTGACCTCCTCCCCTACATTAGCATACACTCATCCTCCATCCTGGACACCATTCTTAAAAAACAGATGAATGACGGCAAAATCCTTCCCTTGTTCAATCTACTGTAGCTGCTTTCCACACAGAGCATCAAGTCATCTGACAAAGTCCCACAGGGTGCAGAAAGGTAAGGGACAAACAGCAGCTATATTACATTTAACTTTGTTTTCAAGATGAAAGCAACTATGTGCAAAAGGCCATAATAAGATATATTAATTGCTTCTTCTTTTAATATTTGACTTACCCAGAGTGAAGAAATTCTGCTTCCTCTCTATGAGTTGAAAGCATACACTCTCCCTCTGTATAAATATATCATATTTAGACAGGAGTCTTGTGCCTTTGAACAGAATTAGTTTTAATTGTAGGGAAATGTTTTAGACCAAAACTAAATAATTCTGTAGTTTTTAGTAAAACATCTAATTATCTATGTAAACAAATGTGGTTTAAATTTTCTTTCTGCTTTAACTATTTTTTTATTTTAAAACATTTGAAATCAAAATAGACTGAAGAAACATTCCCACTAAGACAAAATTATAACAAATGTTTTGAAGATTGTCAAAGCAAAAAAAACAGTCGGTCATGCAACCCTTGTCAAACCTGACTTGGGAATGGAAGGACAGATTTCCTGCAGGCATGTATCAGCAGGGTTCAACTGGCTTCAGCAGGGCTGTTTTTATTTATATCAATTAAAAATGGATCTGAAATTTCTTGAAGGGGTAGTAATTTCTGCAAAGACATTTTTTGGTAAATCTCATTTTTAACTAGAGAACCTAATTATTACAATCTGCCAGATGTAGCAAGGCAGGCAGATGTGACCCCAAATTTTAGATACATGAAAGCTGCATTCAATTATTAAGTATGATTTATGCTCCTCTTATCATTAGCTCCATTGAGGTGTCTATTTATGCATAAATTTAAAAAATGGTAGGAGTTTGGCTGTAAGTGAGGTTTGAATACCAAAGGGTATTTTCCTTATGGCTTCACCCTTGTTTGGTTTTAGGTATACCCTTCTGAACTTTCCCTTTTAGTTTCAATATAAACACAAGAAATGTGGTTTCATCCCTTCATAAGTCTGAGAAACTTCTCTTATTCCAAGTGTCTCAATTTGAACTTAAAAGAGTTTAAAAATTACTTAGATACATTTAAGAAAATAATTTAATTATGTGTTAAAGTAATGGACGAACATTTGTCACAGCTGTCAACAGGGAAATAATTTTCTTTTCTTAAATTTCCATGACTATGCATATGAGAGATTGCAAAAATGAGGGAAAACTGGGGGGGGGGGCGGGGATTAGAGCTAGGAAGGATTGAATAACCTTTCTTAGCTTTGAAAGAGAGGATGGTACTTTAAAAAATGAAGTTTGCGGTGGTTAAAACTGGACAAGAAGAATAGAAAGACTATCTGTAATAGAATGAGATTTTCCTATCTATATATAACACTACTAGACTCTGGTTAAAAAAAAAAAAAGGCAAAGGAAAACAAAAAAAAGAAAGCAGCCTCTTCTGCGCTGCAGACTCCCATACAATTCAAGTTTCAATGAATAAACCATGCCTGAAATGAAGTTAAAACACAGATGGCTTGTAGCTACATGATACATTGTGAGTAAAGGCATCTCCACCAGCAGAGTAAATGCCAGATACCAAAACAATAGTATCAGAATGCCAAAATTATACACTCAGAAAAATATGGGAGCTTTGAAGGCTTTTTGCCAGAAAGTTCCCAGTACATTGTAAGTCTGGAGTCTTTACTGGAATAGGGAAAAATAAAAGTGATACTTTCCATCTGTCTTCCTCAATTGTGGCTGTAATACTTCCAAACCTCTTATTTTTTTCCACACAGTGGGGAGAAGATAGTGAATTTCCTAAAAAGAAAATTTGGACAAAGAGAAACTAAACTTACTTAGAGACTAAAATAATTTAAAGGTATTAAGGATTAAGCATTTATTTATTCAAAAGAGGGCTTGGCATCCAAGTGCATTTAAAAATCTAGCCTAAATGACTAGCCTAGGGTCATATAGAGACTGTAGCAGGACAGAAACTTAAGCCAGGATTCAGTCACCTGCTTTGTCTTCAGAGCATTTCCCACCTGTCTTATCCATGTAAGCTTTCAGCCTCACAGAGCTCCAATATCAAAGACTACAAGTATTTTTTTTAAAAAGGATTAGTAATACCAAATTTTCGTGTTAATAGCCAGATTCAGAATATTCCATTGCTGAAGCAAAGAAACTGCTGTAATGCATCAAGGGTTTCTTTTTCCTTTTTTTTTTTTTTTTTTAAGCGTTGTTTGGTTTTTGTTTGGGTTTTTTTTTTTGTAGAGGCAGAGGTGAATTTGGGTCTGAAATGAGTAAGGAGTGTTAAGAGGCTGGTATGACCCACTCCCATATTTTAAGCTGTCATGTTGTGCTACCAAGTGTGGGATCATGCCAGCTCGTGTCAGTCAAACTGTGTTGCGGCACGTAAAGCAACGTGATAGATTGCCAGCCAGCTGTCCTTAATGCGTGACCGGCTGAAAGCCGACAAACTGAAACAACATTACAGGAAGCTTTAAAGGACAACCACAGTGATTAGTGTGAAGACATGAGGCAGTTAAATAGCTGTTTACTAATGAGGGAGGGAGCATGACAAACTCTTATCCTGGTTGCCTGGCAGAGTCAGGGAAATAGATAGTTCCCAGGCTGGGTTAGCAAGGAGTGTCCAAATCTCAGCTCCAGGACTGAGGAGAGTGCAAGAGGCTGAGGAATAGATGGTTCTCCAGCAGGACCCACAGCCAAAATGGGGAGAGCTGGAGTAACAACGGAGTGGGTAGAAAAGGCAATGCTTTGCATGTTGTTCATTCCATTAATGGCAAAATTACAGAGTGCCTAGATGGGGAACAACATATCTGCTTGTTAAACACATATTTAATTAGTCTCCCTTGGAAGGAAAGAGTGCATGAGAGAAGACAGCACTTAAAAAAATCCCCTGAAGACAGCCTGGAAACCTACCCTTTAGCTAGTCTGAAAATAATGAATTACGCTCTGTTTACTTGTTTAATCAGCCAGCATTACCAAATCCAGGTTTTTCATTATGACACTTTCAGAAAGATCACTTTCCTTAAAACTTCACCTCCTGGAATAATGTGACAAGTCTGTAAACTTCCTGTCTTTCATTTGAACGATTCACTTGTAGAGGAACATAGATGAATGCTTGGAAACCTCTGGTGCTTTCATATTTGAAGATAGTTTAAATACTTTTAATGCATGTAGTCTTGTCAACTTCAAATGTCTTTGTGAGAGTCTAGGCGTTAGGGTGTTAAGGAAAAGCTAGAAGTTTTAACTAAAGAAAGGTTTCAGAATGAAAAGACAACTTTAGCATCAATCTCTCTTCTGAAATGTGGGTCTAATTTGCAGTTTTCAGAACTTCATGTTGAATATGTTTATTATATAACTGTTGTATGGTTTAAAAACTACCAAACAGGGGAAAAAAATAGGACAAGATAAAGCTGGCATTATGTGGAAAAGGTTTTTCTGGAATATTTCCACATATTTTAATGGAACTACTTACACAGTATAGTGATAACTGATGTGTGCTAGAGTAAAGTAGCTGTCCCCAGATGGACTGTCATCAGTTTAGCACCATTTTAAAATAACAAAGCATATTTATACAGAGCATTGTATCAACACCTACAGAGTGAGAGTACAGACTGCTTCAATGGGAAAGACAGATCTGACCAGTCTACACATTCTCCTGCTGCTCAGACATGACCCAGCTCCAGTGTGGAGACTCTGGATGTTAGTGTCAGCTGTCCCTGTGTATTGGGTTTGTGTGGTAGCGGGAGGGCTACAGGGGTGGCTTCTGTGAGAAGCTGCTAGAAGCTTCCTCCATATCCCATAGAGCCAATGCCAGCCGGCTCCAAGACGGACCTGCCACTGGCCAAGGCCGAGCCCATCAGCGACAGTCGACAGTCGTAGTGCCTCTGGGGTAACAGATTTAAGAAGGGGGGGGTGGAACTGTGCAACTGCAGCCAGAGAGAGGAGTGAGAGTATGTGAGAGAAACAGCCCTGCGGACCCCCAGGTCAGTGAAGAAGGAGGGGGAGGAGATGCTCCAGGTGCCGGAGCAAATTCCCCTGCAGCCCGTGAAGAAGACCATGGTGAGGCAGGCTGTCCCCCTGCAGCCCATGGAGGTCCACGGTGGAGCAGATATCCACCTGCAGCCCAGGGAGGACCCCACGCCGGAGCAGGTGGGTGCCCGAAGGAGGCTGTGACCCCGTGGGGAACCCGCGCTGGAGCAGTCTGTGCCTGAAGGACTGCACCCCGTGGAAGGGACTCACGCTGGAGCAGTTCATGAAGAACTGCAGCCCGTGGGAAGGATCCACAGTGGAGAAGTTTGTGAAGGACTGTCTCCCGTGGGAGGGTCCCCACGCTGGAGCAGGGGAAGTGTGTGAGGAGTCCTGCCCCTGAGGAGGAAGGAGCAGCAGAGACAACATGTGATGAACTGATCGTAACCCCCATTCCCCATCCCCTTCAGGGGGAGGAGGTAGAGAAAATGGGGACTAAAGTTAAGCCCAAGTAAGAAGGGAGAGGTGGGGGGAAGGTGTTTTAAGATTTGATTTTATTTCTCACTACCCTACTCTGGTTTGATTGGCAATAAATTAAGTTAACTTTCTCCAAGTTGAGTCTCTTTTGCCCATAATGGTAATTGTTGAGTGATCTCTCCCTGTCCTTATCATAACCCATGAGCCCTTTGTTCTATTTTGTATCCCCTGTCCAGCTGAGGAGGGGGAGTGATAGAGCAGCTGCATGGCACTTAGTTGCTGGCTGAGGTTAAACCACAACACCCTGAGAGGACTTCTGACTGGCTACACCCAAGAGAGGCCAAAGTTATTCAATATCTGTCAGTAAGAACATGCTCAGACAAGACATCTGAGCTGCTTGTAATCCAAACAGTCCAGTAGCTCAGTAAAAGACGTGAGAAGAAAAATGTTGCACAGAGAAGTGTCTAGATCTACACAAATATTGTTTGGGAAAAAATAGCACAGAAAATAGGTCTTCAGTATGCTTGTTTTCATCAGTGCTGCCTTCTAAATCTATTACCACTTCTGAAAAATGCATGTGCTTCATGGAGGTATACACGAGAAAAGTCATGAACTCATGCACTACCCCAGTAAAATAGACTCAAGCCACAGTAGAAATTCATCTTGGTTTGTCAGAAATGCTATATAAAGCCCATGAATTTGCAAATGAATTAGGCCACAGTTTTTAGAAAGGCTTGTGATAACCTGAATCCTTTGATACTCCCCTGAGACTTACCTCTGCTCTAGTGGTACCTTACTTGGACTATCATGAGGAAAAAAAGAAGTGGTCCATTTTATATGATCTTATTTGATTTTTTTTTTTTTTTCATCTCTAGCTTTCAGTTACTTCATCATTATCTGCTAGATCAAAGTACCCTTTAGTGTCAGAACAGATTTCCCCCAGTTAGGAATAAAGCTCACGGAAGACAGACACCTATCATACTCCTCAGAACCCATCAGTTCTACTGCCTCATAGTTTAATTTTCTTGGGAAAATTGTTAAATCATTACTCACCCCATTAAAAAAGCCCTACCTTCCCCTTCCTAACAGGAGACTGGTGAGAAGCTAAGACAATTTAAGTAGCTAATAAATAACAGTCCTTCACCATCTGCACAGCTCTTTTACTAATGCCGTATTATGTATTTCATCTCTTCTCTGGAGTAGCCCTCAGAAAGAGCTCCAATTCACCCTTCTCTGAACCTAGACTGACTCTGACTGGAACAGTTTTCCTGCCTGAATTCATTATACATGGCCTATTTTTCTAATTGAAATAATGAAGGCTTTTTCCTGTCTTCTACTTTGTCTAAAACCTTTCAGTATTAACCATGCAACTACCAGGCCCTCAATCACATATATCTCAGACACGTTTACTAGAAGGGAATGGAGAGCCTGATTCATCCACCACTATTTCCAGGCAAAGCTTTGACTCACATTAGTGTCAGGGCAAGCACGGAGATGGAGTTTAGGAGACGTGTTTCGTGTTGTGGCCATTTTCCTCCTGCATGACCTTGAACAATAACCTTTCCCTTTTCATGTTTCAATTTTCCTTGCTAAAAATAGAGATAATGACAGAACCCTGCTTTCCAAAGTGACTTGAAAACTAGTGAGAGGTTTCTCTGAATATTGTCGATATTAGTCACTGGTTTTAACTAAACTTCTCTAGATGGCTGACTGGCTGCCTTTTGCGTGTCTTCCAGCTCTCCAGGTCTAATGAGTACTCTTTCTTCTTCATGTCTTTCACATTCCTCTCTACAAAGTACGAGTCCTTGACTACCTTCATACAGAAGCTGCTAGCTCTTTCCCGTCTTTCTCCCCTGCACAACCTTTATACAATGGCTGGGTTTGTTATATCCTCTCAGAGGTGGGATGACAAATGCTACGTCTACACTCACCAGTGGTGCAGTCTTATAGCAGCAGAAGTCAAGAGCAAATGAGGAACCAGAATGCATATTATGCATATGTGGGAAGAGGTGAAAGTTACTGCAGACTAGGTTTGTTCTTGCTTGTCCTGTAATCTAACACCCATTAGCAGCTGGATGCTAAATGGCTTAGTTTCATCTAATAGGAAGTAATTTTCTGTGCTCTGAGACTGCCCTGTGGGATAAATCAAAGTACAATAAGTGGGGATGATCAGAAGGGTCAGAAGGGCACTGCTGATAAGAACTAAAATGCTTATGTAGATAAAGCCTTAGTTTTCAAATACTGGTCACAAGATGGAATTATACAATATTGTAACTGTATTTTCTGCTTTCAGTTCCCAACTTAACAAGCTGATGTTTTCACAAAAATAATCATAACAATTTCAGGACCTCCTTTCTGAATTTTAAAAGGACATTTAAAGCCTATAAATGTATGTGTAGCTAGAGTAATTCACTTTGTAGCTGTAGGCTTTTGCATTTATCTGCACTAAATTCCACCAGTACTTTTTGTTGCCTGGTCACTAAGTGAGATAAATCTGCAATCTTCCTTGTCATGTCTTCATTAAAATGGATTGCCATTAATAAATTTGTGGCACTTTTGCTCTATCTTTATTAATTTCTCTACTATATAATCTAAGAAAATTACAAACTCAGGGTTTAGTATGGATCATTGTGGTAACCCATGAGACCACTTATTCAGTGTGAAAACTTACTTTGTTGTGCCCTCATCCCTCCTTATATTTTAATCAGTTATTAAGGTATGACAATTTTTTTAATTCTTTTTTTATTCCTTATTCATTCCTTTTATTTCACAAGAGATTAGTTTCATTAAAACCCTTTACACTCTTTACATGTATTACTCAATCATTTGCTCTCTGAAAAACTTCAGTAAGTTTTGAACTTTTCAAGGAAGAAGCTTCCTCCACAAAAATTGCTCTGACTCTTTCCCAGTATACCATGTTAATTAATTCACATTTCTAGTAATTTTATTATTTGCTATAGTTTCTACCACTTAACACAGAATAAGAGTCATATTTATTGGTTGGTAATTTCCTGGAGCTGTTTTTAAAATTTCGACACCACTTTCCATTCCCCATTACTATTAGGCCATTTTAGTGTGAGCTTAAAATCCATAGTTAAGTTCAGAAATCTCACAAGTGAAAAGAACCTTATCCTTGCAATTGTTAGTGATCAACTACTGCAAGACCTCTTCAGGTCAAAATTTATTGGATTTCCCTCGGCTCTGGTAAATACTTCTGCTTCTTATGTGTTTGGGAAGGTTTTTGCATCATTTCTACGGTTTTGGAATGACACAATTCTTGAGGTTCTGAAACTTTTTTTTTTAAATCTTTTATTAGTTTTATCTTTAACTCAACAGTGTTGATGCTCTTTTCATGCTGAATGTCTTCAGGAAGAAAAAAATGAACATTCTCTGGCCAATTTTTGGAACTGAAATTAATGTTTATCACTTAGAAAGCAACTGAGTCACACTTACACAGCATCCTCTACTCTAATGCCACTAAAGTTAATTTATAAAGCTTTGAGAATCCATTCAAAATATCTTAGTTAGAACACATTCCCTGTCATAGCATAGAATAATTTCCTGAATGTGTTTAGGAGTCAGAAAGCTCTGCACCTACAACCGAAGATAAATACCTGATGGTCAGTTGAATAGCATTTTGTCAACCTGAAATGTGTCTGAAAATGTTGTAGAGATAATACAATAAAAACCAGAAAATTGCTCCTGTTGTAGTAGTCACAAATCTTTACTCCGTGAGTCTGTTATTAAACAAAATAACCATAAAACTGCACATAAAAGAAAAAAAAAAAAAAAAGTAATGTTGGATCCATGGTTACCTGGTGCTTGCTTATGTAAAAAAAATATGAAAGGGATGAGAGACTAAAAAACAAACACGCAAAAGCTGAGATAACTAGTTAGCTCAATTTTAGTGGGCTTTGTGCTATCACTCCTCTTACACTCCCCCATATGAATAATTTGAACCTTCCATTCAAGTGTATTGAAGCCATAGCAAGGCTTAAGTAACAACTACAAGACCTGGGACACTGCAAATGATCTGAGAACACTAACAGCATACTGTGGCATACATTAAGACCACCATTCTTCCAATGAACAAATTCTTTTTGATGAAGATGTATCAGAAAGTATTTCATCCAGCCTCTAGAATTTACAGAATCCATTTATTAAAATCAATCTTCAGAACAATAAGCTCAAGTAAAATTTGTTTGCAGTTAAAATACCCTCATTCAGCACCAAAGTAGGATGAATCACAGTGGTCTTCTGCATGCAGAAGAGAATATCTGTGAAAATATCCACCCCAGCAATGGTGAAAAATACATTGCCTCCCATCAGCATTAATTCGTATGAAGTCAATAGAATTACACTGGGGTAAAACCAGCTGTAAATAAAGAAAGACTCAACACTGTTATTGGGAAATTATTTTGAAGAACTTTAAAAGACACTGTCACACTTGCCTTTATTCCCAATAAAATTTAAGAAAAAAATGAATATCATTAGAGATGATCTGCATTCTTCATGTGATTTGAATTATTTCATGGAGTCAATTTCCAGCTTTTAAGCACAAAGACATTTCTAGTATTTGCTTTTTTATTAGTTAAGCTTTACTTCTGTCATAAGTAGATTTGCTGGTTAAGTCCCCTTCAGCATAATGTACTTTATCACATTACAGCAAAAGTAATGCTGGAGAAAAGCTGAATCTGTTGGAAACACCCTTATGTCAGCACTAAGCCCTATAAATATTCCTACTGGCATTACCCAGAGAAGGGAATTTAAAAGCAGCATAGAGACTCTCTTACCTTCCTACTGTCCCATATTGTCCTGGGAACGTCCCACGACCTCCATGTACCTTTGCGGGAAATCAGTTAGTGCTCAGTCAGCCCAAATAAAGAGGAAGAATGAGCAAAAAGTGAATAAACTAAGACTACTCTAAGGAGAAATTTCTTGATGAAGAGAGTTATCAAGCTATGGAAAGTTGTCCAAGGAATAAAAATCATGCTGAATATGAGAAAAGGTACATGGACTTCTAAGTAAGATATGGAATCTGAATTCCAAAGCTGTTGGCTTGACTTTTAGCTTTGACCCTGTCTTCATATATAGCACACATGAAGTCCCTGTGGGCTTGACATTCAGCAATAAGGCTCCCACTGATTTCAATAGCACGAGCCTCATTAGCTATGTGTGTATGAAAAAGCCATAATATTCCTCCTTTTTGAGGAAATACTAGGAAACAGATCCTCTGGAATTTATACAATCCATTTGGTCATCTAACTCAATTTATTTGGTCAGTTTAAAAACTTCAAAATTCATTTGAATGTTCTGAATGTTTTTTTCCCAACATATTCGAATGTCCTTGCAGTTAGACATCATCTGAAAATATAATACCAAACAATCCTATATCCAGGGCTCACCCCTGCAGACCCCATATAGCCATTGAGAGTTAACTATGGATACCTACTCTTTACACATGGTATTCCAACTCTATAACAGTCACGCATCTAACAGTAATTTTATTTAGTGTATGTTTCTCTGGTTTGGATATTAGAATATCATGTAAGACATTCAGAAGTCTTACTGCAGTCAAAATATGTGACATTTACCACTTTCCTCTACCCACAAGGCCTGTCATAAAATACAATTATGTTTATCTGACATGATTTGTTCCCAATACATCCATGCTGACTGCTACTCATCTCCTTGTTAAGTGTTATATGGTTTGGTTTATATGCGTTTCAGTTTGGAGGATGTTGTTGTTGTTGCGGTGGTTTTAATTATTTTTTTTTCATGAGGACTGAGTTTAAACTGGAGGTCTATAAAATTCTGTCTCCATTTTTTCCTCCTTGCTTTTAATGAGAAAAACAATATATATCTCGTTCCAATATACTATTGCTCATCTGTCTTCCCTGAGTTATCTGAAGAAACACGTAGTTAAATCACATATTTCTCCTGAACTAGTCTAAACTAAAGCTCAGGAGGTCAGATTGTTTAAATAAACTCAACTTATGTGATTAATCTGTAACATTATCCAAGTAACCTGCAGAATTTGTCACTGGTGTTACCTGCATTAGCTTTCAGGTCATAGCCAACATTTTCAGAAAAACAAGAAAGGCATTAGTATATTTGCTTTCTTCGTTTAAGTGGCCAAAATTTTGTGTACCGTTTGCATTTTCCGGGGTCTGCCTTTCTACTGCACTACCTTATTAACTATTCTCAACTCTCTGAGGACCATTGATTCCCTAGAAATTCCAGTGATTATCAGCTCACCATTGGAAATCCAAGGGACATTGCTCACCCATTGGCCATTGATGGTTTTCTAGAGCTTGTTTTGAACCCTTCTTCTAATAGTGTGACACAGCGTTGCCCTGACACACAGCTCTCTGCATCACTGGATTTGCCATCCCTATTTCTCTGTTCAGGATGGCACAGTCCATGGCAAACCCAACATTATGAGGAGGCGATGACACAGGCATGACAAAGGTCATATCTGTCTATCAGTATAAAAACGAAGGATACAAGCTGAACTATCCTTTTTATTTCTAAAATAACTTCCTTGTGCAATGTGCAATCCATAGTTGGTTATCTTCTTCTACCCTGACCCTTATTGAGTGCTTTTAAATTACTTTATCTGTACACTGACCATGCATATAAGTCCCAATCATTATCTGCATTAGGTGTTCAGGTCCTCCTGTAATTTTTCAAATGTTGTCATTTCCTCATCTGTATTTTCACCACTTAAAGGCCAAAAGCCCCTTGTGTAGACTCTCAGTAGTCCCTTAATTTTCTACAGACATCCAGCTTGTAATTTACTAACTTGCCACATTTTGGGCACAGTCAACAGCTTTGCATTATTTCAGCTGCGTGGCTACCATAATTAGATTTCCTATTTTCCAGGCCTTCCTGGAATTGCCAACACACTGCTATGCAGAATAGCCAGCCAAGTTATTCTTTGGTGGTCTTATTAGTCCTAAAGTTTTCATAGAATATTTACTTATTTCTGGCTCATTGTCTGTTCTATTTAAACTGTAAGCTCTTAAGCCATAGAGTCACTATCTGTAGAAACATTGTCCAGTACATTAAGGCTATTAACTTCACTGGCTATAATATACATTATTAAGCATAATAATACATACCCAAGTCTGTATGACATTTAAAGCAAGATGAAACAGCCCTGGAGTATGTGTATTACAAAAATTGTCTTCTAATGGCTGTCCAATAGAAGATTATAAAGTCCATTAAAAGCACATATTTCTTTGCTTCTTTTGACACACCATCAGATTACCATTGGCCTACCTGTTCTGTTTTTGGCTGGGATAGAGTTAATTTTCTTCCTAATAGGTGGTATAGTGTTGTGTTTTGGATTTAGTATGAGAATAATGCTGAGAACACACTGACATTTTTAGTTGTTGCTAAGTAGTGTTCATACTAAGTCAAGGATTTTTCAGCTTCTCATGCCCAGCCAGCAAGAAGGCTGGAGGGGCACAAGAAGCTGGGAGGGGACACAGCCAGGACAGCTGACCCAAAATGGCCAAAGGGGTATTCCATACCATATGACATCATGCCCAGTATATAAACTGGGGGGAAGAGCTGGCCGGGGACTGCTGCTAAGGAACTGACTGGGCATCGGTCAGTGAGTGGTGAGCAATTGCATTGTGCATCACTTGGTTTGTATATTCTAATTCTTCTATTATCATTATTATTACTATTACCATTATTATTATTTTCTTCCTTTTCTGTCCTACTAAACTGTCTTTATCTCAACCCATGAGTTTTACTTTTTTTTCTGATTCTTACCCCCATTCCACTGGGTGGGGGAAGTGAGCGAGCAGCTGTGTGGTGCTTAGGTGTTGGCTGGAGTTAAACCACGACATTACCCCAAATAAAGCCAATGGGAATCTTTCTACTCAATTCATTTGGCTAATGATGGTCACTGATTTGACCACAGGAACAGACAAAACCCCATCACTTTCACAGCTGGTATTCTGGGCTGTAAAATTTCACAGAGCAGGGCCAGACTTAAATTACTGATATATATATATACATACATATATGCACACATACACTAACACGGATAAAGGTGTTCCTTGCTCACAATGTATGCTCTCCCAGTGCCCAAACCAAAGCTAGAGAAAAGTAAGAAAAATGTTTTTCAGAGGCAGAGGTGTTCAAACTTTGATGTTCCTGTTCTAGTTAGGAACCAGACAAAGACTCTCAGAAGTCTTCAATAAGTAGAAGATACAGCTTCTGCTATGAAGCTGAAAAAAGACGGGGAGTGATTTTCCTGTTTCAGTGGAACCATTAGCACTCCCTATAATCTGAAACTCTTCTTGTGAGCTCTGTGGTCCTTGTTAACTGACTTCTTGGCTGAACTATCAAGTGTCTCCATAAATCTGCTCACCAATTGATCAAGGGGGCTCTCCAGATGAGACTTCGGTAGCCTTTCATCCGAGATGCAGCAGACATATGAAGGTATGTGCAACACAAACCGACAATTTATGTATTTCCTTGTTATTACTTGTTTGTCCATGTTTTCCATTCTTTGCGTTGCCCGTTAAAACTACTTGTAGAACCGTGAATTCTAACCTGTTGTCATTGCTCCCCTTTCTCCTCTTCTGCCTGTGTAGTACTTTGGAGCGAGTTGTGCAAGCCACACCAAACATCTCAAGAATTTTACAGCATCCCAGGTCTTTATGTCTTAACGATGTCTTGGCAATATTCACCTTACCATCAATAAGATTCTAAGGACTTTCTAAAACTCAGCTTCTTCTCAAATTTTTTATAAAACACTACAAATCTCCTATCATTTAAAAAAAATCTTGTCCACAAAGCCTTTCAAAGGTTAAATTTTCCTAGGGCTGCTGACAGAGCAATATCTCCTTATTATAAGCTCCACATGGTAGGTAATGGAGTACCAAACAGAGAGCAAGCCACCACTTCTTAATCAGTTCTGATTAAAGGGTCAGTGAAGTTCTGATTCCTCATGACCCTTTAGGCCAAAAATCATAGCCTTAATCACAGCTGGAGGCCAGCCAAGGTCTCTCATCTGATATGCTTCAAGACACAGGGTTTTAATCACAAAATTGCAGTGCTGCCTCATTTAAAAAAGAGAGAGTGAGAGACAGAGGAAGGAAAAATGCCCTTATAACACTACTAATTGACCTTAATCTAATGTGATGTGCAATACTCTCAGCATACAACTGTGGCAGGGATGAAACGTAAATGTAAAAAAAAAACCCTTCTAAAAACTAAATTAAATTTGAAATAGTAGATTAGATTATTCCCAATGTCCTCAAACAAACCTCTGCATGTTGAAATTTATCTTGAGATTTCCAAGTGCATTAGAGGCTTGTTACATGACAACTGTACCATACCTTGAATACATCTCAGAAAAACTACTTAGACTCAAGCTCACATTTTCATTATCAGTAGGAAAACTCTCCTCGTTGCAAAAGATAAGTATATTCTATCAGATAGTCAAAAATGTCCTTTCTGTGGGTCTGATGTTGCCTGTTAGTTACTGAACTGCACTGATTTTTTTTCTTTTTCTTTTTTCTTCTAAACAACTACCTCTCGTTCTATAAAAAGCCCATATAAATTGCATTTTGACTTCATGTACTTTGAAAAAGGCTGTGTCTGTTATACTGGACACAGAACTGAAATAACAGAAAGTTTGAGACCTGACTCTTGTGCAAGTATACTAATGCAATTTAATGGACAGCACTTTGGAGGGAGCAGTCAGGAATTTTGGATTCTGTTCTTGTCTCATGAAGTCATTTATGTCCCTGTCTCTCTGAATTCTCTCTCACCATTTATCTTCTGTGCCTATTTCAGCTGTAGTTTATTCTAGCAAAGTTTTTGCTTTTGTAACATATTCAAAGGATATTTCACCTGGTCAATCCCTGATTAAGTCTTCTAATCAGTTGTGTAAAGAAACAAAGAGAGTGGTAATAAATTATTAGCCTGCCTGTGAGTTTATGAACCTGGCGAATATATACTGGGGTTTTTTATTCTATAAGTAATGTTATGTTTTAATTGCATTGATAGGAATGGCTAAGTATTCTTTTCATAACTTTTGTAGTAAATATCATGGAAACAACTTGGAAGGACTTACATGTGAAAAAGAAGGTTAGAAATGGAGAATTTATTGTGCTGATTACTGCCTACTGCGCAATGTATTTTTGCATATTTATTTTTCCAAAGAAAGTTTTCCCCTTAAAACATAGCCTATAAGCAGATGAACCAGTATTTCATCTAAAATGTTGTTAATGGTACCAAGGGATGCATAATCAGCCCAGTGTGTTCTTTTCCAAACAAACTGATTTTCAGGAAAATTATGGCCAGGTCCAGTAGCTTTTATGTAATATTAAATATATGTGTGTGTGTGAATATGTATTTATATGCTTTTCCTTTCTGATCACTTTGAAACCTCTGCTTACTCTTGTCCTCTGTTTTTCATGATCGAATGTAGCTAACTAACCAAATAGCTCTGTATTTCAGTAGTGCTCTTAACGTTTAGTTCAAAGATCTTCCTTGTTGTTTAGCTTTGGAAATTATAACTGAACTTAGTGACTCTGCAAAGCCTTTTTAATGCTCTTACAATGATCAATAAAGCTTTTATTCTTACTACCATGTTGTTAGTCATAGTAAAATACTTAACTTTTATTTGTATAGATATAAAAAGGGGATAAAAGCCACTGGGCTGATTTTCAGAACTGCTGAGCAGCTAGGATTGCTACTGAAACCAGTCTAAGCTGCAGTCACTGTGAAATAAAAAGGTCATTTAAAAAAAAAGTTCAGGAGAGGAGTTTTCCTTGTATAGTAAAATTGTGTCACCATATGGTGGTGGTCCTGAAAGACAAAAAAAAAAAAAAAAGATTCAGGGAGTTATAAAGATACTAGTGGTGAAATATGGGCCCAACTGAACTAAATAGTAAAACCATCATGGATTACAGTAAGGACAGGATTCCTTCTCCTCAGGATATTGGTTCAGGAACATAATACAACCTTCAGTCACAGACCCTTGGTTTACCTGGGGTATATATGATGAAGCATATTTAGCAGCTTTTTGTTGGAGGTATGTAAGGTTAGACCTAGATCCAAACACAGGTAATAGAAAGATGCCCTTATCCCTTTAGTGAAAGTTGGTCTGAGCCTGTCATCATTGTATGATAATCACTTTAAAAGACCTGGTTAAATTTGTCCTGCCCTGTGCATCTTAATTATTTACACTCTCTTTAAAGCTCAGAGAAAACTATGTAAAAAGTTGTTACATTCATTTCCCGGAGTCTCCTCTTTGCCTCACTTATCTCTGTCATCTTGCTCTGTATGTTTTCTTCCATGTAATCTACTAAGAGATGGACCTTCCAACAACTTAGAGTACTGCATATATATTAAATGGTTTGTTGCAACATTTTGCATTGCTCCTACTTTTGGTCCAGACTGCCACTGTACTAGGTGCTATGAAAGTGCAGAATAGAAAGGTGACTTTTACAGTGTAAATATAAGAAAGATGGAGATGAAGAAACAGCAGGTAAACAGTAAAAGAGCACAAGGCATTGTAGTAGAAGATAGTTTCAGCCCAACTACAACCCTGATGATTATGTTTTTGCAAGCATTGCAGCAGAGAAGGGCTATGAAATTTGTCTGGAGAAGAACAGCAAGGTAGCTCTTCCCATCTCAGTGTGTGAAGCAGCATGGCAGAAAGCTCAAGGGTTTGTTATTTTTGTTTTCCAGGAAGTTAACAGTGCACAACTGAGATCAATTTCATGACCTAATCAAAGAAAGAACTGATATCTCAGTAATGAGCAAAGTATGGCATGTTAGGGATAGATTGCAGAAAAGCTTTATACTGTTTTTGATACATTGCATACTTCCTTGCATTTTACCCACAGATTGCTTTCAGCAGTAGGTAAGAGAAGGACAGATCTTGGTTTAGCAACACTGTTCACACTCTGTTTGTGGATGTCCTATCCACTTTGGGTACTAGGTAGCTGTTAAGGTTATATTCTGCTATAACAATGTACATTAATAGAGTCATTAATCTGTTTCTAGAAGAGGAATATTTTTTAGAAGAAAGTACATGTTGCTCTCCTTCATTGACTTCAACAGGTTGGTTCATAAGAGTCATCTTACACTTCCTTTTCTGCTAATTTACAGCCAGATTTTTCCAAGCAAGGTCTACGCTACCTCTTCCTGCAGGCTTGCAGTACACCTAGACTTTTCTTCTTTTTTTTTTTTTTTTTTTCCCTTTCTCCCTGATGGAGTGACAGTTCCTACCCCCAAACCAATTATCTTTCAATTAGCAAGTAAAATTAATTTTCACACTTCATATGCTAACGTGAGAATGACAGAAATGCTTAACATTTGTTAAATCTGTCAGTGGAAAAAGACAAACGTGACACTAGATTTTCAGAACAGTTTAGTGTCTCAAGGCTCTGTTTTCAGTGAAATGGTAACTTGACAAAGATGCTCTGTATCCTATTGTATTTGGAAAATGATGGAGTTCATCTAGAAAGCCCTTGCTAGTTTGCTTTTGAAAGAAATCTTGTCAAAGATTCAGAAAGGGATTCTTGTCTGGCACCTATTTTTTGCATGTCTGCTTTCTTACAGTGAGGGGAAAAAAAGTCTAAATTACGGTTTATGCCCAGAACACAATCAATAAGGATTGGAAAAAACCCAACATCTTGCAGCTCCACAGACTTTCTAGTAGAACTCAAAGCCAAATTTTTAGTGGCCTTTTATATGAATTTCCCCATGTGGATTCCTTGGCACCAGTTAACGAAGCTGAGGTCATGCCTCAGTGTTTTCCTTGCTAGCAACACTAATAAATACTACCCTTTATTTCCCCTCACTTATTTCCTTAAAATAAGAAGGGACTTAGTATCTTTGAGGCCAAATGTATCAATACAATTTTGTTAACAGCTTTCAAAACATTTTGTGGTAGTAAATGTAAGCTAGGAAAGGGAAGACTGATGCTGGCAACTACCTAAACGCCATATTTTTAGGAAACAAGGATCAAATTTATCCCTTGCTTCTGATGCAGCATTAACAACTTCATGATATTTCAAAGCAAAAACATTAATACTATAGTTTCTTGAAAAGAACTTTTCTAACTAGGAAAACACAAAATAGCTATTCCTTTCATTATTTTTTTTTTTGTGATTTATCCGAAGCCACAGAAGGCCACTGAATATTTGGCATAAACTTGTCAGAAACTGCTGGAAAACTCAAAATGAACACTGGGAAATGGAGCACAGTAACAGAGTTAGAGGCAACATAACGTAGAGGTGTCAAGAATCTAAGCCAGCAAGCACAAAAGGTGCAGCTCGACACTACCCTGACTTACTGGCTCGCATCTGAATGCAGTGCAGTTATGCTAGCCCAAGGCTGTCTCAAGTCTGCTGCTAGGATTTATTAATTTAAAGGCAGCTCCATGCTCCACAGCAAGAGATGGCTTATACTCAGTGCATTTGGTTTTTTCCTTCTTTACTGCCTTCTGGTTGTAAGGCCAGCAAGAAAAGAGAAAGAAATTTCACTAAGAGAACCTTATTTGGGGGTGGGGGGGGGGGGTGGGGGAGAAAGAAAGAACAATAGGAAGAGACAAGACCCATTTCAGAAGCAAAGCATTCGTCATACCTGGAAATCCTAGCAAAGTGCTGACATGAATGCTCACTTACAGGTGCCCAAGTGAACCAAGTAGAAAAAAGTATCTCCTTTCATATTTCAGAACTATTCCTAGAAGTATTTTTGCTGACTTTTAATATAACAGAAGCCAGGCTCCCAATCACCTCTGACATCCTCAGTTCCCACTGTTTATACATGAAATTACAAGATTTCTGGGGTCAGTGCAACATTTAGAAATTCTTTCTTAATTTCTCTGTGAGGTGAAAACTCAACCCTGCTATACCTGAAGACTCCATCTTAGTAGGAAATCATGTCACGCTTACATTGTGTAACAGAAAATGAATATTCTGGTTTTACTCTGATGTTAATTGCCACCTTCTCCCTAACTAGATGGCAAGTGACCTTTACATATTGTTACTGCTAAGTGGAAAGAGAGAATAATAATGTTATTTTAATTGATTTGTGAATTATTGAACAGGGTTACGAATACCGACCCCTTTCTGACTGGAAGAATTGATTACATACTCTGTTTACTATTTAGTATTTTGTATTTTTTTGGTCTCGTGCTCCTGTTTGCACACAGTCATTCAAAAGATACCTAGAAACGGGAATGTAACATTACCATTTACATCAATTCATGCAAAATGTGAATGCGTGAAAATGTTCTCAAATGGAAAAACCCACATTATGGTGGGGAACCATGGGAAAAGCACCTAATACCAGATTATTGTATGCCCCTGAAAAATCAGTGGATCATGTAACCCTAGGCTTGGAAAGCAGCTCAAGTGCTCATTCTGTCCCTTCTGGTAAACCACGGCAAGATTATCCTTATCCAAATAATTTCTGCCATATTTGTCTACACAGTTCTTAAGGACTTCTAACAATAAACAACACTCCATGTCCTCTCTTTAAGTTCTTCTAGTGCTCCACAATCCTTATAGCCACATATTTGTCCAGACTGCAATCTCAGCATCCTTTCCTGTAATTTAATTCCTATACTTCTAAGAGAACAGCAGAGTCCTTGATAGCTATTCAAAGTACGTTTTTTTCAATCAATCACCTTTGCATCCACTTTGTAGTACTTTCATCAGAAAACCATTCCTTATCTTGCTTTTGAGAAAGTGATGTGAGAAAATATCAGAAGGTTTCCTAGAGTAAAAATAAATGACAACATATATTTTTTTCAGGTACCAGCTACTAGGGAAATCTTAACTACTGAGTAACTGAAGTTAATGCAACTGGGCCTTGCTATTCTGCTCCCCTATTCCCAACATGGTGAATCCTATGTATTCTCTGTGGTTACCTTCAGTCAAATTATCTTCTCACCTGACATCCTCAACAAGTTATTATCACTTGATTAGAATGAAACCTACAATCTTCCTCTAATAATGTCGTCTACCTTCTATATAAAAATTATCTGAGTGCTAATGGGCTCCGTTCCCAGCAGATGTCTAGGTAGTCAAAAACCCTTGCTAACGCCAGGTCCTGAACTCCGCTTTGTTTTTCAACTGTTCACAAAGATGTCTTTTACCTGATCTCCTCATTTTGATGGTTCAAAGTAAATGCCGACCATAATAGTGCTCATGGGGTTTCTCCGGTTCCTTAGCACCCAGAGGTTTTCAGCAGGCCTACCTTGCACTAGAAACAAAAATTGTACAGTAAGTATCTTCACACGGTTGCTTGACACACACTGGTGCACACCCTCCCTCATTCTTCTCCTTCCTGAATAAGCTCTACCCACTCATATTAACTATGCCAGTGACTTCAGTTATTCCAATAAGTGTCAGCTTAATGAATTTAAATTAATTAAATCAAATCATCCTCTTGGTTATGTATAAGGAATTCCAGGTCCTTTATTAATTTATAGACAGTTTTGACATCCAATAGACCAGCTCCACTAGTCTCTTCATCAGTTCCTAATAAATGGAAAGGGATTCCTATTCCAATATTTCTGCTTACATAATTACAGGCAAGCCATTTTCCCTCTCTTTTCCTCTGTATTTCTTACTGTCTTATCCATTTAAATACTAGGGGTTTTGAGAGGAGACATTAGCTTTTGCTACGGCTGTCCAATGCCAAGTACGACAGCATCCTAACCTCACTTAGGGCTATGCCAAAGTTTTTTCATAAGAAAGTATCTGTTGTTTGCCTCAAAATCTGACCAAAACTGAAAGTTCCCTGTGACAAAGCAGCAGAAACAAGACCTTACTTGGCTCGTTTACACGGTGTAGTCTGCTTACCCTTTCGTCCCTTCATACTCACAATCTCACTGCAGTTCATTGTGAGAGTTTAGGTAATTATTAAATGCTTTTAAATAAAAACGTTCATGTGTGCTGTCGTTTCCTTAGATGTCTGTAACGAAATTTTAGTGTTCAGTGGAAGTAGCACATCTGTTTTCAAGACAATTAAGTTATTAGATACAGATTAATTCAATAAACCCTGACAGATGATCGGAGAATTTTGAGGTATAATCAATAAACCTGGAATGTGAGAAATGGAAATTGGATTTGGAAGATTAACAAAGCCTGCCACTGAAAGATTGATTTTTGCATAAGTGGTTGGCTTAATCGGAATTCCCAAGGGGCCCATGCAATAGCTAATTAATAATATCGGTTAGAAAGAAATATGAAGAAAAAAGTTAAATAGTGAGGAGCAGAGTTCTCAGCTTCCCTTCCAAGTGCACCAGAAATTGTTGTCTTATTTCACAGGTTTCAGGAAAATAAAAGCAGCTGTTTTATGTTGCAGGATACTGTGAATTCTTTGTTTCTTTTAGCCAGAGTTCAAAGTAAGAGCTGAAAGCACAGATTTGAAGGAAAACAAAACAGTGCTACTCTAGTAAAGGCTTAGTATCACAAAGTAAAACAAGACTCAAGATTTCTGTGGGAGGGAGAATGGGATATGACTGTTTTCCCAGCATATCTTCATATCTTGCAATCTTATGGCCCTTTTACAGGGATTCTTTCTAGTATGAGGAGAGGACCAGCCCATAGATGATTTATGATTAGGGTTTCCAGCCCAAAGTTGATTATCATGCAAATCATAGACCTTTTAGAACTATCTGTGGTGTTAATTCAGAAAGCTTAATGAGTCTCTAATGAAAGATTTTTAACTGTAGTATGTTCCTGTTAACATAACTTCCTCTGTCAAAGCGTAAGCTGCTTCTGTAATAAACCGTAAATGCAAGTATGATCTGCAAAGCTCCTGGCTGCTGGAATGTGACTGACTGTGCTGCTAAAGGGTGAGAATAAGCCTGTGTGTTTAGGTTGCTAACTAACACATGCTGCAAACAATTCCTCAGTGCAGTCTGGCAGCTGAGGTTTTTGGGGGTCTTTAACAGGCAATTTGTATGAAGACTCCAGTTTTGGAGACCAACATGCTTGGCAACCAGAGGCCTTCAGTACCCAACTGAAACAGTTTATTTATCAGTAGAGACGAAGCTGACAGACGCCAAATTACTCAAGGTTGTAGAGTAGAACTGTTTCATTATTTGATTTACACCATAGCGGAATTGCTCTAGAGGATGAGCAGATTCTCAGGTTGTTTCTTGCTCCGTTTTGAAATAGAATTTCTGGGGTTTTTTTCGGGGTTTTCTCATTCACCATAGCTATTTAAGGAAGGAAACCCCTCAACAGCCAAGAACTCCATAAAAAATATGGGTCATGTTGTTCTTTTTGTGCTAGACTGATGAATATGAAGGATCTTTCCTCTAGCCAAACAGATACTTTAACAAAGTTATGATCATCTTCAAGCAAGACTTTGGGAAAAGACAGAATAGACAAGACTATGGTGGAAGCGTAATAGTACAAGTAGATAAACTGGCTTAAAAGAATCTTCCATACTTTTTTTTTCTTTTTTATTTTTTAAATCTAAGGCAAAAAGAAGGGGAGTTTTATCTAACAACTCTATAAATAAGGTCTCTGGGAATTTCTTCTAAAAGCAATCAAATTGCCTTTATTTAGCTGCCTTCAGTGTCAACAAATGCTGAATTATGCATGGAGGCTATGATATTGTGATATTCACTTTTAGTGACCTTATTAAAAACGAAGAGAAATCAATATGGATTGCAGTACTGAAAAATGCTGGAGAGCTTGGTGATCTGAGAAAGCAGCCAAAGTCATGTTAGAAAAAGTCACTGTCAGGTTTGATTTTGAAGATTAAGTGAGCTTATGCTTCAGAAATTTGTTTTTTAAAAAACTGTTGGTCTGCATTAAAAATTTAATAAAAATACCTTTGAAAAGCCATTTTTACTTTTGTTTCCTGTTATCACTGCAGTCTTATTAACTTTGCCATTGACCTTAATTGAGTTCCACCATTTACCTTTGGTTTGTCCCAACAGTGAGGACCAGGAATTAAAATTCAAAATATTGCAGGAAGTGTTTCTTTATTATAGGCAGAGTACCTTTTGGGAGCCAACCTGTATCCTGTGTCACAACAGTTCAGTGAAAATACATTCTGAAGAGTTTTGCTCCATGAGCTGCTTTTGTCTCCTTTCAAATCCATTTTTACCTTTGTCCTCCTGACATGCTGCACCAATGAGTTCCACAACTGAATTAGTCTGTTTGGTGAAAAGGTAGTCTTTGTTTGCTTAACCTGGCTACCTTATGATTGCATTGGTTCCTAGTTATTGTGTTGTAAGAAAGTAAATACTCATTCTGTGTACCTCTTTTCCATTATATTTCATGAATTTCTGCCATACACTCTGTAATTCTTTTCTACTTATTTTACTCAATGTTTGTTTGGTCTGTCCACATACGTAAGTCTTTCCATCTTTTTGATCTGCTTTTTTGCCCTCCTCTGTACTTTTCCTCATGCTGTTAAATCCTTTGAGATGAGATGGCTAGAACTGTATTCAGTATTCAAGACATATCATAAGCTTAGACAATGATGCTCCGTGTTTTGTTATCTAATCCTTTGCTAATAACTTGCACTATTTAATTTGACAATTCGTTAGCTTTTGAGATCTGAGCTGAGGTTTCAGTTAGTTATACACAACAAATCTAATATATACAAAAAAATTGTTGTCCATATTATAATAAAATAATATTCAGATTCCTATAGATTAGAGCTAAAATTTCACAACCACCTGCTCAGAATTGCTAATATATCTCAGTACAGCTCAATATCCTTACTCATGGAATAGTTTTCAAAATTCCAGCACTGAAATAAGAGAAAGAATAAGATATCTTACTGGATCCAGAGAAGAGAGAGGTGAACGAGAGGGATAACTGGAGAGAAGTGAAAAATATAGTACTATACACAAAGTCAGTAGTAAATTAAAGGGAAGAAGGGCTGAGTTAGTAAAGAGAGCGGGACATAGGAGATGTTATGGTAAATAGTTAATTAAAATGCAAAAGATGAGCCTGACTTAAAGAAATGAGGAGTAGTTTGAGATGGTCATGATACTTGGCCACTTAAAAACGTTACGAGTTATTTAAATAAAGCTCTAGTTTCCAAAGTACAGCTGAACTCAAATTGCTATCCTTAGACTTCTTTTCTTCCATGAGGTTCTCTTGCCAGGAGAAGTTGCTATCAGATTGTCCTAGTTTCAGCTGGGCTAGAGTTAATTTTCTTCCTAATAGGTGATATAGTATTATGTCTTGGATTTAGTATGAGATGTTGATAACACACTGATATTTTCATCTGTTACTAAGTAATATTTATACTAAGAAGTCAAAGCTTTTTCAGCTTCCCACATCCAGCCAGCAAGAAGGCTGGAGGGGCACAAGAAGTTGGGAGGGGACACAGCCAGGGCAGCTGACCCAAAGTGGCCAAAGGGGTGTTCCATACCATGTGACATTATGCCCAGTATATAAACTGGGGGGAGTTGGCTTGGGGGAGGGGAGCAGATTGCTTCTCAGGGACTAACTGGGCATCAGTTGGTGAGTGGTGAACAACTGCATTGTGCATCACTTGTTTTGTATATTGCAATTCTTTTATTATTGTCATTTTATTATTGTTATCATTATTATTTTATCCCTTTCTGTTCTATTAAACTGTTCGTATCTCAACCAACAAGTTTTACTTTTCTTTTCCTGATTCTCTCCCCCATGCAAATTGGGCGGGGGGGGGGAGGGGGGGAGTGAGCAAGCAGCTGCATGGTACTTAGTTGCTCGCTGGGGTTAAACCACGACACAGATGTAGCAGCAAACAAATGTTGCTATTGTACTCTTTTATAATCTTTCATGCAAAATTCTGGCACCAGATCATTAAAAAAATTACAGTGGTGTCAGGTACCACAATGGGTTAAATACATAGACAAAAAAGGTACCATTTTGCACAGTAACAACACTTTCAACATTATACTGTATTGGGTCTGTGTGGCAAGGTTTTGGTAGCGGGGGGGCTGCAGGGGTGGCTTCTGTAAGAAGCTGCCAGAAGCTTCCCCTGTGTCTGACAGAGCCAATGCCAGCCGGCTCCAAGACGGACCTGCTGCTGGCCAAGGCCCAGCCCATCAGCGACAGTGGTAACGCCTCTGGGGTAACAGATTTAAGGAGGGGGGCAAAGTTGCTCCATGACAGCAATTGCACGCCAGAGAGAGGAGTGAGAACATGTGAGAGAAACAGCCCTGCAGACCACCAGGTCAGTGCAGAAGGAGGGGGAGGAGATGCTCCAGGCGCCAGAGCAGAGATTCCCCTGCAGCCCGTGATGAAGACCATGGTGAGGCAGGCTGTCCCCCTGCAGTCCATGGAGGTCCACGGTGGAGCAGGTGGATGCCAGAAAGAGGCTGCGACCCCGTGGGAAGCCCACGCTGGAGCAGGTTTTCTGGCAGGACTTGTGACCCCTTGGGGGACCCACGCTGGAGCAGAGGAAGAGTGTGAGGAGTCCTGCCTCTGAGGAGGAAGGAGCAGCAGAAACAACATGTGATGAACTGACCACAACCCCCATTCCCACCCCCCAGTGCCACTGGGAGAGAGGAGGTAGAGAAAATTGGGAGTAAAGCTAAGCCCAGAAAGAAGGGAGGGGTGGGGAGAAAGTGTTTTTAAGATTTAGTTTTTATTTCTCATTATCTTACTCTGATTTGATAGGGAAAATTAACTTAATTTATTGCCAAAGTCGAGTCTGTTTTGCCCATGATGGTAATTGCCAAGTGATCTCTCCCTGTCCTTATCTCGACCCACGAGCCTTTCATTATGTTTTCTCTCCCCTGTCCAGCTGAGGAAGCTTTGGTGGGCACCTGGCGTCCAGCCAGGGTCAACCCACCACATATACCATAGTCATAATATTGATCTTCTGTGCTTTGGTCCCTGTCTAAATCAATAGAGTAGCTTGTGTTGGAAGTTTCCTTTGGGCTGCCTTTTTTTTAACAGTTTATCATGTATTTTCCCAACATGAAATAATGAACTGTGAGACTAAGTAAGCTCTTTTGTCTTAACTAAAAAATATTGCATTCAGATCAAGCTTTTGACAGATGAGGAGAGTCTCTGTCAATGAGCATTTAAAGAAGAACTTATCTGAGAGTTTTCATGAAAATTCTACTTCTAACCACTATAAAAACCTGAGCTAAAGCCCAGATAAACCAATGAACTCTGTGCAATTTAGTAGCCTTTGGATAAGCCCTCAACTATTAACCATAATTTAATTAAAAGTAGCTCCCTTTGCTTATTTTTTTCTCTCACCTCATTTTCTAGCACGGTCTTTAGAAAAAAATGGGAGTAGTTGAGCATTTTGGAAGTTTACACCTATCCAACTTAGATTTATCAATCACAGATTTTTTTATTTTTCTTTTTTTCCCCAGAAAAAGCCAATAATCACACAACGAGTCAGAGACCTCATTCCTTCACTCACTTTTTACCAGAGTAACTGCTTTGACTTTGGCAAATCGTAACTGTTCTAAGAGGATATTGCATCTGAAGAGATATCTCTTCTAGGATTAGCATCTGTCTGGCTTTTCTCCTGCCCCTTGAACACCATATCTGTGCATCACAGAAGCAGCTGATCAGAGCATTATGGTGCTTTGATTGCACTCTTGGAGATGCATGAAAGGAAGGATCCACTTGTGGATAAATCAGCTGTTGGAAGCACTACAGAGAAAAATTCCGATTCCAGTGTGCAACAGTTACATATCTAGCCTCAGGCAAAACTATAATTCTGTACCTCAACTTCCCCAACTGCATTAGAAAACCTCTACCTCAAGGCTATTGTGAAGACTCATTCATTAATGTTGATGGGTAGGTATTATACAAGCAAAAAACTTTGTCAGAACTGTTGTGATAATTCTGCTGGTAATGATAATACATAGTGAGATATAAGTATATATTCCATCGGTGGCTCAGTTGACTACTAGGCGAATGATGCAAAAATCCCAATTAATTGCATACAAATAGTTTACTTCAATAAAGTTTTTTGCAGAAGTGTTCAAAACTTGGTGCCAACATTATTAATCAGGACTGCTAAACATACCAAGTCTTCATGCACTGCAATTGATACCAAATACTTCATGCAAGCCAATAAAATAATTTTCTTAAGGGGCTTGGGACGGTTTGTTTATTTTCGCCAAAATACAGTTTTTGCTAGCCAAACTGAGACCTAACTGAAAGAAGGGACTTTCATGTGGACTTTGTAACTTGGAAAGAAGACATCGAAGCAGTGATTTATCCTGTGAAGGACCTGGTCTTCACTCAGCTAGTAAATGAAAAGAAAATAATGAAGAGAGTCTGCCATAGAGCTATCAAAGTCTGAGTATAACAGGTTGAAAAGACAAATGAAGTAAACTAAGAAGTGACTGGGTAACCGGTATTTGTCACTGCAATTATTGCTCTAATAAGGGTTTGTCTCATGAGCAACCACTAGGTGCTCAGGTGTTCTAATGAATATTTATAATATATGGTAAAAGAAATATGTTTCTGTTATCACCAGATCTCTTTGAAGGTGTAGGCAAGTTAATTTGTCAGTCAAAATAGAAAATAATGGAGAAGATTGTTTTCTCCTTGCATATCATGAAAGCATTGATCCACAAAATGTTTTAATGAACAAGAATAGCACTTACCTTGACATTTGGAGCATATTAAAGATTGCATGCATAAATAGCAGGAAATAAACATAACTTTAAGCACTACAACTGAACTGAAGCATGACATTTTAATTTCCTTAAGCCTTGGATCTTCTAGTCATTTGCATCAATGACACATCAGAGCCTGTAGGACTCTGTTCTTGGATTTGACTTTTCATTGTTATTTTGTTTCTGTGAACTACGCCCTATGGTGTTTTTTTAGAAGTAAGTCATTTGCAAAATTGATCCCATCTGAAATTTTTCCTTCTCTTGCCAAACAGCAGTATGTTATAAGACTGCTGCAGAGAGCACTGATTCCTGCAGCAAGCAGGTTGGGAAAGCATATTGATGAAGTATGAATGCCTCAGGACTGGGCGCATTCAAAATTCACATAGGTGAATGTGTTTATATAGTCTACTGTATTTCTACATCTTTTTTCAAGTGTAGATACCAGAGCAGAGCACAGCCTTACAGAGCCTAGGAACAGAGAAAAGCCCTCTTCCTTATTTCTAGGAAATCTTTGATTCTCCAGTCAACGTGACCATTCTAGCTGCTAAACTGGGCCCTGTGCTTTCCCTCAGCATCTTTTTCTGTTATGCATTATTTTGGATACTTTGCCCCTTCATGGTAGAAAACACAGTTTTACCTTAGAAAGGTTGCATTTTATGGTTTCTTTGGGCTGATGAAAGAAGAGTGAGGCAATAGACGGGTTCCATATATTTATTATCTTCTTAACATAGCACACAGCTATGGTAATAAGCCTTTGGTAATAAGTAATAGCAATTAACAGTCTGGCTAGTCATTAAGCAGGCATGTACTGCATCAAAAGTTATATACTGCTTCGGGTAATTGAGGAAGACATATACTAAGAGAGTCCATCTCCAAATCACTGATCAAATGCCTTCATTTCAAATCTTGGGGAAATTACATAGATGCTAACATATGGCATCATCTTCAATGTCTAATAAAGAGATTTAATGGGATCTTATTTTCTTAGCTACTGAGAGAGCTGATCAGAATATTTGTAGTCTGTGATATTTATGGAAAATGTGTTCCAATTTCCAATACGATCCTGATAGCTAGGAATTAATTTGTTACTTTGAAGGCCTTTTTTTCTGAACAGCTTTTGTGAACACATTTCAGGTTCAGGATCATTCCTCCTCCTCCTCTGAGGCACACAGAGGTCTGCAACTCAAATTGGTTTCTACGAAGTTCTCCCCATTCTGCTGGGACCCTGGCTGACTTCTTTGCTTATTGAGCCCCAAGGCTAATTCTAGACATGTGATGCATGTCCTTTGTATTCCCCAGGGATTTATACAGTGTGCGTAAATGATGCTCAGTAGGCTTGATGAGGTTACATGCAAGATGCTCTGAGAAACTGGCTTGAATGTTGGTGTAACTTTACCTTTCTGGCTAACATGCCTCTCCCTTTTTGCTGCTGAACACCATTTTTTTGGTCAGCTACCATTTTTCTTTTGAAAGACAGCTGTGTTTCATGTTGTCTCAGTTATAAAATACTTCAAGACAAACATCGCTTTAAACTACACAGAATTATTGTTGTTAAAATACAGGAGTCCTGAGTGCATTTACAGATTGTGACCTTTCTTCAGTGCAAATAATGTCATTCTTTGTTTCAAACTTTGTTTTCAAGGCTACATCCAAAGTACTCTGCTTGTTGTCCCTATTCAAAAGGCTCTTTTTTGCTTCTCAAGAGATCAGAACCCCTCAACTGAATTCCCTTTCAGTGATGGAAACCAGACAAAATCTGTTCCTTTGCAAACAAAAGCAACCAACTCTGCCTATCCTTTATAACACTGAAGTTTTATTCCACAAAGAACACATATTAAATCTATTCAGTTTAACATTCCACTCAACGTTAAAGACATAAAAAAATTCCCCTCACCCCCCAAATAACTTTCTCATGGCCACAGAAGTTGCTTGATATTATCCCAAATAGCTTTTCAGATGCTTAAATCCCTGCTTATGAATGCCACTGTGTAAAGACCAGCTTCAAAATTACAAATCTGATCATCTCTCCTTGCATCTGCCATAGCACCCTCCAACCCATATTTGTACTGTCTATCATCAAATTCTGAAGGCAGTGTTAAAGCAAATTGATCAACAATTCCTCTGAAAATGTATTGAAATTCAGATCCACTTCTAGTGAATATTACCAGGTATAAAACAATGCTTGATAGAACTCATTTCAGCACCTCAAGGTATTTTCAATACCAACAGTCACATTCAGCTGCAGTTTCAGAATTAGGAAAGGAAAAGCATCAAACTATGTTTGTTTCATTAAAAGTTGAAAAGGATTGATCTTTTGACTGCAGATAGTAAAGCCATGTGGCTGGAGATTACTAAATAATCCTTCACTGGAAGGGCTACATAATTCCCTCTCCTTCTTCTTCATCCTCTCTCCCATTCTGTCCTACTTTGTCCCCCAAAAGTTACTTTTGTCCATATAGTCAAGCAGCTACAGACCTCGCTTAAAAAAAAATACATCTTCACACATGTGAATCTGTGTCAGTATCCTTTGTGCAGCACCACAATCACGGATTTGCTGTATAAGCCACAGCAAAGTGCTTGGCTTTCTGCTAAAATTTCTTGAATGTTCTGCTCAGAACTATCTAGTTAGGAGCTGCAAATTATAGCTGTACACATATATAGTTTCTTTTCCAGCTGGAGGAAGAGACTGGTCTCATCCTTTTTGCTTAGAATATGTTGGGGGTTTTTCTCCCCCCCCCCCCCCCCCTCCTTTTTAAAGGAACATTTTTCAGGGACTCTAGGTTGAAATGTGGACTTTCTTTGGCACTAGCAATCTTCTAGTAGCTGCAGAAATTTTCTCAAGTTATAGACAAGGTTAAGGACATAAGTAATTAGGACACTAAGACACACACCAATCAAGATGCCCTACTGAAGAGCCCCTCTCTACACCACTTTGTTTTTTCTTTGCTGTGCTTAATTTGGTTAATTGTTTTTCTTTGTTTATTTTAAATCATCTCCAGGCGTGCACAACTCCTTTAAGATCCTCAACTGATCCAAGACAGCTGCAGTAATTAGCAGCTATCAGCCATGTTCCCCATGAAGCAACTAGGATTGATACATAACTGGACTAGGGCTGCTAGCAAATATTCAGCGAAATTTGGAACTTTACCATTTTTATGAAGCAACCAGAACAAGATTATGATCAGTCAGGATAGCTCCAAATCTATTGAGACTTTCTGTAACCATCACTAATGTTGTTCTTCACAAAGTTGTCCTAGCACTATTATTTGAAATCTTTGTCAATATACTCCCAGCCATGCTTTCATTCAGGATTTTATTTGAACTAACCATGCCAGGATTCCTCTCCTCCCTACTCTGCCTGCATGTATAGTGCCCAGCACAGCAGAGTCCCAACAGTTTGGGATATGTGAATGCTGCCGTAATACTTGAAGACAAGCAATAACAACAGGAACATCCTAGAGAAAAGCCTGGAGCTAGCAGGCAGGCCCCAACTGGAAAACACCATCTCAACACACTAGAAGGGAGGGAGTAGAGTTACAAACAGTGTGTTCTGGGGCTAGCAAAGAAACAATAGATGAGCCTATCTATCATTGAAAGGAAGAAAAAGCAGAAACAAAAGGGAGGAGTAGGAAAAGGTGATCAAACCAAGCAATATCTCTCTGATACAGGTCCAGCTCACATGTGACAACACACGCTGAATAGATTCAAACTTAAATATTTGTGATTCCCAGAACTCCCCTGAACAGATATGCATTTGTTAATCAGAGGGTAATTCTTCATTGCAACAGATTCAGTTTATCATTCTTGCCTCCAACCACATTTGCTTGTTCCTCACAGCCCTTTCAATTGTGTCAGGCTATTTGCATAGCTAGTGCTCAAAATTAATTTTCAGAAGGGTGAAATACTAAAAAACCCCAACAGAATAGGACAGACAGATAATACTTATACAGAAGAGGTGTAACAGCTTTCTGGAAAGCAGTGTCAGCTGTTACATCACATTTCAAAACTGCTTCCATGAAAAATGCCAGAGCGTGATGTTAACACAAAGATGTTGACCTATTTTCTTCAGAACTCCCCACTAGTGACCAACCCCTGTCTTAACATCTCTTTCAAAGAAGGGCCAAAACCAATCTCTGTCCTAATTCTTTGATGACTGTAGCATTTAATTGATATTTAAAGCCTGTGTATCTAAGCAAAGCAAGGTACCACACATATAGATCAGAAGATAAAATCCTACCTTCACAGTGTCTAATTTAATTCTTTAGAGGGCATTTCTAGAGGTTGGTGCCATTGATTCCCTGAAGGATGACTGCTTCATAAAGGATTCTTTCTTTTAAAGAGTATTAGGGGGTCATTTGTAGACAGGTTTGTGTTTCAGAGAGGAATGTCTTTATTCTCCATTGACTCAGTTAATATATCAACTCACTATCAGTAATGCCGATGTGATCTAGCCTTGTGGGGCCCACAGAGGATTTCCAGTGTTCGCTACAGGCCAGGTTCATTCCTTTGCGCTTGAGCAGCATGAAAGGGAAGTGGACCTCATAAGCAGACCACTCCTAGAGACAATATGTTACTTATTTCCTTCTACTGGGTCTCTGGGAAGCAATCTTCAGCTGTTAATTAACTCCCCCTGTTCCTAGGGATACAGCAAAGCAAATTGGACTCCATCCATCCCACACTCAGCCCAGGGATGCTTGCTCTCACCTTGAAACTGCACCGAAGACACTGAACAAGTTACAATTCATCCTCATAGAAACACAGAATAGCCCAGGTTGGAAGGGACTTCAAAAGATCATCTGGTCCAACCTTTCGTGGGAAAGGGAGCCTATGTCAGAGCACGTAGGCAAAGCTTGCTACTGGAATTTGTGTGCAAAAATACATACATGTACAGAAAACATAAGCACTGCTATTTATCATTTTAAATCACTCTCATACAGTGGGACTGCCTGTGGGTTTCAGTTCACCCTCCACTAGATCAGATTCCTTCAAAGGCTTCTAACGTTTGTCCGTAGCATGCTAAATGCATCATTTCAAATGAAAACTAGTAACATGGGGTTTCACACAAGGAAAAAAGTTCAATGTCATTTGGAATTATAGTTTTGGGAGCGCTAGTGGACACAAGATACTGGTTAAAATAAAACAAATGGCCATACAGCACCTTGCACAGCATGATCTCTTTGTGTTTTTCCAAGGTCTCTCCATCTTCCACTTTAGAAATAACAACAGCATGTGTTTATGATGCAGGTTAATCTCTCACCTCAAGCAATCTGTGAGCTGTCTTGTCACTGGTTTTGCTCTATTAATATCCACTTTCTATTGCTACTATTATGTGTCCAACTCTACAACGGCTATTTTATGTACTTTTCCTTCAGAAGAGGCCTAAGGACAGCAGCTTCTCTTTCAGAAAAGCCTTTCTTTTATTTTTTTTTCTTTTTTCTTTTTTTTTTTTTTTTAAATACTGTTTCCAGTTTAGGTTTGAAAGCTCAGAGTGGACCTGCAGTATAAATAACAAAATATGCATTATCCTTTGACCAAGTCATAAATACTATATTTCAGACTCTCAACTCAGTTGTTATATTCTGAATGGAAATGCTTCAGCAAGTGCTGGAGGCTACAGTCCTCCATCTCACTTGGTGACACCCCCCCATAACACCTGATACCACCACATCCTGCATAAGCAATTTAGGTGATTCAGAACTACAGGGACAAAAGAGGTGTTCAAAAAATGCCCAGTGGCACAACTTTAAAGTATTTATTTATACACATTGCAGTTCTTTGGCCTAGTAAGTGTGATCTTGTCTCTCTCTCATGGCTGCAGCAACCCTTATCTCAAGTGTTGGTTTCTTTTGCACAAGCACTACACTTTTCATGCCAAGTATCCAAAGTATCCAAACTCTGCTGAGCAGTAAAGCACCTGCTTACCTGAGCAAGGACAACCTGTACAGTTATCAAGAAGAGTAAGAACGTAAAGGGCATACACAAGTAAAGCATCCTACACTACAGCAAACTAGTCATAAATACATCCATACTGGAAAGCAGAGAAAAATTTACAACCCTCACAGCACTGAAATTCTGGAAAAGCCTCCCAGTAGTGAAGGAAAGGCACCCGTCATTATACTTTTATTTTTAAAACTGAGCTTGATCAGTTTATGAACAGCACTGTATATAATAAGAAGAGGTTGGACTTGATTACCCACGAAATATTTTCTAGTCATATAATCCTGTGAGATTAAGGCTGTCTGTTTTGTTACTTTAAATGGAATGTGTAACCCCTCATGAGGTTTCAAAATCTCATGCTGCTAGTTCACTTTCTAGACATTTCCAATTCCTTCAGCGTTTTTATTCTACCTGGAGCAAGGATTTTAAATCCTTCCCTTTTTTCCTGTATCTGAGCAAACTTTCATGGTTCCCTTTAAAGCTAAGGCACAGAAACTATCAGCCTGGTCTCCTAAAAAACTGAAATGTCACCATAGTTATTTTATTTGTATATTCCATGGTTAGGGAGCAAACTTGAAGACTTGGGTTGACCAATGCTGGTTCAGTTACCTGTATTTGCGTCCATGGAGAGGTTGATATTGTCACACTAAGCAGTGTAGACTTTTCATTTCTGCTATCAGGTTTCCTAAACTCTGTTTCACACCACCCCACGGAAGGATGCCGGGTATGGGACAACCTTCGGCCCCTCTAAGAGGAGGCTGACAGGAGTCTCCTAGACAAAACCCTCTGCTTGAGTGAGGCACCCACACTGGACCTTGTCAGAGAGCAAGGAGGCAGGAGCTTGTCCAGGACAAGTTGTGCTTCTCCATCCCTATAGCAGCTAGGTCCCATCGGGCATCCTTCAGCCGCAATATGGACCCAGCACAATTGCTCCATCTGGCAAACCAAGTGCTTTATCCTTTTTCTCGAAACCCTCCTAATATCTTTCTTGATCATTACATCCATCTACTCTACCCTATCTCATTTCTAAGTAAGCGGTACACAAAATGAGCTGATGAGCCGTATGTGTAGCCGCTAGGACAAATAAGCCAGTTTGTAGCCAGGAAATGTGCACAGCTGTTTTCAATACTATGTCAATCAGAATATACATAAATTGCATTCAGGCACAATACATCATCAGCTATTTGGATTAATTATTAAGAAATTTTTCTGTAGGGTCACAGAACATACATAACAGCTAAAACACAACACTATGTACACACACATTTCAGCTTCTATTCCATGAGTCCCATGGAAAGTACACTGCACTTTATTATTACATGACATGATATACTCAGTCTTATCGTTCAATGGACCACAAGACACAGGAACTATGGTTCTCTCCAGACAGCTGGGCAGCCAGGCAGGCACATCATGAATAAAGAGATAATTATGCTGAACTGCTTATCGATTAGCAACTTTTCAGCCTTCCAAGCAAAAAAAAAAAAAAGAAACAAAAAGCCCAAAACAAACAAACAAACCAACCCTCAGATACTCAGTTCGCAAAAAAGAGCAGGTCAAGCCCATGAAATCAGGTGACTAGGCCAAGTTAATATGATATACAATGACCATCATGGCTATAGGAAACCATCGCTAACCCAAGATAGTGGCTTATGTTCCTTCACAGGTGAGAGGTATGCACTTCATCCCACCTAGAACATTCACTCACAGATACCCACAGCCTGGATGGGAAAGACTTGTAGAGAGCTGTAACTAACTTCTATCTTTCCTGCTAAATCTGAGTTCTGTGCACTAGCTCTTACCTAGGCTTGGGTTTTCACCATGTTTAAAAGGAGGTATTTATTAACAAAATTCCTTAAAGGCAGGGGTTTATGGAAATTCATGCTGTATATTTCCCAGGGTCACTACCCTCCTTACCCAAAGACTGGGGTATTTCATACAGTCACTTAGGATACAGAAGAGCCATATCACTCCCTGCAGCGAACATACTAACGAGCTTTGCCACAGTAGTATCTCACATTTCATTATGACTTTCATTCACATTTTCAGAGTAGGGAAACCTTCTTAGAGAATTTGGGATATCCTTTTTTCTCATAGGATATCTGACCTGTCATCTTATGAGCACCCTCTGTAGTCCCATCCTGTTTTGTACCAATGTGTAAAGGACTAGCAGTTCCACAGTACTCACATAATTTTCTTACAGTGTCTTCCAAGAAAAAAAAGCCAAAGCAAAACAAGAAAATAAACAATCCCAATCTCTTATGATGTATTTGGAGTCTAAGTGCACGTGAAAGAGTCCAAAATAAGAAGCAATAAGCTCATATTGTAGCATGAAGGAATCAAGCTGGTCAGGAATAGAAACTTCCTGAATTAAAGTAGCAAAGCACTGGAATCAATTCCCTGGGAAAGGTGTTGGCAGCTCTGCCACTGGATGTTTTTATGAAGACAGACATAGGTAGAGTTGATCCTGCACTGGGACAAGGGAATAGAAATCCCTGTAGTCCTTTTCTCTATGATTTGGTGGGAAAGAGCTAGAAGACAATATTAATCAAAGCGATCAGCAGTGTCCTGTGAGAGAAAAAAGACTTTAGCAGACCTCCACCTGGCATTAAAGTGTAGCACAATTGCCTGGTCTCTTTAATAGCCTAAGTCATGATTCGATATTAAGGCTATATGATGGAATGTGCTTGGTTAAAGAAAAAAACATAGCTATTTCCTACACACCATGTTTATGAGAATTTTCAGAAATTGTACAGGTTTTCTTTCCCCACAGGGAAGGCATGCTGTGATTTATGGACTGTAATAGTGAGCTTAATTGGGAAGGAGATATCATTGTTGACAGCTTTGTCTTCACCTAGTAAATGACAGAATAAATCTGCAGGGAGCATTTACTCACTCCCCATCAGGGTTTCGGACAGTGGCTGTTGGAGGCCACACACTTTCTAACGTATTTGCAGTATACTTTTTGTGCTGAGGCCATTGCCACTGCATCTGTGAATATCTGTCCCCAGAGCCCCATCGGTTTCATCAGTGAGGTTGCTCAAGATAGGAACTGGATAACAAAGGGTAAAAGTGCTGGACCATGGTGCAGATGTCCATCTACATTATGCAATGGAGTGTCACACAGGCATCCCCAAACCCGTGAACCTTGAGTCTACTACAAGGTCCAGAGATGTGCAGATTGATCAGACGGGTCTAGGGCAATTTGGCCCAGGGCTAAATAGCTTGAGGCAAGCACTATATGAATGGGACTTGCCAGAATCCAAATATGAACAGAACCAGAGGCATTTAACTTGGCAGTCTATCAACTATATGCCTTAGTGATTCTAGCTGGGGAGGGGTGTTTTTAAATGGGTCCAGCTGGTTTGGCATTTGTTGTTTATTTAGGGACAAAACATTAATTTAGAAAGAGGCCACTTAAGCTTTCTCTTGAGCACATTTTCATTGCCATTATTGTTTCTGCTAGTGTATTTTCCCCCCACTATCATCAGTTTCAGTCATTCAGGACTGAGTTTATGGAGCCAAGGGACCCAAATCTGATGCATCCATGTTGTATGAACAGAGCTCAAATCAATGATGTATCATTTTCCCTGTCCGGAGGGGCAGCTAGCTCACACCAGACTGAGGTCTCTCAGGTTAGGTAAGGTGATGCACAAGACATCCTAAATCAGAATTCACAGTTCATAGGCCAGACCTGGCAGATTCTTAAATAAGACTAGGATCCATTGAACTAACAGACAACTCAAGCATGAAAAACTACATTATTGTTTGCATAATATGAGTCATGTGCTTCTCAGCACTAAGTCTGCATTGCTTATATTGACAAGTGCCACATAAATAGTGTAGGTTGTGGCAGAGGCCACTGAATGTCACTGTCATTCTGGGCAATACATTCCTGCCAGTATAAGGGCATGGCTTACTGTTCTGAGCTACAGTTCCTCTGCAGAGAAGAAATTTTTAAGACCACAACAGGTTCTCCACACCACATCCCACTGTTTCTTAGCTTCTGGTTTCCATTTACTGGTCCAAGATGATTCAGCTTGCATTGTAAAAGGAGTCAGACTTCTGTATTTTTGCAGGGCAAGTGGAGAAGAGAAGACACAGATTACAGAAAGGGCTGTAGAGGAGCTCTACACTCTACAGAGTCCTCCTATAGCTGTTCTGCTTCTCACTCCACCATACCTAAAGAATGACAACACTTCCTCATATTTGGGCTTTCAGCAACCAGATGCATGTTTTTCTTTCTTAACTGAAGGGAGCAAAATGAATCTATTTCATCTTATTATATTCTGATTCCAAAAATTATCTTATTGCTCTTAAACATCACTGATATACTTACTTCTGAATGTCACAAACTGCTTGCTTTCCTTATGTAATTGTTACTGTAAAATTACAGCAATTTGGGGTCATTAACATTTTGTTACAATACCAACCTTTCCTCCTCCTCAGAATGAAAAATTTTTCCTCCTAATGTGGGAAAGCCTAAACCAATTTCCATTGTTATTGCCTTTTGTGCTATTCTATTCACCCTCTGAAAAGTGGGCACACTCCCTTCCACACAATTCAAGATTCCAGGCTGAAATTCCTTGTTCCCTGTTAATGTGCTAATGCATATGAAATGGCAGCCCAAATTCGCTGATTACTAAATTTGGCCTTGAGTTTAATCATCTACCGATACTTTTTTTTTTCTTTTCTTCCAGCAGAGATTACCTATCTATTTAAGGCATGAGAGCACAGCACAGAAATAAAGGCATTTCACTGTATTTTAATATTGCCCCCACAGTTTCCCAAGGTTGCTTCACTCTACAATTATAACAAGACAACAAAAGAAAACCTCTTCAAACCATTCAGGGAAGCTAGAATTAGTTTCTGTGTGAAGACTACTTTCACGTCACAAAAGCCAGGTGTGGAGCTTGCTAGTAGTCGTTGACTACACTGAAGTGTTTTTCAACGGTTTTTGATTTACAACATCTTTGCAGACTATCACATTGCTGATTTAACCGTACTGCCTACAGGCTTAGTTTGGTTTGTTACCATTCACGGACCCTTAGAACTAGCCACTGGGTCCCAGGTAGAAAGCAGTGCCTCACAACAACACTGTATTTCCTATAATACTAAGTATGAAATTGGAGCTTAACTGAAAACACAGGGTTTTGAGAGGTTGTGGAGGGAAGCAGGTTACCTCATCTTGCTCCCAGTAAAACAAAATACCAACATTCAGTTGGCCTAAGCTCTGATGCCTGAGTTCAGGTGAAATGGGTAAGGTATGACAGTAATTCATAGTGACGTTTGTGCCAACTGGTGACACTTTTCTGAGATCATCCTGACCTCAGTCATCGGTTGTGCTCATTGTACCAAATGTCCCACAATTACTCATTCTTACATGCTACACACGAGCTGGTATCACACATGAACAGAACCCTTCAAACTTTGAAAGCAAATGCAAAGCCCAAGATTACTCAGAGATTAAAGTTAGAGGCAATTGTTAGCTATGTCCCATATCAGTTGAAATCATAATCCCAAATCAGGAGTCAAAATCTGCCTAATTTTCCATCCTTCAAAAGCAGAAAAGCCCACAAGAACAGACCTGCTGATGGTATTTCACATACCCCATAGGAGTACGCAGCCAGAAGGAGCTGCTTATGTCATCTTACTCTAACTTTTCTTACTGCAGATAATCCCCTCAGGTGATCCTTTTATAAACTGAAATTCTGTGAATGGTGTTTCTTTTATGGTATTTCATTACTTTGACCTTGTCTTTTAGGCAAGTCTTCTTTAGCCTATTAGGTGGTATGTTGGATGTGATGAGGAATAAGGAGTGATTGAATAAATAAATTGTATCGCCTCATCTATTACATCTCCACTGTTCTATTCACTCCATTCCCAAGTGACGCTGTAGCATTAGAAAGGATTTGAAGAGGAAAGAAAACAGCAGCCTGGGAAGCACCCTTACATGAACAGAGTTTTTAAGCATTGGGGAAATTTGTTCTAGAAAAGAGGCAGATAAGACAAGGTGTAATCAAAACACATGAAAGAATAATCAATCAGTCACCTCAAACTTAGATTTGGAATTCTATTCTCCTTTTCTCATAATATGAAGATAGGTATGATTATGGTGCTTAAGATGTAGTTAAAAATTTCCACAAGACTGTGAATGTCACTGCCATGGGATATCAGTGGGCAAAAGAGTTTGGAAAGATTCCTAGAGTGACTGCACATTCATAGAGATAAAAGTTTGTAAGACTTCAAATTATTAATGGTGAAAAGAAAAAAACGTCTTAGGAGAGAGAGAAAATCTGAAACACATAGGCTATAGCCAGTCTTTATTTACCTGGGGACTGAGTGGGATTTTTAATAGGCACATATGAGAAATATTCATGATCCTAATGTTATACCTTGTAAAAATTATTATGCCCATCACTGTTGCATCCAGAATATGGATGCTAGATACCTTGGGTCTGATCTAGTCTGACAGTACCTAATTATAACCACCCCTACGGACAACACATGGAATGGGCACATAACAACTAGCAAAAAATGGCAACACCAAAGGGCAAATAAATTATGTAATTTGATACAATACAGTTAACTAGTGTCAATAAAGACAACCAAATTTTTAAAATACGAAATCTTTGGAGAGACTTGTATGAAGAGTGCTCAAGAAATGCCAATATGTCACATGTGCCTCTCTACTGTTTAGCAAAGCACCTCTCACATCCAGGGAACTTCTGAACCAGAACATAGACATGTAGATTAACTAACCTGATGGTTATAGTGCAACCTTTTTCTCCCTTAGAAGCAAAAAATAATTATAACACAATCCTCTAATAAAATTCAGGGAAACCAAGGATATTCTGTTGCACTTCTACATCCCACTGAGGAATCAAAGAATTTCCTAGTGAAATTATATCAACACAGTGAAGCTTTCAGTGGAATTAACAGATATTTCTTCTCTTTTCCACATCCTTCTATGACAAGTTGCTGCTAGAAAATGTACATCTATTGGAAGGTAAATAGACAGGGATATTAACATTCCTTGCATTCATACCAATAATGTGAAAGATCATTAGTGATGATTCAGACCCCACGGCATATCTTCTAAGAAGAGATTTGCCAGCTTGCACACCTAATTATGTACAGATATTCATGTTGCAAAAGGGACAATAATCACTTATTTGATTAGCACCTTCCTTGGATTCACAGAGAATCCTCCTAGACAGAGAGTTGTCATTTTTTCCACTTAGCTGTTTCCTCTGCCCTGTTCCCCCCTTTTCCCCCTGCCCTTAGTCTTCATTTTGGTAATCTTAACTCCTAGAAAGGTAAGTGACAGAAGCCAGTGGCAATATTTCTTTCTCCAGCTTCACAATAGGTAATCTCTTGCAATATCAGTTTAGCAATGGGAGGAAAATAAAACGTGATCTGAGAAAAGCACAAAGAGAAGGAGAGAAAGATGCACAAACAGAATTTATTCTGCCTCAGAGCTAAAAAGCCGGGTGTAGGAATCAAGTCCTCAAACGTTTCTTAGGGCACTTTCTCCTCTTTTCTGTGTCCATCAACTGAGTAGTATAAGAGCACCACATGGAATTACTTCCCTCTCTTAGGTCCTGCAGTTTAAAGTTCGGTAATGAGCGTGTGTTTCAAGAATGAGAGTATCCAGGATGTCTCTAACTTAATATGCTAGAAGGAAAATGAGCTTTTCTTATTTTATTTCAGTGTGATGTGGGGCATTCTGTCTGGCATAGAGCAAAGCACACATGAATATTAGAGGCAGCATTTCCCAAATTGCCTGCCAGTTACCAAGTGATGGTGTAAATATCTGGGGTTGTTGACCCACTATTTGGTTTCTGCCTCTGCTGCTCACCATGTAAAAGTCAACTTTCTGTGGACTAAACACTTGCACATTACACAGGATATGCACTTCCGTGTATCTCTGAGAAGTCTGTACGCAGGACTTTGATTTATTTTACCGCAGAGTTCAGTATCTTAATACAGGATAGTACTTGTGCTTGAACCACCCTTTCCAAACAGAGAGGTTTCCTTTTATAGAAATGGTGGACTTGTTTGTCCCATAAGGCATTTAATGGGTCTATAAACTGAAAGAGAAGATCAATGTGATCCTCAAGACTGACCTCTTGCATATCACATATCAGTTTCTCTCAGTAAATCTATACTAATCCCCAAGTAGCCTATCCTCCATAGTGATTTGAAGTGACAGAGAGTGCATATTCAGTGCTAAGCTCTTCAGTGAAAGTTACTTATAGTTTGAACTTTTCCTTGATTTGACTTCTTTGTTAATTTGTTATGCTTTTATTTGCAAGGTGGACAGATATCATAATTCCCTCACAAAACCACAGTAAGCAATCAGTTTATTATTATTCCTTAATTCTTAAATTACTACTTAAGTATTTGTAGATGTTACTGCAGTTTAGAGTGTATGTTGAGTGCCTTCATTTAATGGATATTTAGTCTAGATTTTTCAGGGCAGATATTAAGTGCTGTTCAAATACCAGCTTGACTTTGAAAGATCACTATGTCTATGAGTCAGAGATCTCAGTAGATTGACTCCAAAGAGCAAAAGAAACACATGTGATTACAATCTAAAGAATATTTTAACATTTAAAGTAGGCATTCACATCATCTTACTGACATTCAGACAGAACAGCTATAACTGTGCATGCAGATTCCCAATTAATCAATACGCCTTCTTTAGATTGGGATAGATACAGCTCCTGTGTGCCCCCCCAGCAGGGAGCCTGATGGTGACAGACACCTGTCATATTCTCACCCATCCTGTGCTGCTCCTGCTGGTGGCCAGAGTGAGCCCAAGCCAGATCAGAACTCTCCCTGCAAGTTTATTTTGTACCTGCCTGCCTGCCCTATGCCCCAAGGCCCTCAGCATGTTTCTCAGCTGCATTACATCATTGATCCCTTCCACGCCTTTTCTTCGATTTCCTTATCCCCTGCTAAACTCTCTTCCAGATATTTCCTACAGCATTTGCCTTCATCCCCCAATTCCACCCACCCTTATTCTCCTTTCTCTTCAAGGACCCTGCAGGATACTTCTCCTCTCTCCTCCTGCAGCATCTTCCAGCCCAGCAGCTTCCCTCTCCCTGTGATCCCTGTTGATTTTGAATCCTCTTCCACCCTCAACAAGAACAACCCAAACTTACCCATCAGTAACACATCTCATCCTTTACCTGCATATTTGCTCACCTTTACACAGTTGTCTGATGTGCAGTTCAGGTTTATCTATCGTTCAATGTGTTTACTTACACTGTACACACAATCCTAAAAATGAGAAGATTGCAAGCAACGTGCAGACAGTTGTCTTAAGACACTAGGACCAGATATAACTGCTTACTTCCCAGGGGCTAACAGAAAAGGCTCTAGATAGGAATTTAAGAATGGAAAATAGCATCCCCCATGACTTATGATACACCCTACAGTCAGAAATTATTTCACAAAATGAAAACTAATGTAACTAGGTCTTTAACAGTGCTTATGTAGTTCGAAAAGTGATCTCTAAAATGTGTGCAATAACTCCACCTGGTGATTCTCAACATGATATTGTCAGGCTTAAAGCTGTCTCTTATAAGAAACAGGGGAGCATAGATGTTATACAAAGTAAAGGCCTAATCTGTAACATAAGCAGCATAGTTCTGCATATAATAAGCTCTATGCTTTGTTGTTAGCCTTTCTCTGGCTTGACCTGTACATCGCATTTTAGACTTAAAACGTGTATAAATTGGAAAGCAGTACCCATCCTGCCCTCAGAATATATATCAAGGGTTTGATACAATACTAGGAACTATGTACATCCCCCAGGAGATTGCCGAACACTTACTAAAATAAATCCTAAATTTAAACTATCATATTCATATGCAGAATATAAAAAGCATCACCACCTCCCTCATAACTCATTCTTCATTTTCCAGAAATGAAGAATAACAGCGCAGCTGACATTCAAAATGCAAAGCCAAAAAGCAAGTAGACCAAAATCCCCCACCTTTAAAGCATCGATTCCAAGGACTGTCCAAGCTGGTCCTCTGGAGGAAATTGATTTTTGATACTACAGCCACAGACTATTGTGGTTTGAAAGGGAGTGTATTGTTATCCTATAGCTGTAACAATAACATTTCTCATGCCTTTCAGACTAAACCGAGAGGTACTGAGCTAGGTTTTCTTGCTTCTCACACCATATCCTTAATGTAAAAGTTCTCCAAAACCTGCAGCTCCTCTCAAGGCAGACAATTTGAAAAAGACAGATCTAATTCTCTACAGTATATTGCCAAAGTTTCTAGCTTTAATTGGAACTGGCCAAAAATTGTTTGCACATGCACTTTGACATACATGTATTTGAGACTTCATTTCCTACAGGTTCTGCTAGTGAGATTTCCCAACCTATTGGTAAGCAATACTGTCATACTCTTATCAGCAATAATAACAAGCCTTGAAATAACATATGAAAAATCTCAACTATGAACATGTCATAAAATAAATACAATAAGGATAAAAAACACTTGAATTAAAACAAGGTTTTCAAACCTTTTCATTTCCTTTGGTTCAGACAGTATTTTTTTCCTTGGTTTTATTGGGAAGAAAAAAAAATCTTAAAATTTTATCAAAATTCTTATTGATTTGAAGAAAACATAAGTAGAAAGCTTTTTTGAGTAGGAAAATCATCTGACATTGGAAAAAAATCTCAAACACCTTTTACTAATTAGACCATACCTCAGAGAGCACTGGCATAGAACTGAAAATTTAAATCATCACAGTAAAAGATCACTGGATAAATACTCTATCCCTACTTAGACAGGAGCTAAACACGGCCTGGTTTTGCCTGCTAACTGGAGTCTCGCTCACCTTTTCTATGCTGGCTTTGTGGGGTGTAAGGTCAGCGTACCTACCAGGGCCGCCTCTGTTGAAAGGAAGAGAACTATTCCTACTGACTGCTGAAGAAGATTTCATTTAGTGCAAATATTACAGAATTGTGCATTGGGAAAGAAAGGGGCAGGACTTCTGATGAGTGTGTCTGTCATTAAATTCATAAAGTTACAGAAGGAGGTTCTGCTCAACTCCATGGCTGTGTGAGTGGGAAAATCCAGTTGTGTTGCTCTAGATTTACCTTCATGAAATGAAAGACCTCGCCCTGGAATAAGATCTACTGCCTCACAGGGCTGTTTTTTCATATTGTGTCAAGTACAGGGACAAGTCATAAAACAGAGTCAGTTTGAAAGTCCACCCTGCCCTCTGGAAAACAGAGCAACACTTTGAAAAACAATCTTAAAATAAGAGCTGTGCCAGGTCACTGCTTATTTATTACGTAGCAGCAGATACTCTGAGGTATATGAATGTTATACAGGCACAAGCAGGAGCTTAGCATAAATACAGGGAGCATGAACGCTAACTGGCGAGGGAAGTGTAAAGATGGCTAGATGGGGAGGAAGAAACAAATATACACGAGGAGGAGGAAGAGATGTTCTACTTTAGCAAATTCAGGTTTCTGTTCTCTTTGTCACTCCAAGTGGTTGGTTGAATCTACACAGGTAGCTGAGCTGAATCACAAGGTGAAGTTCTGTAGAAAAACCCTTTTTTAAGAAAAGAAAAAAAAAAAAAAAAGAAAAAAACCCAAACCCAACAACCAAGCAAAAACTTATCTGACTTGTTGTAGGATCCCCAGAAATATTTCTAATGTAGTGTATTTGTTGGGGAAGGTGAGGTGATGGGCAAGGACTGGTTAAGTTTCTTATTGAAGCACTAAACAAGTCCATGTAATCTCCTCACGTTACCTGTGCCAGTCCTGTTCTTCAGGTGGCAAAGCCATTTCTGTATTTACCTGAACTCTATATTTTTTTGGCAAGGACTGTCTGGGCATATCAGCACAAACAGGTGCAGAAGAAACCCCCACCTTGTATTGTATCTACATCAAAATGTTAGAACGTGAGCAAAATCTAGTCACAAAGCTGAACAGCTAGCTTAAACCAAGTAGCTAAAGTGCTGCTTTTTTTTTTTTTTGCCTTTTTTTTTTTTTTTCCAAATATATCTATAGGAGGTGCAAAGCACAAATATCTGGATTGGATGGGCATCCTGGATTTTCCTCCAGTGTCATTAATGGTGCCACAAGTCACTACTGCCTCTGAAATGGATGGAAGTGCAGCAGATGTGCGCCTCTTAGAACCATGTCTACGCTGCTGTGAAGAAGCCAAAGGAAAATAAGCTAGTTGAAACAGTTCTTTCAGAAAATTACTTCTTTTCCTTAAAGCCATACTTGGACCAGAAAGGAAAAGCCAGAGCATACTTCATCCCAAATCATGCAGAAGTCAGAGGAGCAGACAGAAAAGTGCTTTGCAATACAGAGCTGTGCAGAGACACCGAACCATCAATATTTATACAGCAGCACTGCCCTGGCTCATTCGCTAATGTGGTTATACTGTTTCCAAGCTACATGCAGCATTTCCCTGTTACTGCCCAAAGTCGTAATCAGACACTAACACAGAGTGACAATGCACACAGTAATCACTCTGCAGGACTCCGAATGGGCACAGCTGTGGGTATACACACTTATAGTTACTCAGTAAATTGTTTATGAACTAGCTTTGGGGTACAGGGCATTCTGGGTTCAGTAACTCCTCATTCAGAAGTGCTACCTACCTGAGTCTGATGTACTGTTTTCCTGCAATGGGTTCTTTGTAACCAATTCGCTTTGCTTGTGAATAACAATGCTCATTTTTTTCCCCTGTCAAGCCACCTGTTAGTACTTCTGCTCCTTCACCAGCGGATTTGTCTCAGTTAAGTTTAGCTGTCTAGAGAAAGTGTAGCATTTTAATGGTTCACAATCAATGAAGAGAGAGAGGAGCCTCTGGAGACCGACTCATGTCAGAGACATATCTGAGGATGGACTGACTCTGCTTCCTTCCTTCCACCAATGGCACATGAAGACTGATCTGACAGTTTAGACTACACAGCTATTTGTTGGTTTAAGATAGGTCTTCTACAGATGATCCGTGCATTTAAAACAAATAGATTTAAAAAAAAATAAATCATTATTAACAAATATCGTAACTTCAGCATGACTGTTTGGAGCACTTCTCAAAGTGAAGATATTTTCACCAAGAAATCGGCAGTTGCCCAGGTTCTGTCCAATGAATAATATGACCCCACTTGATAACAGTAAATGTGTCCCTTTCATTCACAAAAGTATTTCTGAATCATTCCACAAGTTCTATCCATCAAGAATCACCATATGGTAAAGGATTCAGTAATAGCAGTCCTGAGCATAGTGATACTTTTCAAGGCTGTAGCTCCTGGAAACATTACTGTAGAAATGTCATACACACATATTAAGGCAGATGTAAGCACATTTGTTTTTATTCCTTGCAACAAGTCCAGAATGAGTTCATAAAAAGATGGAACTTGCATGAAATGTCATTATATCAAGCATGAAAATTTGACATTTTCTGTAGTTAAATTATTCCAAATGTTTATTTATTTTTAAAAGTCGACTAGAAGAACCAAACTCACAATGTCCTTCAGTAATATCAGCGGCAAAGCATTCAGCGGCAAATTATGAGTACTGAAGAACTTGGTATTCGAGGATGGGGATAGCGACATGTTACACTGTTAGAGCTAGAAAAACCTATAGACATGGAGCACATAGCATCATCACTTTTACACTTGTCCTTGTCCTGCCCTTCTTTGCTCCCACATTTCAGTGAGCCCAGCAAGAAGAAACAGGGAACTCCCAGTCCCAAGTGGGCAGTGTCACTCATCAGCACTAGAAACTGTATTGAACCTGATGTTGTTAGCAATTAGTCACTAACAGCTCTGCAAATGGCTGTGATTTCAGAGGAACTGCCATCTCCCACCTGAGTCTGACCCATGGCCAACATAGTCCTGTAGCTTTTCACAGTGACCAGCACTGGAGGTTTTACAGTAAGTTGCAAGCCTTTGAAAATACTGTTAAAGGATAGCTTAACATCTCAACTCCTACTGGTAAATACCTTTCTACTCACAAAAGTATAGAAAGTCTAGAAACATATCATCCACTACAGGGTAGTTATTACACGATATAGCTTTTCCAATCCTATTTAAAAAAAGCAACCACCTGTTGTTTTACTTACTTGGCATTAAGTAGTGTCACTGAAGCAGTGAGTTCCACTAGATTTTGAACAAAAAAAATAGATTGGGTTTGGGTTTTTTGGTGCATTTTTTTGTTGTTTTTTTTGTTGTTGTTGTTGTTGTTGTTTTATGATAGGAGAGAGAAGCTTATGGGACAACTGCATACAGCTGCACTTGTGTGGATTTTTAACATGGCAGAGGACAGATGGAAGCTGGGAGTCACAGTAAGAGAGCATCTGCAAAAGCATGGGGGTCCATGTTCCTGCCTCCACTGAGTTATGAAGTCAGAAGGGGCTGGGATCTTTGCCATCCCTGAGAACCAATGTCTTCTTTCTCCTACCAAATTTGTAACACCTCATTTAACTCTTACTTGAAAAAGAAAAAACAGTCTGACAGATCAACATAAGGGCTTGCCCATAACTGTATTACTCTGTATCATACTTGAGCTTGAAATTGCACTGTCCTTTTTATTTATACATTATCATAGGTATACTTATCCAAGGAAGAAATCAGAATAACAAGGGCATTTTCTTTAATCTGGTGCATTCCGTTACTATTTCATCAAACAGGATTGAATCTTAGGTGGCTTCACTATCAGGATAGGTGACACTAACTTATATTAGCATTTTAATTCTCATCCCCCTTTTAGGTTTGATTATTTATAGACACACATAATGCAGACCCTATGATGCTTTATGGAACAAATAAGACATAAAAAGTCAAATTCAGACCTTTCTTGCACTTTATGAAACTTCTGGGAAACAAATCTCTCTAGTTCAGTGGAGAAACTGTAATTCATGCCAGCGCATTGAGATTAATGCCCTAACACACCCTTGCATTCTAAAAACATGTTATTGATTATCCATATCCTTGAACAATCAGTCACATACAAGCTTCTGTCATCCATTTATGTACCTTTGCCCATTTAAAAAACATGGCCCAATCCTGTAGTTTGCTTTATGTGAGTAAACACACATGTGCCAGTCACTGCAATTAACTTCAGCAGAAACCTTCAAAGTTTCTCAGCCAAGTGAGATTCCACAGCAGATCTGGCTGAAGGAAAAAAAAAAATGAGAGAATGCAAGTCTCCCTTCTTTCCACAGCCCTCCTGCTGCATTTGAAGTTCCAGACTGAACTATATATTCTTTGCCCAACCCTAGGTACAAAGCTCTCCATATCTAAGAGCTTACAGCCAAGATTTCAGGCTTTTCTAAAAGACCCATCAGTGGACTGGCTCAAGAGTTTCCAACTGTGATTCTAGGACCAAGTGCATGATAACAAGATGATTTTACCTCACAGCCTATGGGGGCTCAATGTGTTACATCTTCAGCTAAGTCCATCATATTGTTAAATCACCTGTAAATCCACCAGAAGAATTATGAGGGCTCTAATAGATGGACTTTGCAATACTTTTTTCCAGGTGGCTTAAGATGTGACTGACTCCAATTGTTTGTCTTGTTCCTCAGAGAGGAAACATCATCTCCACAGCAGAGTTTGCAGAGGGGACCGTCCACCTCTGCTTCAGCCCTGGGTTCACTGTCCCATGTGTGTATCACAGCCTGGGGTGGAGCAACCCTGCCCCCTCCCTGCTTTTTGCTCAGGGAAGGGCAGAGCCGTGACTTGTAGGAAACACTTGAAGCCTCAAAGCCAGACAAACAAGGAGGGAAATGGAACAGGAGGAGATAATACCAATTTGGCATCCAGTGTTATTTAATTGGGGCGAGTGTCTTCATCAATGGCTATTTGGAGGGAGGACAAAAAGGAGGAAAAACTGGCTGCTGTCACCCACAGCTGCTAATTTGTGCTGAGAGATAGAGAAATATCAACTGCGATGTTAATTTCTATATTATGGAAATTAATCCTCTCATTTGCACAGCAGAAAGCCAAATTACACCATCACACGCACAAATAAATCTGACATTTTGAGAATTTGACATTGCACCACTGAGAGCTGGTTCCAGCAATACCTCCCACCTCACAGAGAGAACATAAAGGTGTCTTCTCTGCACAAAGACGCTGATAGAAAAACAGCCAGATCCTCAGCTGATTAAGTTTGGCAAAGGTCTCCCGGTTTAAAGAGAACAGCTGCGATCTGCCTCCCAGAAATGCAGAGAATAAGGAAATGTGCATTTGTGAGTGGGGGGAGGAAACATCTTTCTAAAGTTGCCGTGGGACCTACTGCACCTTCACATTCCAGCCTCAGTATATTCCCTGTATGTAGGTGCTGCCCATAGCTACCATAAGGAACTTTTGTCCTGAAAACATAAAACCTCAACAGACAGCACAAAACTAAAATAGGAGAGGTGAAAAAAGTCTATCTGGAGTGATACAGCACTGAGAGTTATATCCTTTGTTAAAGCCATGTTGTCTGTCACTTGAATGACAACTACAAAATGCCTGAGGAACATTAGAGTTTGTGAGGAAAAGTATTTCAATAATTTTCAGTTAATTTGGGTTCATCTAGTTAAATTTAATTGTTATTCTGTATTTGAGAGTCAAAAACTTTCATATAGATCACAGATTCCCTGGAGGTGGGGAATAATCATCTGCCAACTGATTTTCACTCATCCATTTTTCTCTTCTTTGTTGTTCTAATCCTATCACAATTTTATTTCTAAATGTCAACTTTAAAAAGTTACTGAAAAAACCACACATTTTCATTTATTAAAAAACAAATAACCATTAGAACAATCACACTTTTTCCTAAGTCATTGATTAGTGATGGATGCTGAACAATTAGTATGTATTTCTGCAGCTAGTATTGTCTAAACTGTTGCTGATAAACAGCCTGATTATAACCATCCAACACGTGCTGCTTATATCCAAAGCACTCCTCTATATTTTATCAAACTCCTATAAACCAATTAAGAATGATCTTTCACTTAGGAAATGTAATAAAAAGACAGAGATCTTTCACAGCAAACAGGACCTGCACCTGCCAATTCAAGCCTAGCAAGATCTACATTCTGTACTTAGAAATGAAAAAGTGTATATTCTCACCTGACTCCAGGATCCTGGGCCTTAGAAAAACACACACATGTTCTGAAAACAGTAACAAAAAGAGTTAGCAACATCACCTGAAATTCCATTAAAAAAAAGGTTGCAAAATTCCTCCCTCCCCCCCTTTTACTTCCTTCATAGAAGCTAGTTAAGCATAACCTTGTTTGTAGTTTGTTCTTTCATACAGGAACATAATTAAGATCTGATCTGCGACCACATGCCTTAAATAAAAGGCAGCTGCTCATATGATCTGCTCATTAAGTGCTGCATTCCAAACGCATGCAAAGATGCCAAGGTAATTAACAAGGCACAAAAGCTTTGGGGAGTTAAAGATGCAATAGGAGCTCAGTTGAGACTCATCTTTACATTTACAGGATAATAGCTAAAAGTTGTGAATGTAGATTTCATTTTAAAATCTCTTTGCTCTCAGGATGTTATTCCAGAATTATTCTCTTTGAAAAGGTACAATTTATTTTCTACTCTTACAGTTCCTAAAAATGATTTTTAGTGCTTCTAGGATCTATTCCTTCTCCCTCCCCTAAAGCTTCAAGGCTTCTTGATAATGTTTCACAGAAGGATTTAAAGATTTTTGAAAGTATGAAGTTTTACCATGTAACAAGTTATTTTTACATTAGCTACCACCTCCTAATACCTATTTACCACCTTCTCACCTACTATCAAGCTTCTTTACTTTTTTACCTTTCAGCCCTAACTTTTCCAAATCTCTGTACCATTACCTTGCATGGAACAAAGCTCCTTCCCATTGTTATTTTACTCAAATACTCTCCATTTCCTCCTCAGACAGCTAGGCAAGCATAAAGCTAAAACAGTTGGGATAACAATCTATTTAGCTTTTTCTATCAATGGCATTTAGAAGAATAACAAAGCTTTTTCTTTTGGGTTTGTTTTTTTGGTTGGTTTTTTTTTTTTTCCTCCAGCTCACAGGATACACAAAGCCTTCTCCAGTAATGTTACCCAGAAGCCTAGGTGAAGGGATATGAATCATAGGAGGGGAATTTAACAGCCACATCTGCATTAAGAGGAAATAGGTCTCTTAACGCAGATGCATGCTTCTCCTTTAAAAGGCAAGAGAACAGGTGTGCTGGTTTTGGCTGGGATACAGTTAATTTTCTTCATAGTAGCCAGGACTAGGCTATGTTTTGGATTTGTGCTGGAAACACTGTTGATAATATAGGGATGTTTTTGTTACTGCTGAGCAGTGATTACACGGAGCCAAGGCCTTTTCTGCTTCTCACCTGCTGTGGTTTAATCCCAGCCAGCAACTAAGCACCACACAGACGCTCACTCACTCCCCCCCATCCAGTGGGATGGGGGAGAAAATCGGGGAAAAAGAAGTAAAACTCGTGGGTTGAGATAAGGACGGTTTAACAGAACAGAAAAGAAGAAACTAATAATGATAATGATAACACTAATGAAATGACAACAGTAGTAATAAAAGGATTGAAATGTACAAATGATGCGCAGGGCAATTGCTCACCACCCGCTGACCAACACCCAGCCAGTCCCCGAGCGGCCAATCCCTGCCCCCCCCTTCCCAGTTCCTAAACTAGATGGGACGTCCCATGGTCTGGAATACACTGTTGGCCAGTTTGGGTCAGGTGCCCTGGCTGGGCATGAGAAGCTGAAAAATCCTTGACTTTAGTCTAGACACTACTGAGCAACAACTGAAAACATCAGTGTTATCAACATTCTTCACATACTGAACTCAAAACACAGCACTGTACCAGCTACTAGGAAGACAGTTAACTACATCCCAGCTGAAACCAGGACATCACCCCACGCCACCAGTGAGCAGGCTGGGGGGGCACAAGGAGTTGGGAGGGGACACAGCTGGGACAGCTGACCCCAGCTGACCAAAGGGATATTCCATGCCATATGATGTCATGCTCAGCACATACAGCTGGGGGAAGAAGAAGAAGGAAGTGGGGGACATTCGAAGTGATGGTGTTTGTCTTCCCAAGTAACAGTTACACGTGAAGGAGCCCTGCTTTCCTGGAGATGGCTGAACACCTGCCTGCTGAGGGGAAGTGGTGAATGAATTCCTTGTTTTGCTTTGCTTGCATGTGCAGCTTTTCCTTTACCTATTAAACTGTCTTTATCTCAGCCCACAAGCTTTCTCACTTTTACTCTTCTGATTCTCTCCCCCATCCCACCATGGGGGCAGTGAGCTTGGGGCTGAGTTGCCAGCGGGGGTTAAACCACGACAACGGGATTTCTTACAGACCAGTTAATTGGGTGCATTTCACAGCTTTCCCTGTATCTATTTCTCATTGTGCCCGAAGGTAAATCCTTGGGGCCTCCCATCTTCTCAGTAGCAGGTTCATCATTGCCCATTTTTTTTTCTTATGAAACTCTGAGTTTTCATAATACAGCTGAAGACTGAGTAGCTGAACAAAAAGCGCTAGGAGAGAAAACTCACAAAATAATCGTGGTGCTGGCTGGAAAATGTCATTTCTTTGTTTAACAATACAAAACCAAAAGTAAAATCAAAATTAAGCTAAGGTTTAGAACAAGAATTTTGGGGGAGGGGGGTTTTTTCCTGCTTTGCACTGGCAGAAAATTCTGGCTTTCTTCCACCTGCAAGGCTTGCAGCAGACTAACCCATCAGAGCATTTTCAGGAGTGTGGGGTACTAGACCTGGGTATTCCCAGGTTCAGAGGAAGACCTTCAACCAGGCCTGGAGCAAGGCTCTATTGAGCATCCAGCTAAAAATTTGGCCACTTTTTGTAAGTGGTGGCACAGGCTTGACAAGGGAGAGGCTCTGTAAAATCTGTAATTAAGACTCTTGCTGGGGTACAGAAAATATCTCTAGAATCAGCTCGAAATCAAATTAAGACCATACTCAGACATGACTCCTCCACAGTGCAGCAGAGCTCCTTAACTCCATGACATACCTCTGTTTCTCCTAAACACTCCATCCCAAACTAACCAGGCAGTACCCAGGCTGGGTCTGGGGAGGGCTGTGAGCTGACAAGATGCTCAGCCTGATGCTGGCCAGGATCCTCCCGGCTGACCCCTCTCCTCCTAAGGACTGCAAAAGGGTCCAGCTGGACTCCACCTCCAACACAGTTATCGCAGTTAGCTTCCTAAAGTTATGAGGGATGAATGTGGGCCTTGAAGTCCTTTTTAAATCTAGCTGTATTCCCATTAGCCAGGAGCAATGATAAACACCTCCCTTTCTCTGGAGTCAGGAAGGGAGCATCGCGTGGAGATGAAGGAATTTTATGATAGGCCTAAACTGCAGGATTTCTTCTTTCTCCTTAGGGTGCCTGGTCCTGAAGGCCCTTCAAAGACTGAAGTACAGTTCACAGATGCTGACTTTGCTAAGTTTTCATCTGTGGGAAAAAAAGAGAGAAGAAAAATAAAACACCTAACAGTTGTGTCTGCTATATAGAAAAATAATAAATACCAGATATAGATTTTTCCTTCAAACAAAACAAAGGGGACTGAAAAAGCATGAGTCTTGTTCTTATTTCTTATCAAAATTGGACAGAATTAGCTGACCCACAACAATAATAGCAATACTTACAATCTTGATGATGATGATGACTCAACAGGGACATGCATTATTTTAAGAGAGACTGAGAACAAAATATATACCTGAACCTGAAAAATATGAAACATGGGGAAAAAGAAAACAAATGGCCGTTTCACAAAGAACAACAAACACAGGAGATAAGTCATCTGAGTGACCACTGAAGTAGGGAAAACCAATGAATTTAAAAAGCAGATGGATTTCCGAGTCAAGGGTAGAGAGGCCTGAATGAATCAGCAGACAGAAGCAACAGCAGTGGGGAGATGACCATTAAAATGTTTAGTGGCCTTTCTGGAAATGTGAGAAGCTCAGCGATTTGTGATACTGTTTCCTCAGTGCCTGATCATTGCTTCATTCCAGCGATTCACTCGGGCTCTCGCTGTCTCGGCTGTGTCCGCAGGTACCCCGCAGAGCCCACGCAGCGCCCGAGGAGCTGTCAGCAGCTCACAGTGGCTGGATGCAGGTGAGGGCAGGGGGCACAGGTCTGTGCTGTCAAACAGCGGGATGCAATGGGATCAGACGTATCCAACACCGATCTCACAGGCTATACATATTTATGCATTAATGCATGGTGGTGGAAGTGGAGATGCAAACCTCCTGGAATGAAAACTCCTTGTCCAGAGTTACTTCAGTCAAAAAGCGCTTTTCTACTTGTCTAATGCTCTGAGATGGCTGGTGGAAGTGTCACTGAAATTATCCCATTTCAGCCACACAGTATAAGTGTTCATATTCATCATTACACAATTTGGTCTTTACTTCAAGGACTCACCCTCTGCATTATATATGAAGAGTTTACTCTGTCACAGAATGTACTCCCCTGTGTCAACCACCTTTTGTCCCCAGTGGTCTCATTAAAAAAAAAGAAACATTATCCTTAAGAAAGCACATTAAGAAATGGAAATGTGTGAAGAAAATAGCTGAATAATTCAAACCACTCTTTGTATCTTCATGATCGTTTTAATACATATAATCATGATTTGGTTTACACCATATTTTAAAGATGCATTTGTGGGGTTTTTTTCTTACAACAGTTCCTAGATAAAGTACTGAATTAGACTGCCCATTTTAACAGAATAGATGCTCCAAGGATTTTTGAATGCTGCTTTCCCAGTATCCTAAAAACCTCATCTCCAAGGCCGGGAATCCGATTCTGTTGCATCGGTTTCTGCAGATCGTGCAAGCTGCAATGTTGGTTTTGACAAAGGGGTGTCTCTTTTCTAAGAGACAGGAAATAGATCAAAAATGCTCAAGACATCTCTCCAAAGCAATTAAATGTTCAGTAACAATTTTTTGTCTCTTCCAAGTTACAACAGAATCAGTGATCTAGAGGGGGAAAGCTCACAACACCATTACTATCGTTCAGCCCTCCTTCACTGCTTTATTCTCTCATCACTTTGGTCATTCACTTTCCAGCATCCTCCTGAGTCTGGTAGATATTTAAGAGCAGAGAAATCAGAAAAATTCTCATAATAAAACTGGTGATTGCTAAAGAAATACAATGTTCTGGCTGATGGGAGTCTAAGACATTTCTGCAGCACTGGGTCACCTCCTACTCTAAACTACTTTTTCTCTTGCAGCAGGTAAAATATGACTAAGCTTTCATGAGGTTACTACCCCTACAGTAATGACAGTCCTATTTCCTCTTATGGTCCCATGCCTCATTTTTGCATCAGCAGAAAATCTCATTTCTCACTTCTGTATGTCATTCACTTTCATGAACACACAGATCCCACAGTCTAAATGTGACAGATTTTTTGCCCGTTCCCTCAGAACATCCAGTGCTGGTGATTTAGTGCTTGGAAACAACTCTGGGAACCTCTCTGCATGCCTTCTTGGTAGGCTGGAGAAATATCTGTGAGAAGAGACTTGCAAGGATAAATCAAAGTGTGAGAGACTTTACTAAACTAGAGCAATTTTTATAGCATTTAGATGATACTGCAGCACTGTTAACCAGAGTGTAAATGATTGAACAGGTGATGAATCCCTTAGAGGAAAAAGCCATTAGGAGGTTTTAAATCCATAAAAAAAACAGTATTATGTGCTATAAAGAGCAACAAGATGTCCTTTTCTTCTCTTTCTAATACAATCCTCATCAGATTACTCCTATACAGTCTTCCCAAGGCATTTTATCAACACATGCCAAACAACACCTGTGTTGAATTTCAATATGATTTACAAATTAGCATTTGAAGTGAAATGCTGCTGATAGGCTCCATTTTCATCCACATGAGGATCTCATCTTAGCCTACCAAGAGAATGCAGGATGTAGATCTTGGCAACTGCATTTGACACATCTTTCACTTCCCAACCAACTCTCCAACTATCCTTTTCTCACAAGTTATGTCTCCATAAATAACAGTCGTTAGGATATTCATTTGCAAAGGACCCACTCTCTGTCTTCAGGCTGCTTAATATGGACAAGAGACTCCAACACAAGTTTTCTGTCTCTCCAGCAGAGTATCTGAGTCAACAAGTTTATTAGATCTCCTCAGCTGTGTCCTCTGAAACTGTCCAACTTTGTTTAACTAATTAAATAACCACTGGAGCAGTAACCTGGCTTTCCTCTCTCATGCTTGACTTCCCTAACCTCTTTCTTGTCCAATGAATGTTTAATTACCAAGGAAAAGTGAAACATATGCAAGAGAAGAGATGAGGAGAGCTTGCCCACGGCATGCGTGATAGCCCAGTTATGCAGGCAGTCTGATGAGCAAGTGGGCAAGAGAGGTTTAAGCATCTACTCCAAATCTTCTGAACTCAAACTTCACAAAAATTAGGAACTCATTCTCAAAAGTGGTCTGTGGCTAATTAAGAGGTACAGTCCAGTTAGCTTGCGCTTTTGAAACTTACTTAAGACTCTAAGCTAATAATTTCACTTTCACCGTCACCTTCCACACCTGAGATGCCCCCATGCAGCCCCTTAGGTGGTCATCCACTATATTTAGCTCCAAGCTCTATAGATAAACTTTTAGAGTTAGAAGACTGACTTCTTTAGACCTCTATGAAAAACAGTAAATCTTCTTCCATGAGAATCTTTTTCACAGCATACCTGGTATACAGTCAGTAGTGCAAGAACTTCTGTCATCTGCTCTGTCAGTAAATAAAAAAATAATATACTCAGTAGAGCAGGTACTGAATGAAAACAAAATCTGTGTAGGTCTATAACCTATTAGGAAAAGACAGTACACTCTAGAAAGAAATATAGATTTTAGATGGAAGAATGGCCTTTGGTTTCTTCTCCCTGACTCTACAGGTGTTAGGGTCTATAGTCTTTCCCTACAGGGACTCTGAGAATAAATTTGGGCCATAAATCAAAACCCCATGCAGAAGAATGAAATCAGACCTCACTGTTGGTCCTTAAATCTGAGACAGATTAAAATGTAAGGAACATTGGGAAACTCTGGGTCAATTTATACTAGGCATTTGCCGTTAGCAGCTCCCCATGAGAAATTAACTCATCCTAGGACTCAAAACAGCAGAGGCCAGGGCCCAGCAGAGTACACACTGAAGCAGAAGGATAATTTTAGTTATGCCTGTGGTCCCTTGGCTCTAGCAAGCATTATTCTACATTGTGGAGTCCAGGCAGCCCTTCCCAACGCAGAGGAGGAGTGTGCTGACCTCGCCCAGCTCTAACAAAGTGTAAATTTTGACAAAGTGTAATTAGGATCCCGTAAGACTGCAACCTCTTTAACAAGCCCTTCCAATGATATTTTCTCCCATATCCATGAAGTTTTCAGAAGCATCAGCAGTGAATTGCCCTTCTCAAAAGACAGTAAATCCCCTGTGGAAGTTTTTCTGTGTCTGCTGCCCACCACGCAGGTGATCCCTGAACGAGCACATTGGCACTTTCATGCTTCAAATTCTGCTTCTCTCTTTCTTTCACAGCAACTGCCTCCTCTCTCTTCTCAGTGAAGTAACCAGCTGTCTGCAATTTAATTGGGACAGTGAGAACTGCTCTAAGACTGAACTACTTCAAGCAAGCAAGCAAAACCTCCCCTCTTAGTGCCCTGCTGAGGCTGCCGCTTCTTTGACTTAGGTTTTTGTTTGTTTGTTTTCTTCTCAGCCTGCTGCGTCTCAGCAGTTTCTCTCCTGTATGAACTCTGCTTGTGTGTCCTTTATAGTCTGGGAGGTGAGCTGAGTTTTCGTTTTCTCCTAAGTCTCACAAGTGTTCTCTAAAATAATGCAGGCAAAAGAAATAGAAGCATGCCTATTCTGTAGCGGAAGTTGAGAAGCAAAGGCTGCTTTAACCTAACCTGCCTGTCATGAATGGAAGTTGTCACAGATCATTCTAAAGGAAAGGAAAACTGCATATCAGGTGGATAGTCTCCTTGTCTGTTATCTCAGTTGTCAACCAGAAGGAAAAGGACCTAGTAGAAAGGTGACAGCAAAATAATGATGTTTTTAATCGCTTGCTGGATTAGGAACAATCTTTCCTATGGAAAGAGAAATCTATTGTCAATGCTAATTATTGTAAGGTTTAGAGGCACAGTTATCTTCCCTCCAAAATATCATGAGCCACGCTTTGTAGCACACTGTCCTTTTGGGACCCCATTCAGCAAAACAGTGAAACAAAGAGCAGGACTGACTTCACTGATGTCAACAGGGTTATTCACACACTTACACTGATGCACTTGATTAAGAATTTTGCTGAAAAAGGGTTAAACTACTTTTTCTTATTTATTAATGTTGCTTATAATAATGTGTCCGACTATCTCCTGCTGTTTCTTCTCTATTTTCTGATGATAACAGTTCTTCATCTCTGAGCTGCTAGTGCGTCCGTTGTAGTGAAACAGAAGTAATGAATTAATTCACTTGGACATTCTTGTCTTCACCTGATGAAAGAGGCAATAATCCATGCAAGTAAATCAGGTTCCCTCTCTTGGTGAAATATTCTGTTTCAGTTTAGTGTATTTTTTTATGCAATTTGTACACAAGCCATATCCATACCAGGCTGTCAGATGAAATCTCATCACATTCACTTCTTCTCTTGTTGCTATGAGATGTCATATTCACTATAGAAGAGGAGATGCTGCCACCCCATAATAATAGCAAACCTACTGTAAAGCTGCCATTTCCAAGAACCTGTGAGCAGTGTACCCAGGCCAGACTAACGGGCAATTCCTTCAGCAGGTACCTTCTCCCAGCACCGCAAGAAAGGGAAGCTGAAACCTGTCCCTGGCAAAGGATTGCTCAGGAACTAGCTCCAAGGGTGAACCCACATCCTGAGACCCCCCCTGTGAGAATGTGCACCAGACAGCATGCACGTACCGTAACAGCTCTGACTGAATGTCACTGCCTATGAAGGGAAGGCGATGCCTCCAAAACATAAGGCTTCCTCCAAAGCCCTTGAATCCCACGGCATACAGTAGGTGTGCCCGCTGGATAGCTACGCCCTTGCTCGTAGCTCCCATACAGTCCAAATACAGCTCTGATGCCCGGTTCCATCACCAGCATTGGCTGAATAATCAAAATCCCTCTCTGCTAGATGAAGGTTGACAGCAGGGACCAAGTCCAAAGGCACTGAGGGGTCCTGTGCTCCATTTCCATACCCACCCCACCCAGTGCTTCCCCCATAACAGCTGCAGGGAGCTCCCCTTGTGAACTGTTACTACCCCAGTCTATTACACGGCTTGTGGCTCTCATCTTTCTGAAGATACTGTCATGCAGCTTAGCAAATTGGGAACTACGACATCTCTGATGTACGTGCAGGCCTGGAACAGTGGCCAGTATTTGTTTTCCTCCCACCTCAAACACTGACACCCTGCTCCTGGACTATGAAGCTCCTCCCTTCCAGCAGGCAGGGTTCTGTCTGTGGTCTCTCCTTCCCATATGCAAGGAAACCCTTTCTTTTCCTTCACTGTGGTTCTCTCTTTTGCTGTCTTATCCTAAACAACTCTCTTGAAACCCACAGCACGACCAGACTATTCCAAAAGGCTAAAAATACGCGTATGTTGTGTTCCAGTGGGAAGCCTGTAGCAGACCAGTGTATCTGCCACTCTTGATTGCTGCTCAGCCATGTGGTACAGCAACTGCTTGGAAAAGGGGCACAAGCCAAGTTCTGAAGAATGATTTGCGGGAGCGCACTGAACATTTTTACCCAAGCGTTCTGTGATCCTGAGCTAACACAGTAGGGACAGAAAGACGACGGCACTGCCATCTCCCCCGATGCCCACTCTCCAGCAAGATGCGAGAAACGGGAAATCTCTTCAGGGAGCATGTTTAATGGGGCAATGAGCTAAGTGAATATCTGACATTCAGAAGGTTCTCATATTTTGAATGAGAAACACTTTCAATTCTCACAAGAATGAGTATTGCCACCCTTTTCAGACATTTCTGTGGCTGTCTGTGGCTGTGTGTTACAGTTGCTGTAGCACGTAGTATAGGATCATAACAGTCAAAAAGGTGGTATTATAATGAGGAAAAATAGCTTCTTATTCAAAAACCTCTGTGTGAACACACTCATCCTGCATTACATATGAGGTCAGATGAGGAGTACAGTGTACTCTGGGCTTAAAATCTTCAGAAGCATCTATCCAATGCTCATTCTTTCCATAGTTCAATTAGATGAAGTACAGACAGATAATGGATTGCATCCTATGTAGGACTGCAGAGGAAAAAAAAAAAGAGGAAAAAAAAAAAAAGGAAAAAAAAAAAGGGTTCCCCAGTTCTAGGCACTAAGCTAATATTACCTATGTCTTTAATGTGAAATTATTCTCTAATGTTGTTAACTACTGATCACCTTTTCATACCTACCACAAACATGGCATTTATTTTCAGGATCAACAAATTGATTGTGAGTTATTAGGCAATGCAGAGCAGGGCAGTATATAGGATCATTATGTTCTGCAAACGTCAATACAAGAAGCAGCATTTTTGCTAGGAAGGAGACATTAACTTTTCCCTCATCTTATAAAAATTCCAAACCTTGTTTCAGCCTTGCTGAGAGCTTTGGATTATAATTTTTTTTTATCTATTTTGATGTAAGTTTCCCTGCAACTTCAAAAGTAGGTTTTTTTAATTTGCTTATCTTATCATTAATTTACATGTCACTCTGGCTTTTGTGTTTCTCTGCTGTTTCCCAGTTTAAAATCTTAACTAAAATGAATGTGTTTAATAACCTTGCTGCAATCTAATAATCAATTGGAATAAATCTTCATTTTTTTTTTTTTAACATTTTGAAGCTCCATCAAGAAATAACACACACACACAAATTAAACTCAAAACAAAGGAAATTAGAAAATTGGGATAATTTTTCTTGGGGTTCTTTATCTTCTGGTTATTTGCTTTAGGATTATGTTGTTATTTTTTTCCAGGTCTTTATCTTTGCTCTGTAGGCAAATAGCTTTATGAAAGTATTAGAAGTGGCCTTTTGACAGCTAAATGGGATAGAAGCAAAATTTCCATTTTATTCAAAACTGCCTTCACAAACCATGCAATTTTCCTTATCCAGCCAGTTTAAATTCAAGGCTTCTCTAGTGATATCACACTCAGTCAAATCCGACAGGTTATTTCTATTGAAGTTTGGGGTTGAATGGAGACTAACTAGAATGTCGATTCTATTGTTAATATTTCATTCTAGTGACAGAATGCAGTAGCTTGGATGAATTTCAGATGATAAAATTTATAACATTTCTGGAATTGAAAAACTGTTTGTTTGTTTATATAGTCCAATTTGTTTAAATAAATAAAATAATATTTCTCCTGATGCCCTTAAATGATATTTTCTCTGTAATTGCCTTTAATTATTTTTGCCAATATTGCCTTAATAATTTGACAGTGTTGTCATTTGTTCTTTAAAACATTTTGTTGTATCCTTATATCCTGAGCCATATTTTAAATGATCAATGCTGTTAACTTACCACTTCCTGTTATCTTACTAAAGAAAAACACAGTTTACCATTTAAACTCGTGGCGAAAATATTGTGTATTTAACAAGTCCCTGGCATCAGTTGCACTTTAGAACTTGTTTTGCTTAACGTAATGTAGTGGAATCTCATTCATTGCTTTTCTGTTTCTTTCCCTTTAACTGATAGTCTCTGGCAGGATCAGCTTATTAGTAGAGGAGGGATGAGAAAATACCAGTTATTGCAGGTCCTTCATTTTGCCCTTCACCTATTAATCTGCACTGAAGAAAGACAATAACATAACTGACAAGTGAGTGCTTGTGTGAATCAAAGGATGTTAAAATAGGAAGGAGTGGGCTTATACTCTAAAAGAATGTATATTTTCTGCAATGAGGGTGTAACATTAAAATGTAAAAATGTAACATTATAAAAAGAGATGGGATAGACAGGCAGTTTTTTCCAAATGCTACTTAAATTCTCATGCATTGTTAATGTTTTCCATCCTGGTAGCTAACTAATCGAACATTATCTGAAAAAAATTGATATAATACATATAACATTTTTGACAACTGGGGTGAAGTTTACTAGGATGCAGAGGACAACTTAAAACTCTCGTGAGACTAACGTCACATGTGAGGCTTTTCAGACACTGTCTTGAGAGGGTAGATCTCAAGTTTAGGACGGGATTGAAGCTTAAAAAGTTAAATCAGACTTCTTAACTGCTTCTGCATTGATCCCTGTCTATGGATCAATCATTTCCATCAATTTCCTAGCTGTAAGATCCTTACTGAGTTACATTCATCCAGCTGTGCGACATGTTTTGTGGTCAGTGACAAAGTTATCGTTTGTACCCATCTTCTGTCTCAGGAAATCTAAAAAACACCACTGCAAAGCAGACAAAAAATGTATTTGTAAAAACACAGTCATGGTGTGTACACACAAATTTGAACAGCCAAGTTAGCCTGTGCAGACTCACTGCTCGGGTAAGAATGTACCTGCTGAACTGGTCCGAGCTAAATGCCCTTTGGAAAGGATGTGGCAGTTTGACACTAGTCCGGGTGATTTTGACAAGCTAACTCTTAAAGTTCAAGTAGTAGTAATGTTTAATTTTGCCCTCTTTCCAAGAAAATAATAAAATGGAAGCTAACATTTTGATCACAGCCACATGATCATCCAAGTAAAAATAACTCTTTGTTTTCTTGTTTATAAACTGTATTTGTAAACAAGTTTCTTGTTTTCTGTATATTTTCACTCCAGATACTATTCTTGGATTTTGATCATTTAGTGAATGATGTGCTGCAGTGAGAATTTTGGTATAGGCCTATTTCAATTTTCTTACTGCTGACTCCTTCCCTTTTGGGCTGATTTATACAGTGTACGGCTAGAGAAGGAACTGCAAATGACAAAATGGAATAGACAACCTGGAACTTGTCTTCAGGGAATATTCAAGCATTTGAGCTTAATATTTGCTATTCATGAGTATTTTTCTCCAGCTATGCTCTGCTGCTCAAGTGTTCCCAGAAAGTAAACGTGACACCATTTAAGCATGAACAACATGACAAATGACATCACCACCCTATCTCATCAAAATACTTGATCATATTCCAAATTCAAACACATATTCATGGATTTAATTTTTCTTGTTATTTAGTTATTATCTTAAACAAGTTACCAACCATAAAGTCAGGTCTATGAGCAGCTATCAAGCTTTGAATGCAATAGTTATCACAGAATATCTCTAAACCAGTGTTCACCAGAAGACAGGGAGCAGGATAAAAAACAGAGGCTACATAAATAGGGAAAGAAAGAATCATACTACACCGCCCAGCCTGTACTAGTTTTTCCCTAAGCATCCAAAACTGACCATTTTGGGGGCATTTGTATTAGGCTAGCAGTATTCTTGGTCTGACAACAGTCATTCTTCTGTTCTTATTTTCTTATAGTTATTCAAGTAATCTAATCAATATTGCTTCTGAAATGGAACCAGTGAAAAGTTATATATTTTTTAACAAAATCACCTCTATCTCTAATTTATTCGCTAGAGTCCAGATCAAACTTTAGAAAAACAGAAGTCATCTTCACAGAACAGTTTTGCAAAAACACCTGTGAAATGCATCGCTGTCTTTCGGGCAAGTATGAGCATGAAGTGGATGGCGTTTATGGCCTTCTCTTTAGCATGTGTCCTGGTTTCAGCTGGGATGATAGAGTTAATTTTCTTTCTAGTAGCTGGTATAGTGTTATGTCTTGGATTCAGTCTAAGAATGTTGATAACACACTGATGTTTTCAGTTGTTGCCAAGTAGTGTTTAGACTAAGCCAAGGATTTTTCAGCTTCTCGTGCCCAGCCAGCGAGAAGGCTGGAGGGGCACAAGAAGCTGGGCGGGGGGGGACGCAGCCAGGGCAGCTGACCCAAACTGGCCAAAGGGGTATTCCAGACCATGTGACTTCATGCCCAGTATATAAACTGGGGGGAGTTGGCCGGGTGGGGGAGCATATTGCTACTTGGGAACTAACTGGGCATCGGTCAGTGAGTGGTGAGAAATTGCATTGTGTATCACTTGTTTTGTATATTCCAATCCTTTTATTAATTCATTAGTTCATTTTATTAGTTCATTATTTCGTTATTGTTATTATTATCATTATTAGTTTCTTCTTTTCTGTTCTACTAACTGTTTTTATCTCAACCCATGAGTATTACTTTTTTCCTTCTGATTCTCTCCCCCATCCCACTGGGTGGTGGGGAAGTGAGTGAGCAGCTGCATGGTGCTTAGCTGCTGGCTGGGGTTAAACCACAACAGCATGTTTCAGCAAGGTAAATGTGTATGCTCCTTGCCAAGCTTTTTCAAGACTAAATATGTTTCTCTGTGGTGACTTGAGGTGTCAGAAGATGTTTCAAATGGGTTACAGCTGAAACTCATGTAATCTCATAGTATGGTTTTAGATGCCTTCAGACATCATGCATGGCATCCCTCTGCAACTCAAATAGGACAGAGATCTTCCTAGGTTTATATCTGTCTATATTCTGTTTTAATGAAACTGTGGGTAACCACAGTAAGATAAAGCCCAGAACACCCAGGGTATGATACACACCTAAGATTTTTAATAACCTTCAGCAGACAGCTACATCCTCATCCATTCATGTTTAGGTGTGATGGATCCAGGTATCACATCAGTGAGTCCCTACAGACAAATTGCAGCAATGGCCAGTTTCAGACAGGCAATCCCATCAGTTCGTCTTGTCCTGGAATTTTCTAACCTAATTTCATAGCCCTGAAACACAGCAATCTATCTAGGTGTATTGACTGGACTGAATTTACACAGGTCATTTGAAAGATAAAGGTCACATACATACCAGGCCTCTGGACCACATTTATTAACAGCATCCTCCTGACTTTCAACATCATTAGTGTCATCTGGACCAACGCTGGAGTAAATGAAATGTGGCAGAACAAAAGACTGTTGCCAAGAGTGTGGATGTACATAAGTGATAAACAGGGAGGTTCAGCCTTATTAGCCCCTGAAAAACCACACTGTTCCAGAAAGTCAGTAACCAGCATAGCCTTTGCACAGGAGACTATCCAGCCTGGTGATTTTATAGCACTTTTAATCGAAGAGAGAATAAAAAGGAAATTGCTGACCTGAGGTTTATACAGCAATATTTATATAGAAGGCACAAGTTCTCGACAGGGGCATGTTTATTGCTATTTAATATTCACATTTCAGGAGCATGCAAAACCCAAACTGACAGAGAGTCCCTGGTGAGAACTATTGTACATGTGTTCATTATTGTTATTTTTGGAAATCGCTCTGGATAACTAGTGACTTTCTTACAGTTGCCTGGAATCTGCATGTCTGACTCAATTGTCAGGGACTGAGCAGCTGCCTGCAGGAAATACACGGCCAAGTGAAAATGCTTTCTGATTACAAAATTATTACACTGTCTGTGAGACCTGTATTAAATAGCTCTGCGCACGGCCAATGCTGGCATGGTATTACAGCAATGGTTTCTTTGTAGCTGTTGTCAGTATTTGATGACAGTCAATAAGAGAGTTTGGCAAAACTGTACCTGTACTCATGAGAAAATATTTTAGGAGTAATTTTTGTCAACATTCTCTACTAAAAAAAAATAATGTATATATACACACTTAATTTCCAAAATGTCATTCCCAAAATGTTATTTCAACACTTGAGAGTTTTGTCTGTTACCTGCCATGACCTTGAGAAAATACAGGCAAGGTCTACCTTGTAGGTTGGACAGCACCCCTAGGCAAACACCACCCTACTTTGCTGTTTAAACTGCACAGAATATTTCCTTGAGGGTGAGCTAACTTGGTCTTTTTGCACCAGGAAGATGTATTAGCCAGGTCTTAATTTGTTCAGACAGAGTGTTGCACTGATACAGATCCAACACTTCCAGATACACAGCCCTCGTGACATCTCCTTCACCCTATAGCACTCAATGTGCAGCAATGTTCCATTGCTTTGAGGTCTCATCCTCCCAATCTTCTCCGTGGCTTTATATTTCCCGTGATTCACCACCATCTTGTCTGTTGCTTGCCTACCATATGTACAGTGGGAATCCTGGTATAGCAAACAACAGAAGAAATGATCCAGGTGGGAATCCCTGGCAATAACGATGAAAGGAAAATGCAGGATACTCAAACTTGCACAAGGTACTGTCACAGTTCTTTAAGACTGAGGCTTTCAAGAAAACAGAGGCTTCCAAGGGGGGAAGAAAAAGAAAAAAAATCCTTTAAAGACTTTTAAAAAAAAAAATTCCAGAGAAAACTTTCCAGCAAAACTTCTTTCACTTCAGAAAAGAAAATTCTTTCCACTTTTACATTCCAGACACAGAGTGCTGAAGAGAAGACCTCCCAGAGAGAATAAACACATGCCAGTGCAGAAAACCATGCCAGGAAGGATTTGATTTGTATTGAGGCTTCTTCAGATTGCAGGTTTCACAGTACCCATTCAGATACACCTCCTTGCTGAGAGCTTTGTTTAATGCATGCTTCAAAAAGGAGCTTTTAGTGCATTTCTTAAAAATAAGGTTCTTTTAGAACTTTGTAAAACTTATCATTTGAGCAACATGCCACTGAAATGTAAGAGTCAGGTTCAGTTCTCGTGTATAGCCAAGACTGAGAGACACTTACACTCCATTGCAGTTCCCATGTGTTCACTATAACTGCATATTACACATGGGGACTGAGGCTCACCTCAAATTCATACATGCAATGCTAGAAGATGTTATTCACCCAGAGGTGAGCTGAGGGGACAAGACACATTCTTTTGCTTTCATTGCACATTTTCTATCATTTCAATAACATGCTGCTGGAATGAGGAGACAGAGACTACAGAGGAAGCGTGAAATGTTGCACCAGAGAAAATTTAGAGGAGAAAATTACATTGGCAGAGTCCTTTGGGAGTTGTCTATTCCTTCCTCTTGTCCCATGGAAGAATGGGCTAATTCCTGGCAAGGACTGATTACACAGATGGAGACTCCAGAGTATCATAGACTAAACAACTCCCATAAGTCAGTCTCCTTTCTCTTACAAAGTTGTTTCCCAGATATCTAAACAAAATCTCCCTTGCTGAAATTTAAACTCAGTACATCTTTTTCTACAGGAGCCATAGAAAATAAATTATTCCTTCCTTTCTGGCAGCTGTTTCTTACATATTTGAAGACTTCTCTCATGTCTTCCCTCTTCTTCTCCTCTCCTAGATTAGCTAACCTGCAAATACATTTACCCCTTCACAGTATATTGCATTGGCTAGTGAAATCCAGGAATCAATTACATCATAGATTACAAAGGACTTGAATGACAGCATCACAGGATACAATACCCAGAGTTGTGTCTAAATGAGCAGCATGTGAATACCTATTTAACATTAGCATTTGCCTATGGTGCATTATGGCTTTATCTAATTAATTACTTCATGAAGTACTTGATTATGATAGCAGTGAATGTCTTTCCTGCCCACTCTTATCACTTGCTTAAAACTATTCTGTTCAGCTGAGATATACATGCATCTGAGAGATTACTTAAATACTAGGTACCAAACAGTGGATTCCCATTCCAGGGTGGGGGACATGTAGAACCTGTTATCTAATGATCATAGCTACTAAATAAGGCCTCTTAATACCTCCAGCAGATCAGATTATTTAGAAGTCAAATGAGAGGAGGAAAAAAGCAGCCTAAAGTCTTTATTCATTTCTCCATTTTTAAGATCTTTCTCATCTCTTCTCTCTTTGTGCCAAGCCTTCAAGACGTAATTGGAAATGTTGGACACACTCCTTCAAAAATGTTCTCTGAACAAATTACCGAGTACCATTCTGTGAAATGAATGGATCACAAAGAGCAGCACTTCTTCAAAGGAAAGCAGGCAAGCTGATATTCAAGTATTTGGTCTTTTATTGGTTGTCACTTGCTTCCTCAGAACATTCTTGGGAACTGAATTATTTTATTTCTTGATTGTTTCCTGAGCAAGGGTCTTTATGCAGTTCTCCTAATTCCACTGTGAATTTTAATTGAACATTTTCATTCATTCCTGTCCTGGTTTAGCCAATTCCTGTGTAAATTTCATTTTAAAGACATTCACATCTGAGAGATGGCTTGGTCTTTGCCAGATATATTCTCATGTCTGCTGTTTTGTGAACCATTATTGCATTAGGATTTTTGTTCATCAATGATACGTGTATACCAGCCTACATCTTTAAAATGTAAAGGTTGGAATTATAACAAAAAAATAAAACTTAAAACCCCTAGCAGTTCTAAAAGGCCAACAAAGAAAAAATTTGCATGTCCAAAGTGAGGTACACCATTCACATGTTATTTCCCCATCTCCTTAGTCATGTAGCTACAAATTGGTCATGTGTGAGCTGTATTACAAAGCATTTATCCATAAACACAGATGATGGGTTCAGCAGAGATCTGAGAAAAGTGTTTCATCCTTATGTACTGAGCCTCTGAGCTCTATCGTGGTGCACAGCAGTGTGATTGGAGCTGCTGGGATCAGCATGGGTGCAAATAAGCTTAGTGACTCAATTTGCTATTACTGTCCTGACAGAGTAGTGAAAATGGCCTTAGGAAGCACCCTGGATCTTTATATCAATTATGAGCTTTATATCTATAGATCTTATATATAATATCTTTATATCAATACTGAGCCAGAATCAGAGAAAGGAAGCTTTCAATCTACATGCATCTGAAATTTGGGGGTTTCATAGAGGCAGATTATGGTGCGTTCATTCAGACCCAGAGATAACAACTGAGAACTCCTGAAAGAGATTTGGTTGTGAGATATGAATGATACAGAGGGACTCCAGGAAAATGATGGTTGTCTGTAAAAGGTCTGTTATAGGGCTAAAGTGGCAATTGGACTGTATAACGCTTTCACTCCAAACCGGTTTAGCATTACTATCTTTATGGGGCACTGTGTGGACATAAGATACATCCTCTCATGCCAAATCTCAAGGAAACAGCTACAATGGCAAGATGCTAAGAGAAGATGCAGAGAGCTGAAGGTAGCTCCTGAAGCATCCAGCTATGAAAAGTCAGGACAGCATTATCTTTTGCAGGCTGTGAATCACTCACAGAGGCACCAGTTCATAAAGCTGAGGCCACGCTGATGTTTGCTCCTGAAGACAGTACTCCCTGAATGATAAAGGAGTAGGGTTGCTCCAGGTGTCTCTGTCCACCCCAAATGACAGAATATTGACTGGCTTATTTAAGCAGAATAAACAGTAGTATATGAACCCAAAATAGTCTGTGTAAGGGTCATCCTCCTCCTACTGCTGGTAATAAAGCACAAAAATTGCAGGGGAAAGGCTCTCGGACCTCCTATATAACCCAGCTACTATGATGGGATTCCTCCTCTCCTAGCAAAGGTTAGCAGAAAAAAAGAAAAGAAAAAAAAACAAATCGGCACATATTTTGCTATTATTTTCCAGATTTAAATGAATGGTGAGGCTGACTATGGAAGAATAATTAAATGCTGTAGTAATTATATCAGTTAATACCAGGATCATGTCTGACATTTGTAATACAAGCTGAAGGACAACCCACAACACGGGTATGCGTGGTTATGACATTTCTTAAAGTGCCTTCAGAGATTAAAACCACTAGATAAATGTGAGTCATTACACAGTTATCTTTGTGTTTTCCCCTTTTTAGATTCTTTTTGCAGTGACTTAAGAAATAGGGGAAAGAGATGATGTTTGTAAGCTTTTATGAAAAGTCCTTTATTTTCCTGGCTGCTTCAACATCTAAGCAAAGAGCATCGGAAGAGACAAACAAAAACATTCTTGTCTTTCTAGTTCAGAGCAATGCACACAGCTGTGGAATATATTCCTCTGCTCATGTGCAAGGTGGACACACTGTCATCTCGCAACATTCAGCCCTGGGGACCAGCTGTCTATAACTCAAGGCCTAGTTTGGTTCAGCACAGCTGTGCGACCTTGGCTAAGTTTCACTGAGAAAATTGTTGTTAAGGTGTGAGAAAGTCCAGATAAGAAAAGCAAAAACATGGCCAAAATTGTAATGGCTGAGATGGTGATAATTAGGGGCTCAAGGATTCAAGAGGAAAAATACTGACAACAAAAGCTGAACCTCCTAAAGGAAAAAAAAAAAAGGAAAAAACATCAGATGTTGTTTGATTGACAAACAGCTTACTCCTAGGGGTGACGGAGATCTGCCTTTCCTCACCATTCTTATGATTGCCTGGCCAGAAAAGACAGTCCAGATGGATCAACAGAGGTGATGAGCCTGTTAATGCTTAGACTCACAGCAGGAGTCTTACCCACCTCCTGTGAGCACTAGCAAATAACCAGCTATACTCTAATATCCTAACTGCAGATACTCTTTGCTCATGGGCAAAGGCAACCATGCAAAAGTGACCAAGGGAGGGATGGAGGGGAGGGTACAATCTTTGTCACGTTTTGTAGTTCCTAGAAGCTCAGTCATGCACAGGGTTGTGCTAGCTCCTGTCCAAGCACAGAACAAGCATTGAAAGATGGCTCCTTCCCACACAGCATCCAGCCAGAAAACTCAGCAAGAGAGGTTTTGATCCCATAGACTTCCACATTAACAGAAGCCATAGTTATTACTTCCATTCGCTTAACAATGCAGTATATGAACTCACTCCACCAAGGAAGCAGTCCTGTTAGTAGGCTTAGGCTGAAGAGCAGACACAGATTTCCATGGACACATTCCTCCTATATCTCAAAAAGGCCACAGAAGAATACACACCCCTGAGGAGAACCACACTGGTAGGGGATGTGCCTCATACAGACACAGCACTCGTCTTGAGTACTTCTCCCCCTGCAAATAGGATTTTGCACACTTTTTTTAGCTGCCACTCAAAGGACAGCCCAGTTTAGCAATGATGAAGTGTGCCAATCCGTAATGCCTTGGGAAAGTGTCTGAAGGTGGAAAAGGTTTTGGCCGTTTGGCTGTTTTCTGGCTAGAGATCAGGTATAGGAGGTTGAATGAAAGTCCCTGATTTTTAATAGAGGTCCAATTCAAAGAGCGTTAAAGTTGGCATGACTCGTTCCAGGAATTTCAGGATCCTTCTGAAACAGAGAATCTCAAGGACTCCTGTGTTTTCCAGCTGAAAATATTATGTCCATAGTAGCAGTCACACTGTAGTTGTGATAATCCAAGGATGTAAGCAAGGAAAATTTTGAAGGAAGAGGAACATACATTACTAGCACATAATAATCTCAGTAATGGTACTTTATTTTTATATTGACCAATTCTGTTTCAGATCTGAAGAAGGGCTTATACGCTTGAAATCTTGTCTGGGTTTTTTTCCCAAATTACATCAACAGAGCTAATAAAATATATTACATTTGCCAACAAATCTTGCTGTGATAATATAAATGTTTCCTGTCCTTTCCTATCTATTTATATTCTATGCTCAGGATCAGGAGTGAAAGAGGAGACCACACCAATGACGCAGCTGAAAAACTGGTGATACCAAAATTTCTTATTAACTTATATTGATTTTTCAATGTAAAAACAAAAGCAGAAGAAGTTCTGAAATGTCAAAACATTCCAGGTTTGATACTTGGAGATTTTTCAGTATTAAAGTGGTTTTGTATGTCAAGAGACCTTTCTATTTTACAAAACCATTTGTCTAAAAATAGAAACATAATTTACTATTTGGGCTTTTTTCAAATTTTCTGTTCATCCAAGATTCTCCTGCACACACAAAGTTTGACCCACCCGAATCAGTTTCTGGATTTCTGCATTTATTTATCAGAACTGCAGAAGCAATAAACAATCAATTATTCCAACAGCTCATTCTCCTCCATATGGGCAGGATAATGTTCCTGTCTGAAATATTTCTTCTGTGTATGGGCCTGCCTCAGATGATCCCCTCCTGAGAACATATCATGAGATATGCACCATTTACTTATGAAAGTACTTCATTGTTCTCACACTGTCAGACAGCAGTTTTGTTACACCATACTTTTGCTCCCAGGAATTTTCTTCCTTCTGGATCGATGTGCAAATTCTCTTACAGAAGCCAAGAAATGCTGGACCCTTATCAAAGTGTGAAGGATGTTAATGTAATGCTCTCCAGGATAAAGGGATAAATCTGTGCATATTTGGTCTGGTGCATATCTGTACAGGTTTGTGAAAACACTGGACAGAAGCAGCTGTTAAATAAGCATCTACATCACAAAGAATATTTTCTTATTTGCTTCGTAGGGTAAAGAGGAGAGATAGAGCTCCTTATGATAAATATTGCACTTAGTAATTAAATTTTCATATTTACAAGGTCCGTGTAGTAAAAGTTCTAAATTAAATAATCTTCATTTGCATACATTTCAATCCAAAGGGCATCATTAGAGGACAGTATCTCCAAGACAATAATGAGCTGTTTTCATTAACCATGCCCTAATGATTACAGCAGGCTTGTACTTCAAGAGTCGTGAGATAGTTACCCAGGCGAGACCAAAGAAATAATTGTATGTCTTTATCTATCTCCCCTTTAATGTAAGTCGCTGAGTTAGAAGGCTATTTCCTGCCCCTGGGTTGATGTACTCAGGAACCTCTTGAAAAAGATTTAGTTGAACTTGGGTATGGTGTGGGTAAAGGACCAGGAAATGACATCTGATCTCAGTTATAGCTCTGGAAATCTGGAATAATGCAAATGAAGTATTATAGGAAGGAACAGACTAATTTTCTGCCTCTACAATCCTGAACATAAACAGATCCTCCAATCTGCTTGATTCCTCTTATTGATGCCAAATAAAATTATGTTTAAAATTACCAAAGGGATTGACATGCTTTTTCCTAACCTTGCAAGCATCCATTTATTTTTTAAATATAATCTTCTGATGTATCTGTCATCACAGTGTAACAACTTTTAACTTTAAATTTGAAAATCTTGTTATTCAAATGTGACTGGTCTTCCACACTATTTGATTTCTTTTCATATTTTTCTATCCAAAAATGATATGTGATATTTTTTTGCTTCTGTCATGTCTATCTGATTTGTTTGACAAGTCTATATTATCCCCCATACTGATAAACAATTACCACTGAACAGTAGAACACAGATCTATAAAGGCCTTCAGTCAAACACATTGTTCATCTTTTACCCTCCACAGATCAACTAGATCTTTGTTATTCCAAATGAGTGTTTGTCCAGCTTGCTCTTTAAAGGCTGTAATGATGATAGAGTTTCCACAGCCTCCCTAGGCAATCTATTCCAGTACCTAATTATCCTTACTGTTAAAAAGTGTTTTTTTTTAATGTCTAAGTTAAATTTCCCTTGTCTCTATTAAAAAGGCCATTACTTTTTGTACTATCCACAGTGGACATGAAGGAAAGACTGTTCACTTCTTTTTTTGCAACAACTTTTTGTATGTTTGAAGATCACTATCATGTTCCTTATCCATCTTTTTCTCTCTTTCTTTCCTTTGGATTTTTTTTTCTGTCTATTTTTTTATTTTAAATCAAGCAATCCCAATGACTTCATAATGTATTTATAAGCTATGTTCTCAGACCTTTCTTACAGGTCATGCTTCTAGGGTCTTACATCATTCTTGCTGAACTCTGGATATTCTTCAAATGGTCCATACCTTTGCCAAAGTGCTGTGCTTAAAATTGGGCACTATGTTAGAGCTGGTGTCTTAACATTCATAGTATCATACAAATTACATTGGCAGTAACTGGGGAGCTGTAAGAATAAATGTTCTGAGTTGTATCTTTCTCCATTTATAGTTCATCTGTCTTTACAGCAGATTCACACTGTGCCAGTGTTTTGAAGCTGCAGAAAACAGGGACACTTCTTAGCCCTGGTTTATGCCAACTCAGGTTCTCCTTTACCAGCCTCATTCAAGCCATCCAGATGTTCACCAGATGTTCATCCACTTACTGGCCCTGCTGGCTTAAGCAAGGACATTTTTGTTACAAATTGCTGGTCATGTGCCAGAGTCAGTTATTGAGGCTCCAGACATGACAGGTAATGTAAGCCCTACTAACATAATTTCTTTCTGTCACATAGTCATACCCTAGCATCTCCCAACATTGTCCAAAATTTGGATCAATCACTAATGTAGCCATGTATGTATGTTAAGTTTATTTAAATAATATTCATTAACCTACTATTCATGGCATCTCATCCAAGAGGGGCTATCGTGTACCATGAATGATCTTGGTTTCCAGGCTCAGCTGTATGAATCATAAATTCCACCACAGCTTCTGTGCGGATATTTTCACCTACTACTTCACAGAACCATAGAGAGTTGGCTGGGGATGACCTTGGGAGCGCCGCTGGTCTAACCTCTGCCTTGAAGGAGAACTCTCATCAATTGGATCTGGTCAGCCATGACTCTGTGTAGATATTGTTTTCTTCAGTGGGGATGATGTGAGAACCCAGATTCAATAATCTGATGAAACATATGGTTAATGCCATTCCGCAAATTTCAATAAAGTTGCTCATGTACTTAAATTCAAACTCATGAATAAAAACCTAGATACTGTAACCTATAAAAAGCAGAGTTTGTACTGAGGTTGATAATATACTGGGAGAATCACCTGCAGAGAAAAGAAAAAATACACCACACCCACCAAACCATTGTTTTGGGAATACTGCAAAAATTTAAATAAGCCAGTTGATGTGTTCTGGGATGAAGAGAATCATCCTGCATACAGGAGACTTTCTAGAGGTATTCTGGTTTATTTAAATGCTTGCACTGAGAGAATTCCCATCCCAAGGTTCCTGGATGGTCAGGTTACATGGAGAAAAGTGCCTGCTCCAAGCATGAGACATCAGTTCTGCTCTGAATATTACAGTTACTAGCTGCAGAGCCCACGTCCAATTGCCAACCTGCCAGAACCTAAATCCTCATCAACCGCCTGTGAAGTGTGCTGTGACAGGCGTTAATTGTTGATTATAGGAAAGACTAGCTGAGGACTGGGAAAATCACTGGCTGAGCTAGATATGAATAACGTTCATTCCTGGTGGAGGCTCCCGTTCCAGCAGGCTGGTCCTCACTATGCTCGAGTCTCCTGGGTCCTGGCAGGCCCCATACCTACTCACTGAGGACAGAGCCCATAGTCATATCATTAATTCTGCCTCAAAAACCCAAACAGTGAAGAGCTAGGTAAAAATAACAAACCGATGGCTGATTTGAAGTATATATGCTCTCACTCGCAATGTCCCGCTCTTCCTCTCCGCATAGCCCAGTTTCAGCAAGCATCCATGCAGATGCATATGTGCCCAAACACCAGCCTTTTCCACCTGTTTTACCACATTTGGGCCTCTTCAACCTTGTACTGCTTGGTGCTTTGCTCTTCTAACCCTCCTGCTTGCACCAAGGCCAAATCTCAGAGGCCGAGTGACTCCCCGGAAATCTGCTGCCCTCCCATGGTCACTACAAAGGTTTCTTGGGGCAGAGCAATACAGTCAATGAAAGCAGGGCTTGCTTTAATCAAAACTGAGTACAGTTTTCAGATGCCAAGGAGGAATTTGGGGATTTGTGTAGAACTGGACAATCTCAGGGGATTTTACTAGCAAACCAGATATTAAAAAAATATCTCCGTCTGGTGCATTTTTTTCAGTGAAGGAGTTTGATCCTGGTCAAAGCACAATGAGAAAAACCCAAATGAACTTGTGGTGGGTTGACCCTGGCTGGACACCAGGTGCCCACCAAAACCGTTCTATCACTCCCCCTCCTCAGCTGGATAGGGGAGAGAAAATATAACAAAGAGCTTGTGGGTCAAGATAAGGACAGGAGAGATCACTCACCATTTACCATCACCAGCAAAACAGACTCAGCTTGGGGAAAATTAACTCAATTTATTACAAATCAACCAGAGCAAGGTAATGAGAAATAAAACCAAATCTCAGAACACCTTCCCTCCACCCTTCCTTTCTTCCCGGGCACAACTTCACTCCTGGATTCTCTACCAAGCCCCCCCAGCAGCACAGGGGGATGGGGAATGGGGGTTTACGGTCAGTTCATCACACGTTATTTCTGCTGCTTCATCCTCCTCAGGAGGAGGACTCATCACACTCTTCCCCTGCTCCAGCGTGGGGTCCCACCCACGGGAGACAGTCCTCCACGAACTTCTCCAACGTGGGCCATTCCCACGGGCTGCAGTTCTTCACGAACTGCTCCAGCACGGGTCCCTTCCATGGTGTGCAGTCCTTCAGGAGCACACTGCTCCAGCGTGGGTCCCCCAGGGCATCACAAGTCCTGCCAGAAAACCTGCTCCGTGGGCTCCTCTCTCCACAGATCCGCAGGTCCTGCCAGGAGCCTGCTCCAGTGTGGGCTTCCCACAGGGTCACAGCCTCCTTTGGGAACCCACCTGCTCCAGCGTGGGGTCCTCCATGGGCTGCAGGTGGATATCTGCTCCACCATGGACCTCCCTGGGCTGCAGGGGGACAGCCTGCCTCACCATGGTCTTCATCACGGGCTGCAGGGGAATCTCTGCTCCAGCACCTGGACCATCTCCTCCCCCTCCTTCTTCACTGACTTTGGCGTCCGCAGGGTTGTTTCTCTTACATGTTCTCACTCCTCTCTCCGGTGGCTGTTTTCTCCCTGTCCCAACTTTTTTTCCTTCTTAAAAATGTTATCACAGAGGCGTTACCACTATCGCTGATTGGCTCGGCCTTGGCCAGCGGTGGGTCCTTCTCAGAGCTGGCTGGTATGGGCTCTCTTGAACACAGGGGAAGCTTCCAGCAGCTTCTTACAGAAGCCACCCCTGTAACCCCCCCCCCCCCGCTACCAAAACCTTGCCACACAAAGCCAATACGGAACTGAAGCAGATAGTCCACAGATAACCGTAACTATATGTGTTACCATAACCTAAAACAATAATTGGCTTCATAATCAATAATTGCTGTCAACTAGGTAACTCAGAAATTTGTATGCCCCCTCTAAAATATAAACAGCTGGAAAGTTAATTCCCAAGTTACAGGTAAGGAAATAATTAAAGTACCTGTCTAGCACCAAATATGTGATATTAAAAAAAAAAAAGTATACATTTTTCAAATGCAAAGTCATTTCAGAATATTGAATTTAAACATTCTATTTAGAAAAATATCAGAAGGAGAATGTGGGGAACTTATTAAAATGCTTCAGTTTGCGTTTCTCTTTTCCCATTAATCCTCACAATTTTATATCAATAAATACATTTGTATGGTAAATTTCAGCTTTACTGAAATATTGTTCTATTTCAGAAACAGTATTTGAACCAATCGTAAATAAATATATCTGCTTTGAAAAAAAAAAGATTTCTGTAATTTCCATTAAAAAATCAGTTAAAATATGAAGGAAAAAAAGCCTTTCAATAGAAAAAAAAAATAAGAAAAGTTCTTTAAAATTCAAAATTATGTTTAAGGGTTTTTTTAACCTCCTTTCATGCCAACCCTAATTATCTGCAGTTTTGGCTGAGGACTATGAAAGTATCTGTATGCTTAAAATAAATATGCATGCATATCTAACTGATTCATATGCTCCTTCTGAACAGCTTTATTCTTTACTCTTCCCCATCTGTTTCAGGGATGAAAGGAACAAGAAGGCAGAGTCCATACAGCAGCTTAAAACCCATGTTTTTTCTTTCTTTCACCTTCGTTTGTTCTGCATGTGATGTCAATTCTTTAATATAAAGACTCGGAAAAAAATCATAAAAAGTATTTTCCTTCAGTGCTTGCCATTCTCAATAGTGCTACACACTGCTGTTGGGGGGTTTATATTAATAAATTACACTTAAAATTATTCAAATTGGTTTAATTTTTTTTTTCTCGGGGGTAACTATGTAAAATCAAACAAAAGAATTAGAATTGTTTAGGAAACATGATCCAAACTAACACAGAATTTAAGATTGTCTCTAATGTAGTCAAATGAAAATCTACTTCCATCCCACTGTGACCTAATGCTGAAGAAGCATATAACTGGAATTACAGTGAATATAAGATTCACAGAAATATCAGAGTTGTGATACCTACTATATTGATCAGCAGTGGTATTTGTCTTGATGAACTGAAAAAGAATATGAATAATTCCATCAGAGGTGTTATAGAAAACAAGACAGGTAGTTTCCTTTCATGGCATTAATCCCACATGGCCCAGTGTCCATGACAGAATGGATTGGAGTCTCGGCTACACTCCTTGGGTGCTTTTTTTGAATTTTAGAGATGACAAAGGTAAATGAAAAACAAAGATCTTGTAGCAGGTCCACTGTGAATATAAATCAGTAGAGCCCAGCTGAGGCAGAGTGAGCTGTTTTGATTTACAGCTGGGAGGACTGTACCAACAAATTGTATGTATGGCAGAATAAGCAAAAAGAAAATCAGAGAAAAGAACATAATTTGTTTTTAAAGACAAAAAATATGTTAATTGGAAATATTTAAGTTTGTCAGTTAAAATTTACGGAAGACCTTTGGGGATTTGGATGGCAAGCTGTGACTCAGCAAGTAGCTGTTTTCCATCACCCGCTTGCTTCTTAACTGCCTAGAAGTCTGGAGTGCCAATTACCCTTATCATTACCTCATGAAGGGCTGGATAAAATGCTCCATCATTCACTGATCATGAGTAGTGCACAGGCTGTAAAGACACCACCTAGAACACACACTCAGTTATGAGGATAAACATGATGTGGCTCATAAGGCAAAAAAATAATAAAGTAAAATATCTGCTGCATAAACCCTAAATAAACAAATGTTGTTTCATGCACTTAATCTAGTGCCAGTATAATAACATTGTGGAATCAACTGGTAAACAGGTATTTAGCCTTAATATTCACTTCAGCAGAATAAAGAGAGGTCTTTTATTTACCACATTTTCATTTCTTTTCAGCAGGTTTCCCATTGAGTAACAAACCATTGACTTACTTAGAGTTCAATGGCACTCTGTAAATTAGATCAAATCAAGTTTTATCTAAATGATAAAAACAGATGTAGAAGAAACATGAGGAGTAAAAGAGTGCAAAATCCTGGGAACAGGATAATACATTTCATGTCACTGTTATTATTGGGTTTGGAGGGGGGAATTTTGGTATTTTCTTAAACTTGAAAAAACTGTCTCTGTTTTCTCTTCTTAGTTTCTGAAGGTTGTGAAGCTGGCTAAAGAAATTATAAACTGAAAGTCATATTTGCAGTCTACTGTGGCCCAGCGTGGTAGTACCACTGTCTCTGATCATCCACTTCTAAAATAGCCAAGCAGAGCCTTCTGCCATTAACCAGCTTTAATCAATTCTTCAGTTTTCCATACAATAGCACTATACTATACTATACTACACACAGGTACAAGATTTTAAGAGCATTGATCTTAAAGATGATCCCAGGAATCCCTGCGCCTCTCTGCAGTGTCGACTTCTGCTGGGCCACGTCCACTGAAGGCAGCTTTGCACAAGAGGGCGTCACTGTAGGTGAGCATGATGCGTACTTTAGGCGAGTGGGAGGGAAATGCAGGCTGAAGCATCTATTTGATTCAGACTTGGATCTTTTGACACAATTCATAAAACAACAAAACAAACAAACAAAGTTTTTTCTCTTCCATGGGAGAATAAGAACAAATTTGAAAGTTTGTCACAAGGTGGACCTGTCAGGTCCTTGCCAGCTTTGCTCCTCACAACCTCCTGCTATATGGGAGCTGAAGTGATTCCTCAGTGAAAAAGGGGATGTTGCTGATTCTGTCAAAGCTAATTTAGGTGATATCCACACTATCTCAAAAGATAAGAATTTTAAAAAAAAGAGCCACTTTCAGTTTTCTACATTTTTTTTATTACAGCAGATAATTTCCTAATCTCTCACTATTGCTGTAAAATAAAAGTTACTGTTTAGAAAATTCCTGTTCAAGATGACTCTTACAAAGTAGGTAGCACACATTTAAGATATTCTTTCAGAGACTAAATCTTCTGAGTGGCTGTCAGAGGTCAGGAGACACATTGCTTTAGAGACTTAAGCACTAAAGAAGCACTTAATTATCAATTATACACAAAGACAGTTCCTAAATGATTTTTAAAACCATGAAAAATGAAAATGCTTCATAAGGCAATTAAAAGATGTGTACCTTCAGCATAGCTTACTGCATGGCTTAGACATATTTTACCTCTTAGTGCCATCTAAGGCTATTCTCTAAGTTTCTAACAGACTTATGGAAGGAAAGCTCTAAAAGACACTTCACCTCACCTGAACTGTGGGTTGGGGTTTTTTTTTGTAAAGTGCTGCTCTATTTAAAAAAAAAAACAAAAAAAAAAAACCAAAAAAACCAAAAACCACTGTTCTGCTATATTTTAGCAATTAATGGAAATCCAAAATTTCCTGAATTCTGAACTGCCTTTATCATGAACCAAAAACAAAGATAATTTTTACCATCACCTTGTATCTCTTTGAGTTTCTTAGAACTCAGTCAGGTTGCAGGTGGTGGTGGAAACTGGAATTGCCTCTATCTTGCACTGAAATGGGGCTTACAGGAGCAAACAATGGAAGAAAGAGAAAGTGCAGAGATACTCTGCGCTTCTAGACACTCCGTTGTTTTGGGAGGTGGGTTGTAATCACCATCGTCTTGCAGTTATTACGTGGTAAGCAAAAGTTGGTTATTTCATGGCTACTTGAAACAGACTCTTGGATACTGAGAAGAAATAGACAGGGAAAAGAAGATTTTTTTGTAACTCGAATGGGTTTAGATCAGGTTCCTTTGTTTGCCTTCCCACAGCAAATAATCTTTCTTGAGCATCTAGTGTGGGGCTGGGGTGAGTTTCTAGAATAACTCTTACTAACTTATCTAAGTGGGATTGTAAAGTAAATGAAAATGTAAAGCTTGTCATGATACAAACAACATCAATAGCAAGTTCTGATGGTAGCACACCAGCTTGAGGACAATCAGTTCTTTAACAGAGCTGCAGGAAAAAAAGCTGCTGAGAAATGTGATGCACTCTGGGGTATGTAGGGAATCAGTCTGTTGTAAAATTCAATGCAACCTGATAATCAAAGAGAAATTACTTTTCTGCTCTGCTTTTACCTAGCTGGAAGGGATACTGTGATGACAGAAGAAGCCTTTTTGTATCAGTGTCTAGAAAAAAAAGGACATAGACTCAAATCTGGCTATGATTGACCGATTATTTAGATGCAACAGCATTTATAAAAGGCTGAGAAGCCTCAAATAGGCCTCCCATACAGATTTCTTGCCAGAAAATGAGATTTTCACAGTGTGATCCATAAAAGGAGAAAATAGCACTACATCTACAGCAAGTCATGCTATTCTGTTTTATGCAGGATGGCAGTGCCCAACGAGGAGAGCTTCAATGAGCTAAACCCTGTCCTTGGTTCTGCCTTTCCCTTTCTGTCTAAGGTAAGTCTCTGCTTCTGCTGCTCTCCTTATCACTTTTCAAAACAGTAAACTTCTGGTGCTTTTCTATCATAACACATACTATGTAAGTCTCTGTCTTCATCTAGTCCTCTAAATACTACTGTATGACAGCTAATTCATTAATAATGAGAAAAAATCTATGTAAAGCAGCATAGATGCAGTCTTGCACAGGCAAAAGTATTAGCAAGTCAATGGACTTAGTAGGTTTACAAGGATGACGTGAAGCCTGGAGGGGACAGATGAAATTTTGTGGTGTTAAATGGACTTGCTTTGCTGTTTATAGTATGGTCCAGCCTAGCAATGGCCAAACACAACACAAGCATAACGGACAGTCTGAGTGCTTAATATAGAGTCTGTTCTAGGAAAAAAGACATCCATTTATTCATTTCCCACTAGTCCACTCTTGTCAAAGGAGATAACGCTTGCCTTTAACGGGAGATGGAATTTGCCTGCTGGTTTGTAGGTTATTGAATTGACCTCTGATTTTCAGGGATACATTTGGAAACTTTACTTCTTAAATGGGATTTCTACTAAAAGATATAAGAAATCCCTCCAAGGGTATTTACAGTGACTGGTTATCTGGTGTTGACATTAATTGTGCTGGCATATTTTGCAGAACAGCCTCAAGTGTAACATTAGCTGAACTGTAAGGCCCTTCCATATATAACAGTCTAGCTTAATATACTTCATATGTATCCCCTGCTTTGTGCCTACCGCTCAGCTGAAAGAATCTGGGCTATTTTATGCAGATGTCTCTTGGGCTGAGCCCTGTAGGTGCATTTATAATGATTAAGGATGTGCTTTTATTTGCTGCATATCTGTATACTACATAGGCTTTTTTTTTCATAAATCTGCTCTCCAAAGAGAAGAAATAGCTTTTCAGCAAATATATCTTAAAATCAAATATCCAACTTCATATAGCAGAGCTCTAAACTTTTCATGTTACAGATTACAGTCTCCATATGGATACAGCCCTTCTTCAGCTCCTAGTCTCATTAAGTACCTTTTTTGTGGTAACTGTCTCAATTATCAACATTTAGTTAATCACTTAGGGTGGTATCAATCAAAAATACACAGGATGAATTCCGGTGTAAAATGAAGCAATACCTTGTCTGCATTGTTCCATTTTTCACCAGTTTAATATCTTCTTTTTCCTGTGGTATGGGACTGTAGTCTTTCAACTCTAACTTACCACTCGAGAGAGCTCAAGGTCCTGCCACTATAAAGAGTAATGTCAAATCTTGACACAACTAGGAGGTGAATGTGGGACCAGCATGGCTGAGTGTCACCACAATGGCATCATATCACAGCAAATCATTTCTGCAGTGGATGGTGTGGCAGGGTGGCGAGGTAGCAGTGTAAGGTGACAGCCTGCAAGCTGTAAGTGCTGGAGCTTTTTCAGTTAGCACTCACCACCAAATGGACTGCACCTTCTGCAGATTGCCTTTTTCCGTGTTTTGTAAGGGTTTATTAATTTCTATTAACCTGATAACTTGACAGTTTTGTAGTTTATTGGTGATGCATTATAAATTTATTGAATTATTGGTATTGGCATGCTGAACTGCTTATTTAGGTCAGGAGTTACCATAATCATGGAGTCTCTATGAAATGATGGTACCAATTAGTTATTCCTTTTGGTTGATTTTAATAACATATATCAAAGGGGAACAGGAGCCCCATTCCCTTAGAAAAATGAAACAAACCCAGACTGCTGAGACTCCAAGTGTACATCAGCTTGTTCTCCAAAAAGCCCAATTAGCCCCCTTCAAATTAGCTATTGGTTCTTATATAGCAGAGATAAGAGTGGATCAAGAACAGTGAAAAGAGTAATGAAAATACACCTCTGAATTTTCTGGTTGTTTCAATGCATTGCAACACATGTAGTGCTCTCACATTCACTGATGCTTCATTGGAGAATGATAAAAAGGAAATTACTAAGTGATTTTGACATATATAAATCCGTAACAGATATATCCCTCATTATCAGCAATGTACATAAAAATGCAAAGCCTAGATTCACATTGTACCAAAATCCCTGCTATTTTGGGGTTTTTTTTCTAACAACTCATGTAAAAAATAGAAACATTTCTACTTTTTATATAAATTATTTTTGCCTAAGAGTACCTTGATTTGAGGCTTTTTGATACACTGTGGTTTAGAAGTGGAATACTGCAAGAGATTTAAGTAGTTATGCAACAAATAGCAGGACAGTTACTGTAGTGACTGTAATGGAACCACATCCACTCTGGCAAAATCTCAGATTGTCTCTGCGGCTTTCATTAACAGTCCCACCACACTCACAATGTCAAACATATTGTATTTAACATCTCAATGGAACTGATTAGAATGATTAAGCTGTGGGACAAAAAAAGAAAAAAAAAACACCCACAACTGTCCAAAACCAGCTACAGAGCTTGACTACCATGTATTTATTACTCCCGTATGCAGCACGGGTGAGCTGCAAATGGAGACTTTCCTAAGCAATCCCCTCCTATTGCTGCCAATATTAAGAATTTCAGTTCTCATGACTTCCTACACTACATTCCATTTTTCTTTATCCATCACCAGTTTAAAAGCTCTTGTTAAAGTTATCAAGGAACAGATAGTTCAAGACACAAAAGAGTCTGTCAGGAGGCAGGTATTTTAAGGAGCCAGTCTGAAATCCATAGGATTTCAAAAATTCTTTTTGCACAGTGACAGGCAGCTTTGTTTTCACAAAGTAAACTTGGTCAAAAAAAATCATCCAGGAGAATAGGAAATCACTGGGAATATGTAAAGCTCTGGTAATTTTTTTCCCATTTCAAGGTCTGAAACCCCCTGGTGTTGCATGGGCACCCAGTGCTCGAAGGGCAGTGTGGGAAATGTGGAAAATCACTATGCCCAACTGGAAGTAGAATCCAATCCCTATATATGCAACATTACAATAGCCTTGATGGTTAAATCTGGTGTCTCTCCATCTTGCAATGGAGTGGGATAAGGAAGTTAAGTGTCTCCTTCAAGCCCATACACTCTCCAAAGTGGGCTGAGAGATGCAGTCCAGATACTCACCGTGAGCCCAGCAAATCCCACTGGCGTATCCATTGGCAGTATGGCCTGCTCTCCCAAGGCACCTAGCTCTCATGGGCTTGGGATGAGTGCCCAAACATCAAGCTACAGCCTTGGATGCTGTTGCAGCAGCTCCAGCTATTGTTGCTCAGTCTTTCAGCCTGCCCTCCAATGTCCTCAAGCCTCTCAGGACTCATCGTTATTCTGGCAAACACACTTGGTGTTAAAGTGTTTCCATCAACTTTGCCAGTCATGGATCAATCTCAATGACAAGGATTTGAAGGCCTTCATATGTTAGGACTCTTGAATGATTACAGAAGACTGTCATGCTTGTTCCAGAGGGAATTCACAGAGTGATGACAGAGTTAAATATGATGAATGGAATGTTTGTAATCAACAGATTGAACATCTACCACTATCAGCAAAAAGGGATCCTCCAGCTTAGTAGGAGGACACTGTGGTTTCCCAGTTTCTTATGTTCTTTCCCTGAGCATTCACTACTGGCCCTGTGGGAAGTACACTGGTAGTGCTGGTGGTGCATGGGTCTTACACCAAATAAAGCTATTTTCCTCATTTCTTATTAACAGGGAGTAGAGAACAGGACACAACTGACACCAAACATTCTCTGTTGCAATCTGTCACTTAAAAAATGTAATAGCCACAGATCACACAAGGAGGTATGAGTGTGGCAGGTCATTAATATCATCTACCATGCAGCAAATTGCTTGTCATGCTTCCTTTATACTCATTTATGACTAAAGAAGACTGTTTGAAATGAAAGACAATAAATATTTTTCACACAGCCTCATTTGTTAATAAAGATGAATTCCCTAAGTTTCTTGCAGCACTGAGGACTTGAGTCAAAGAAAAGAAAATTAAAGAAACAAAAAAAGGACATATACAAATTTATGATCGTGGAAACTTCATGGGCTTTGACATTTAAATAATTGACTTAAATAATGTTATGAATCTTATATATCTTATTTTGATTCAGAATAGGATGACATCATAAAGGGAAATAATCATAATCATAAAAATCATTTTTTTTCTATGGCAGAAAGTAGTATATGTGTAATGAAGACTGATGGGGAGGTAAACATTAATATTTTTGCAACTCCAAAAACTTCAGATCATTACAAAAACATCAGTGAACTGTACAACTCCACATCTCACACATTATCTTAGGATATTTCCACGTGCAAGTTGAGAATTCAGGAATGATATTAGGATAACTCATACATACTCATTTTTCTTCAGCAATTTTTAGTTTTCCTTGTCCAACCTTGCAACCTTTTTTTTTTTTTTTTTGGTTGTCCCAAAGGAGGTTGAACTTTATCACCTGCTTTTTCAGGAAGAATTTAATGGGTGGCAAAACTTAAGCTACAGACTCAAGTTTCTGCTGCCAAAAATGGATAGGTAATAACACAGCAAGCATTCCATGATATGCTAAATTTCTGAAATAAGGGCAGAGACCCTAGAATACACTGAAGTTGGATGAGATAATTGTGCTTACTAAACTAAAAGCAGAAGAAAAGTGTGTTCTGAGAATGTGTTGAGTAGGTGAAAACTTTCATGTTGTTTTTAATGAACTGTTCTGATAGTTTCAAGCTATGTTTATGAAATGTATCAAAAATGGTAAACTGAGTCAAATATCAGAATTGATGAAAATGGGACTGGAAGCTGCTGCATGGTACTGTCCTTCTGCTTGTAAATAATGATGAGATTGGGTTGTGCAACTTGAAAGTGAAGGGAGCAGCAAGCCTCTGACAATATGCTGTTGTCACTGCAGCAGTATGCCAGGTTAATCAGAGTATGCTGCATTTTAGTCTTTGGTCATTTCGCCTGGTGTGCTGGGTAGCCAAATCACAGCCAAACAGACATTGCCATAAAGTATCATGCCTCATGCCAGTGCCTGCTTCAGGTAACCAGTGCTTTAGCTGTGCAAGTCAAGTTCAGGAGTAGGCCATGCCTTTATGACCTGATGTGTCTCTTTCTCACCAGTCTTTCATTCTCTGTTTCACTAAGACATTTTGATATCACCGTCACTGGAGTACCAGAACATACTATGGCTTGGGTTGGGTTGGTTTCAGCTGGTTTCTCCAAGAATGATGATCCCTGGGCAGAAGACCGGAATTTAGGAGATTATAGCTGCTAGTTCAAACTCTCACCCTGGTCAAGACACTCAATTTCTCAAAAAAAGTTCCCTAGCTGCCAGTATCTTTTGCCTCATGTAACATTGGAGATACTTTAAATCACTTTGAGGATGAAAGGATGTGTATTAACTAGTTCTATCCCTCTAAGATTACCAGATCATTTTGTTGCATGTAATTACATGCAATGTTCCGGGATATAAATAAATATGTGCCATGTGGACTCCCATGAGTTCAGTACAGGAACCGTTTCAGAGAAATACTTAAGATTGCTGTCTAATTCTCAACATTGCTGAACTTTCCTTCTCCCTTGCTTCTCCTTTTCCCTTTATTTAATCCTTTCTCTTTCTGTTTTGTATAAATTCTTTTCTCCCCTTTCTACAACAACATTATTCCCACTTTTGTTTACCTCTGATGTGAATCTCATGTAGTAGCTGGGAGCATGTTGTGGTCTGTTGTAATGTCAGAACACTTTGAAGGCATCTTTAGTGGAAAGTCTTAATGCTCAAATCTAAGAAGGAATAGTTTCTTTCCTCCTGTCCTTTCTGGAGCTTGCTACCCATCTCTCTAATAAGAAAAGATACCAAAAAGTAGAAGATATGTGGTGATTCATCAACAACTGCCAGCTCATAAGGTAAGGAGAATGTATGTCATTAGCAAACTCCCCAAGCTTTTAATCCTGCATTCTCCATTCTTCCAAGTTACATAAATCTAAAATGCAAGGCCTGATTTGTATCCCTATGAAGCTGAAATCCTCTTTGAGTTCAAAGGAAGTATCATGAGTGTAAAAGGTTGCAAAGCATCCCAGAACTGATGCACCAGCAACTCCCCTGATGCAAACTGATGCTGTTCCATTGATTTCACCAATGGTATTCCAGTTTAGTGCTGAAAAAAACAGATATAAGATACATTACTTAGGTTATAGTCTCCAATGGATTGATTGGTTTCTGTCGATGTTATTGGAACTGGTGAGGAAGAAATCAATAATCTAACTCACAGAATTGAGATAAATGATATCTTGTAGTCCTAGCTTTACCTTACTGAACTTCTACAAAGTACAATTCCCTCCTTAGATATTTTTTTAGAAATGCAGCTCAGAATGTTGGTTGAAACAAATAAGTATGATATTGGTATGTGAGTGTCTAAGAGAGATGATAATGAAGAAGTATGAATGCAAGATTAAGTTACAAAATTCTGTTAAGAAAGTTTTATGATATTAAGCCCTTTTTTGCAGAAAAAAATCTCCCTTGACCTTAGTTACAGATCTAAAAGCAAAATACTTACTTGCTTTGAGAACTGTTTTAAAAATATAGATTCTTTGACTGAGTTATCATTCTCATAGTCCTTAAGTAGCATATGAATATAATGTCCCAGATCGAGCAGGGTGTATTGTAGATTTTATCAGACTACCTCCAGCAGTCTCTTCCATAATAAGTGATTCTGTGATTCTATGATTCTTAATTTTCCACAAAACTCTTTATTATTAGAAATCTCAGGTAAGTGCTATGCTATGTTTCTTCCAAGAATGTCCATCATGTGTAGGAATTTTCAGGGGGTGAAATACCTCAAAACCTAAAAATTTTAATATGAAAATGCCTGTAAGGTGCTCCATACGCTTTAAACCAATCTCAGTAGTTTTTAATAGATGGGCATAAAATAAACTCCACAAGTGGTATTAAGTTTCACTTTTAGTGGAGGTGACAGCATATGACAAATCATGGACTATTCTTATCCACTGAGAAGTTACTTTCTGAGGCATGAACACAGTGGCAGGACAGTTCAGGATACCATTCACCCTGACATCCACTGAGGAGGCATGATTTCACAGTCACTAATTGCCTGAGATGCATCTCCATGGCTCACTGCAATTCATGTAAGAAGAATATGACCCAGCCCTGGGTGACCTTGGCATGGCCACACACAATAGTGCTACACAATACAGGGATAATAACTTATAGGTCTAATTAACTTACACTGGAGGTAATTCTTCTCAGCAGGTACAATTAGGACAAGCATAGCACTAAACTGATTCAGCTGGACTTCTTCAGTCCTTAAATAAGCTCATTGAGCTCTGACAAGGCTTCACTGATGTAGGCATGCTCCCAAGGAAAAAAAAGAAGTCTCTACAGCTGTACGTGTATGTAGATACCTATAGTTATACAGATATACCTATAAAAGAAATGCATTTTTATTCAGAATTTTCCTTAATTGACTTTGCACTATTCTTTGGAAGAACAAACTGCTAGCATAAAATACCTCATGACTAGTAATAATTCTTTCATTTATCATCAATTGCCTTGTGTCTGGAAGTGTGTTGCTGATACACTTCTGTCAATAAGATCCTCTGGAAATGAAATCAAAACCCTGCAGAGATTATATTTAGCATCAGCTCAGCTCACCACAGTACACTGGTCTGATTTGCTTAGTAGTTATCTCCTTCTATTTGCAGTGAAGGTATGGACACTTCTTGATTTATCTCCATAAGGACAGTTAAGCGTAATGTCTTGGAGAAGAATGGTGTGACATACTGATGAGCCTGTAGTTTGGAAACAAGGGCTGTAAGTATTGGTAAGGTTTTACTGATCCTTTTTCTTTTTTTATTAAGAAAATTCTATGAAAGTGAAGAGCAGAGCAAAAGAGATAGCTTACACCGTGCATTTCAATTTAAAGCCACAGCTTCTGAAGAGGTCACTTTTCTACATTCACTGACGTTCTTGTAGAGCATCATGGCCTGTTACTATCAGGATATCGTTTGGCACATTGACTTTTTCTATTTACCAGGGAGTACCTGTGTCCAAATAATCATTCCAAGAAAATCTAAATGTAGATGATCAGATCTTGTGGAAACATCAGTTTTCTATATTCATCAACAGGACAAACATCCTACCAGTCCTCAAAATGTACAGAACTGTACAGAGTAAACCACTAAAAAAATGTCCTTTTCAATAAAAATAAATAAAAGAATAAATAAAGCTCTAAGAGAATTCATTGACCATGTGCTCAAGATAAGCCAAGATGACTTTGCTACCAACAAAATGTGACACTTTCCTCCGCATCCTTGCCCTTCATCCATAAAACAATGTTCCTCTCCGGATAGATGTTTGATACATGTTTTACACTCAATCCTGCTTCTTCTGGGATTTATTCTTTGGGTCATTATTCTTCATGCTGGAGATCTATTAAAACAGCATAGTCATACAAGGAGACGTGCACCTAGCACCAAGTAGACAAGGCTCACCTTAAGTTAACAAGTATTGAGTCAAAAGGGCTGAATTTTAAAATGGCAGCAGAAACAAAAAAACCCAAATCACTTTAATCTAGATTTACTAAGATTACCAGTCAGAGTTTTGATTTTTTCCCTTCCTTATTCATTTAATCTACTATTCACTACTCTACTCTTCCCCCAGCAGACAATTTCATACTTCAGAGTTAAACCCTTAGATCATAACACTGACAGCTGCTTTCTGTCAGTGATTGTGATCCAGTAAAGAAGTCAGGTTTCTGACCAGGGAATATTTCATAAACCCTTGTAAGAGAAAGGGATAATTGAATGATATAAGGGTGGCAGCCAAACCTCAGTTCTAGCTTTAACAAACTCCACAGTGTATTCAGGAATCTTCAGACATGAAAATTAAAGGCAATGAAAGTGAGGATAGTTTTTATTTGGCAGGTGCTGATTTGGAACAAGAGATGTTGCACAGCAGGATAATAGATTTTGACTCAATGAAAAGAATAATTATAGAATAGAAGAAAACAGACTGAGGATATCACTAACTAGAGATCTTAAAAGGACAGGTAAAATATCTGTTTGGTTTAATTTTATTTCTTCCATTTATTATTTGTTCTACTACTTTATCCACCCCCAAAGTCATAATTATAGCTTAATTCACCTTCCATTTTTTGTTGCTGAAAAGCCAGATGCCTTGTCTCAGTTGATCACCTAGACTCTGTATAGTTTAAACCACAATAGCGGTGTCTTTAGGGCATCCTAGCCTGGCAGATGGGATACCACAGAAGTGGATTGGATCACCCTTTAGATTTACCTCTCTTTATTCTTTGACAAAACAGAGAACCTTTAGACTGGATGTCTGATTCTTATAGGGTTAAGGTTATGTGAGATGTATCCGATTCACAAGTTATCCATGAACACTCTCTTCTTCTCAATAAAGGTGACATAATCTATCCCTCAGGTGAAAAGTCTAAAAATCAGGAGTGCTAACCTTCCCAAATTTGGATTAGTGTCACTGTTAAATATAGCTTTCACATATCAAGTGTGATTCTCATATGGAGAGCAGCCATATTACACCCTGCTTTGGAAGAAGAATCGCCCTTGAATATGAAGCTATTATTTAATAAGAGTTATCATTATAAATCACTTTACAGAGGCTGGTGAAAAGCCATTCATGAAACTGATAAACCGTATGTACATGCTTCTGAACATTCACAGCAGACAAATTTCCTATTTGGTATTCACACAGACACCTAGAAGTAACAGCTTACCCCTCCCTCCCCCATGAGCAGCAGACACAAAACTTTCCCAAATTCGAAACTGACTTTAATTGTGTGTTGGAAATGCACAACAACTGTCTCCCATGTAATCTAGAGATTGGAAATCGTTTAGAGAAACTGTTAGATGTACAACACTGAGAAAGCCTAGTTTTCTCTTTGGATGATTAACAGACAGAAAAGGGGAAATGAAATACGTTAAATAAATTAATGAGTTAGTTAAGATTTCTAGAATCCTAAAGAAACCTGATCAAGTTACTGTCTACTGCACACTCTTATGCATTATGATTCATGCTGCTACAACGATTTCAGGGTTTTATATATTTGCTAGTTTTATCTGGGAAGTTGAATTGAATTTCAGAACTGACTGCCCTGGTCTGTGTATATGTGTGACCATCCCTAAGAGAGTACAGGGTTATTTCTGTTCCCTTTAGTAGAGAGATGGCAAATGAGTGTAGCACAAACACTTTCAAACTCCTGCTTAACCAAACTGATGTGACCAGAAGCTGTGGTATAGAAGTGAAGAAAAATGTGAATCCAGTTCCGACAGCAGTGTGGCTGTTTCAGTAGGGTACTGTGTTCCTGAGATATTCTTTCCGTATTTCTTGAGCCGGATAGGTGTCTGCTACCTTAGATGACTCTTCATCAAACTCTACTGTATAACGTCAACTACTTCACACAGATTTCCAAGTCCTATACTCTTAGTGAGTGCTAGTCTTTGAAGGTACAACCTCTGGGTCTATGTTAAATTACACAGGGTTTTTTCCAAAGATAACACTATAGACAATCCAGGTCAATCATCCAAAAGCGCACCAACTCATTTTGAATTGAAGATGAGACTTTTGGAAAAGCTGTGACCACACATTTTTTAAAGATTTATTTGCCACAGTGTACATGAAGCACTTCACCTTGTACTGGAGACATTGTCTACATTTTATTCCAGAAAACTCAGATCAAGTACATTCTAACTGAAGGGATTCATATTGGTTTTCATAAGTATTTCCTTTCTTCTATCACTAGTAGCTATCGGCATAAATAATGAGCTAAGAAAAGACCTAGAGAGTGAAAGGATAGTAAATAATGGGATTGCTATTATTTAAGCTATAAAAGTATTTTCTAAATAAAAAAACCAAAACAAACGAACAAACAACAACAAAAAAAAACCAACAAAATACTTTGTAAAACTGAGCCTGCCATGAAATTTTATATTGCCACTGCAGATAAATCTTGCAAAGGTAAGAGACTGATGGACTCTGGAGACAGAAGCCATTCATTAGAATGTGACGTCTCAGCAATAGCTGTGCAAATTAGTCCATGTTGCTTTGCCTTTGCACTACCATCCAGAAGAGGAGAGCAAAGAGGTAACAGAGTCCGCATAGACCAGGGTAGGTCCAGACTGCCATTGGCAGGATAAATAGAAGAGATTTCATAGTGGAGATTGTGACTGTCAAGTGCTCTTGATGGCTGTCAGAAATAGGGCAGGGGGCACTAACTCCTTCTGAATGAGATGGACACAAGCAATCATTTATGCTATCCACAGGTAGCTGGGAGGGATCTTTTGGAAGGGAATATCCATCCCCTCTGATTATAGAATTTGACTGGCTTAAATTAAATGCTTCATTTTAGGAATGATAAAAGTAGCTGAAATTAAATCAATATGTCTATGCAACCATCCCTAAGACAGTATAGGTTACAGTTGATAGTGATGAAATCAAATGAGGCGGAAAAGGGCATGGCACTTCATTAAAAAAATGTTTCCATGATAGATTTCAGTTTACAGAAGTCCAGTTCATTACGTCTATGTTAAAACTTGAGCTTTGTGATAGCACTGCTGTGACTCCCCACAATGTCCATGGCATTTAAACTCTCCACTTGCATTGATCTGCCCAACAGTACCCTTCAAGCACACAAAAAAATGACTGAATCATTATCTTTCCATCAAAAGAAGTATTTCAATGACTTTCCTTCAGGCATGAACTACCCTTTGTGAAAGGAGTTGTCAAAAGGCCAAGGCCAAATGGCACAATTTGTAAATAAAGCTGTCAATCAGTCCATGGGGTCACAAAAGAATTGTTGCAAACAAATTGTTCTCTTTCTGCTCAGTTGTGGCAGCAGTTGTTATCTTAAAGGATACTAAAGACTCAGGATAGGGACATGTGCTACTGGTGAACCCAAGGAACCCGATTTTGTCCTGTCCCACTCTGCCAATTTTCTTTTCACAAATCCAAACACGGTCCCCAGCCCAACATTCTTTCTGGCTATGAAAAGTGCTGCTGGACACCATCTGTATCTGTGACCCAGCTGTTGAGGAGAGAATAGGAAGTCTTCTCAAAAAGAAGTACCTGCAGGGACAACAGATTTTCCCAAAGTTTTCTCTCTCTCTTTTTTTCTCTTCCTCTTTACTAAATATGGAGACGGGTGGGTTCAGTCCAGAATGAAAGTTGGATATTTAAAGGCCTAGAAGCAAGGAAGCCTTAACTGTTCCTTGTCTTCCAAATAATCCGTGAGAATAAATGCCAATATATTTTTTTTTCTCTACCTACACCCAGCTATTGTAATTCTGTTTATATTTCTATTGTGATTTTATTTTAGGGCTCATCACAACAAGAATGAATGAATAAGGGGAGATGGGAATTGGAGAACATGAGAAACATGTAATCAATGAAGATGAAGCAGGTATACACTGATTCATTGTGGGGGGAAAGAGGTAATTCCTTCATTCTTTCCTAGTAGGTGTCTCCACCTTTTGCTTTTTGACTAAACTGTCCTCCCATTTTTCATGCTTGTAGATGTTTGCCAAATTGCTTCTCAATGATCAGGACACATACTGAGCTCTCAATGAGGTGTCCAGCATCATGATGAGCATCCTGAACAGCTCATGACTTCTGATGTTGAAAATAAAACAACACCAAGATTTCCATTTTCACAAAGTGGCGGGTCCTAGCTCCAGATTTGACCTCAATATCCCCATGATTATTATTTTTTAATGGCTGAGCACATCTAAAGGGTTTTAACTATCCTATGGGAAAGAAATGTTAGAAACAGGAATTAAGGTGCAATTTTGATGCTTTAACCTGGACTTCACTGGTTTCCCAGAATGCAAATTTCAATTCAAAGCACAGCACAGTTTGTTCAACAGCACTGTAGTTAGAGTTGCCAACTGAGCATATGCAGGTTGAAATCTCAGTCTTCTTGGTGAGGAGTAAATCTTGTACTTCTCAGATTCCAGGAATCATATATTTTGGGGGTTGGGATTTTATTTCCCCAACAACTACATGTTTGGAAAGGTCAAAGGTTTACAGTAACTAAAATGAAAGATAACTTTGAAACCTTGATAACTTTTGGAAACCTGAAATTCTTGATCTCTATTCTGCTTTCTTAGTAAGAAAAACAAGATTATCAGTTGTTTTAAACCAGTATTGAGTTCTTGATTCATGCTAATTTTGAAGTGATTTGACAGCCTTATCTGACTCGGGAATCCAAGTCTATAAGACGAAAGATGCATCTTGTTGATTTGATAGTTTGAAGTTCTATTATTGTCTATTCCCTTACTATTGAAAGTTAACTTTGTTACCTAAGAGAAAGGTGAATAATCCATCAGAAATCCCATTTAGTTCAGGTGCATTCTAAGTGTGCGAGAAAAAGTAGAATTATCAAAAGTCACTATATATAATAAATGGAAATTATTGCTACAGGCAAATGCGTGTACAGCTAAGAGCACAGTACACATAATGCAGTTATAAATATAAATATGACTTTCTGCTTTATGGTTAAAAAAGCAATGTTGGTATCAATTCTGAAGCACCTTTCTTATGCTCATAAAAAATATAGCAAGTCTTCAGCAGGATTTAATAAATAATAAATAGACAGCAGTCTAGTGGATGGAGGTGATGAATAACCAAAAGGAAGAGACTAAATACAATATTTGTGTATAATTAAAACACTCAGCTACTGCTGGTTGATTTGATTAATGGCACCTTCTTAATTATAAAGTGTCTTTACTTATAATTTAAGACTACGACAGAATGTCTTTTGCTCATCCAGAAGCATGAGACAGTGGAGAGATGAAGTATTTTATTATCTTTCTTGAATAACGATGAGTTCTAATATAAGGCAAGCGCTGTAATGCCAAAGTGCATAGGAGGTTAAGGAATCTACAGGTTAGAACTCACAACCAGTAGATGGCACTAATTTTATTTAATTCCATTCTACCAAACTAGAGCAAACTTCCTTTCTCTCCTGCAATTATTTTATTGTTTTTTAAGATGGAGAGAAACTTTTGCTGAAGGAAAATAAAGGTTTGGAGAAAATATTTAAAGATTTGATCACACATGGTATATTAAATAGGGGAAGGAGAGAGGTTCAAAGTGTTTCAACAATTCCAAAACTAGGCTTTTAAATTACAAAACTAGACAAGGAAACAAACAAGAGGACAACATTAGAAATAAGCTAAAAAGTGGTACAGAACCTTATCTCAGTTTAAATGAAATGTTTCTGGCAGACCCACAGTGAAATATCACTTTTTTTTTTTTTCTAAAACTCACCCTCTAAAAATATTTTTAAGTTAATGAAAACCATTTTCCCTCCTCACCACCTTTTCAACCAGCAGATCTACTGCAAACCAGTATCATTGTTTGAACTGCAGAAATGTCACTTCTCAGTTTAGACTGGAAGCCCTCCACCTCTCCATATCAAATTGTGCAGATAGGCCCAGTCACAGGGAGGGTCCCTTCCTTTGGTGGGGGTAAAGGTTCAATTATTCCATATCTCAAGTTCAGCCAGAAATGCTAGAAGAGCAGCCCTCACCACTATATCTGTAGAGGGACAATTTCAACTGATTTCTATTCTAGAAGCCAACAACTAGACAAGGATATTCATAAGGTCATTGTGGTGGTTTTGGCTGGGGTAGAGTTAATTTTCTTCATAGTAGCCAGGACAGGGCTATGTTTTGGATTTGTGCTGGAAACAGTGTTGATAGCACAGGGATGTTTTTGTTACTGCTGAGCAGTGATTACACAGAGCCAAGGCCTTTTCTGCTTCTCACCCCAGCCCACCAACGAGCGGCTGGGGGGGCACAAGAGGCAGGGAGGGGACAGAGCTGGGACAGCTGACCCCAACCAACCAAAGGGATATTCCATGCCATATGATGTCATGCTCAGCATATACAGCTGGGGGAAGAAGAAGAAGGAAGTGGGGGACATTTGGAGTGATAGTGTTTTGTCTTCCCAAGTAACGGTTACATGTGATGGCGCCCTGCTTTCCTGGAGATGGCTGAACACCTGCCTGCTGAGGGGAAGTGGTGAATGAATTCCTTGTTTTGCTTTGCTTGCGTGTGCAGCTTTTGCTTTAGCTATTAAACTGTCTTTATCTCAGCCCACAAGCTTTCTCACTTTTACTCTTTGAGGGGGAGTGAGCGAGTGGCTGTTTGGTGCTTAGTTGCCAGCTGGGGTTAAACCATGACAGTCATCAATAAGCATCTGCTTTCAGGTCATACCCTGTTGACATCTCCAGAATTACTTGTGCAGCCATTCACAGTTTCTAGAGAGTCCATCCACTGGATCAGTGTGTCTTTTTTCCTTATATTCAAAAGCATCTTAACACATGGTTAGTACCAGTGGAACTGTGAAGGTTATTTGCAGGGCATGTGCTACTACAAGCTGGTATGCCTAAAGGCAGAAGGAAGGGGGCATAATCTAATTTTAGGTTTCAGGGCTTCAGGCTGGTTTCTTGTTTCCTGGAAAGGGAGCGAGCTGGTAGCATGGCAGCTCTGGACACCTCCCAGGAACAATGAGCAGAACCAATGCAGACAGCTGAGCTGCCAGCGATTCACATTTTCTATGGCACGGTGGGATTTCTCTAAATTTAAGCATTAAATAGATCTTAGTTTATTTACTAAACTTGGGGGGCAGGGGCAGGGAGAGATAAAAAGAATGAAGCATAAGAAATTTGAAATAACATCTGCCGTCAGGTCTCAGTAATATCACTCAAGGCTTGGGAGAGAGAGAGAAAGAGAGAGAGAAAAAAAACAAATTAGTCCAATGTTAGAACAATTTTTATGGCAAGCAAACTGTTTGAATGAAATAACCTGTTCTACAGCTAAGATATTGGCTAGCCTTTAATCTCTTCTGCCTGAATAGACTCATCAGTGCCTGTTTGGTGGAGTTCTAATAGCAAATACCATTTCACAAAAGGAGACCATGAAACAAGATTCTTCTTGAAATGCAGCCAAAAAGGTCTGGATTTTTATGGAGCAATCAAATTTACTCTGGCTACCTCTGGTACAAAAGTGACCTCTAATAAAACTCAGTTTATGTCCCAGCCATATAGGTGTTTAGGAGGATGCTATCACATTACTTTTTTTCCCCACTTCTAGCAGAGTATGGATTGGATTAAGAATTGAGGAGATCCCAAAGCCTTAACCTTGCTGTATATGACAGCATTTTCAATGAATATATGTGCAGGATTTAGAAGAAATCTGCCTGGCTGAAACCTACATTCAAAGGCACACAAACTTTGAGGCTTGGAGATCTGAACTTTTACATCTGTCTTATACATATAATATAGTAAAGCAGAACCCAACATTTCTCTTTGTTCAGAGCTACCTCATGGTCTAGAGTGGCAATGCACAGTGTTTAGCAAATAAATAATGCTCAAGCAGACTGTAAAAGGCCAAGGCTGGGCTGAACAATGCAGAACCTAGGAAAGCAAAGCCTCCCCCACTTGCTATTCCCATCCGAACCAAACCTGGAGATGACAGTATTGTGGTCAGGTGCCCCAGAGATTTATGTGTGACCTGTCTAAGTATGTAAACTTCTGTTCATTTATTTATCCACGGCCATGCATGCTCCTGCTTCCCCTTCTTCTACCTGAAATCCACTGAAAGCCCAGAGAAATGGCATCTGGACTGTCACGGGTCTCAGACAAACAGCAAGAGCCTGTGTTTTCTAGAAATACACAAATGTCTTGAATAAAATGAAAGAGGTCATGAATTTGTTGCTGATGCACACCACTCAGCGAGGTATGCACCTAGCAGGGCAGTCCAGATTTTCTGTCTGGAGAGCATTGAGGATTTCAGTTTAGTGATGGTGTGGTAGGTAAGACTCAGCCTCATTAGAGGCTGCACTGCTCTTTAACAAGAGTCAGACTTGCCAATCTGGGAAGTTAACAGTTTTCCTTAAAAAAACATTTTGTCCTAAGCCAAAAGTCAACAAGACTCAGACTGGCTTGCCATGGGTACAGGACCATTTGAAGTGAATAATTCTTAACAGATGTATTGGAAATCAATTGAAAATCTTTAACCTCTCAGCCAGCCTCATTACAGGAACCCAATACCCTCTCTGGTGCAAATGCCTATCAGATGCCCAACTAGAGCGGGATATGATAGGCACTTAGAAAGGAACAGATTCATTAACTCTGTAGATCCCTCTTCTCCATTATGTTATTCATTTCTACATATGTGTGATGCATCAGCAAAATGGAGATTCTTCCTTCTTTACTGCATGGGAAAATACACACATTTGGGGTTGAATAGGTTTTCCTTTTTCATTTAGTAACTGGCAGCCTAGTATTTTCAATGACTGATTTAACTGATTATATTAATATTTAAGTATTTCAGTAAATTAATATTTTGTTCTCTGGTCTTTTGAGGCTTTACAAAAAAACACAAGAAGATTAAATAAGCCACCAAAGACAGAATTAACTATTTGATCACAGAAACAGTCTAAGGGTTTAAGCTGTGTGTGGAAAACACTTTCACTGCTATTCCTGCCCATCCTTTTTGTATTTCACAGAGAACTGTACATCTATTTTGGTAAAAGTGAGCAACAATTTTGGTGCCCCTCTTGAGGAACTGAGTCTGGTGCTTCTGTCTTGCATAGCACGAAATAGTGCTGAGATACCCAAACTACTTCTGAAAACCTATTTCCTAGTTGATTTGCCCAACGCTACTCCACGTTACCACTACTAAATTGCCCTAAGCAAGCCAGCTTGGCTATATTGAAACAACTTTCCTAAATATCGAGCAGAAACTGTCACAACTACTCAGCCTTCATATTCCATGGCTTTTAGCAGTGCCAAAAGCCAGGCAGGGCTTGAGTGTGAGAGCATTACAAAAGAGTTGTCATGGCAATGTTTGGGGTTATTTTTTCTTGGTGTCACGTGGACAACAATTATTGATTACAGAAGGGTTTGTAAACAAGCCCACATATTGTCACTGTGGGTGGCATATTAATTATTAAGTAAACACAAGAAAATAAATGTGTGCAAAGTATTGTTATTACAAGCAGTAGGAGCCATTTATCATGGTGCCGTATGAATTCAAACTGAACAGAAGTGATAATTGAATCCCTTAGTTAATACCATTCCTCTGGCAGAGGATCCCTGGGAAGCATGATTGTTAATTGATTGCCTTGTATGATTAAAAATGCAGAAATAAGTCTCAGCAATATTTTACATAATTCAGTTCACATGTCAATGAATTTACATTAGGAATGGTCTTTGGTCCAGATTAATAAAATAGGATATTGAGATTTTAATATTTTTTTTCATAGTAAAATGTTCTCTTTGTTCTAGACAGTACCAACACACAACACAAGATGCTCCCACAGTTGTCATCTGTCCTGATTTTTATCATGGGATTTGCAACCTGCAACATTTTTTCTAGAGCTCGTTTGCAGGAATCATATTGTTATCAGAGAACCTCAACTTTTATTAAAAAGTGAAAATGCATTCTACTCCTCATAACTTTGGCTACCTGCAAAATGTCAGCGTGAAACATTCAGTAGCAAAGAAAAACAGGAAATGAAGTTTTAGGATTTAAGAATGGTGAAGGCAAGTCCTGATTGCTGAACACTTATGCCAATGTGCTTGTATTTTCCACTGTCATGATGCTGTAAATGAAACAGAAAAATCGTAATGGAAATAGAGTAGTAATGTCTCTCTATTTCTTCTAATGAATCAAGACTCAAAAAATATTATGTGAGTTATCTAATGTCTCACAGACAATCTGTGTCACAGACCAGAAATAAACAACTTCTTTGTCACATGACTGCCCTCCTTTTCAGGTCAGCATTACCCAGTGCTGAGTAATGCAAACTAATAGAGTTTGTCAAAGAGGTTAGGAATCCAGCACCCAGAGAAAGGCTCAGAGCAGATCTGCTCAAACGGTATTGCCAATAGCTGAAGACAAATACAGAGAGGTAATAGTTGCTGTTCAATAATTTAATCTCAAACTGTTTTGCCATTACTGAAATAACATTTCATGATTGCATTCAGAAGAAGTAAAAAATATGACTCAATAACTGCAAACCACATGAAAACTTTTAAAACAGAACTTGTATTTGCAGGCATTAGAGTGAGATTATCTTAACAGCTCAATGGCCCTCCATCAGCCTAGATGATCATTGAAATAGAAATCTTAATGAGTCAGCTAACGTGCAATGACAAGCTGTCTCCTTGATAATGTTTAAAAAGGATCTATTTATTCTTCAGGCTCTGTGGGAGGATGGGATGTGTTCTGTGAAGAAGAAATGGATATAAATGCCCTGCATCCCAATTTTAGCTTGGTTGCCCAGTGCAATTGTAACCACATTTTCAGGGTGCGTAACTGCAATTGATCATAGTTTATGAGCATGAAAAAGGAATTTTTTCTTCAAAGGTGCAGCGATGAATATTAAAGAAAAATTGATTCCAGAAATCTTGCAAAGCTCATCAGATCAGGAAACAGGAATAATGTCATGTGACTTTTCAGAACAATTCCCCATAATCAGTGAAGTGAGACTTTTTTCACTGTTTTAAATATTTATTTCTACTTGAACCAAGGCCTGAACCATACTATTGGTGCCCTGTAGGGAACTAAATCTTCCCTGGCTCTGAGTCCCTGGTGAGAGTTTTTCACAAGCTGCTATCATCTTTTCCTTCAGATTCCTGTCTAAGTCTTTGGAGATAACTGCATTTTGACCAATGTCATATTGCCTTCTTTCTCTGCTTCTGAGTAATTCTGTCTTGTAGGTTCTTTCCATTCCTTGCTAACCCCAGAGGAATCCTACTTTGAAAAACAGATAAACCCCAAGCAGGCAGACAGATGTCTACTCAATGAGCACCTGTTCCCTTCACTGCTATTCATGAGTCCTTATATTGGATTACTTCCCTTTCTGCCTCACATTATCTGTTATTTGTTCAAAATGCAAGCACTGTTTACCTCCCTGAGACTTTTCTTCTAGAAGTCAGCAGAGTTATTGGCTCCCTCATGTCTCCACAATGTACTAGCACCTCTTGAGGATCTCTTCTTGCTTTTCCACAGAAAAAGATGCCCAAGCCAGCCCTCTTCTTTGGGCTTCTAGACTTTCTTCCTGCTCTAAGATCCTTCATTTATGAGTCACTTTTCCTGCCACCATTTATCCTGAATTGCTTCAACTCAAGAAACCAGAGGTACTAATTATTTACTTGTCCCAGTTAACTTTTTCAGTTGAAGAAATGTATATATTTCAGGGTTACTTGATACTGCTGAAATGCTTAGAAATAAAAGGAATTTCACAAACAGAAAAAAAAGGGTAATTGTCTAGATCATCAAAATTATTTAAAAAAAAAAAGTTCATTGTATGTGTCTGAGAAATTTGTAACATTGATTCTGTAAATTATTTGTGTGCATAAGCATTTAAGTGGCTTACTGAACTGCAGGTATAACATAGCAGATGCACTCTTGTGGAAATTAGTCCTGTAGCTCTAGTTACCACCTTAAAAATACCCATATCCATGTTTCCAGCAGAGTTCTACGTGGAAATTTTTTTTTCAGCAGAGCGGTCCTTGCAGATAAGCTGGTGAAAATAGACTAAAGTTCAGGCAAGCAGGGTAAGATATATATATTTGGGTGAAAGACAAGAAATTCTAGGCTATCACTTATTTTTGTCTCAGAATAAACACGTTTCGGACATTTAAGCGGACTATTACTTGAGGGCTTTGAATCTGGATTTGAGATTTTGGGGAAGAGGAGAAGGAGGTGCACTGAACAAAGGGACAGGTTTGCGTAAAGCCAGTCTTACATGTCAAAAGACTGTTCTGAGAGTATATGCTGCATTTCCTACCCCAAAGACATTCCTGCAGTGAAAGGGAACCGTTTTAACAATGTGCCTTTTATTTATCCCTACACAAAATCTGGCCCCAAATCTTTGAAAACAAACTCACTGCAAGATTAATTAAGTCTATTTAAGGGACCAAAAGTGGTCATCATTACACTCATTACAAAAGGTCAGCCAAGTTTTATGAACTCCTATGTCAAATTTACCCTGTAGCAAACTTAGTACCTTTTTTAAGCTGATCCAAAGAGAATGAATTACTGGCAATTTGCCAAAATGAAGTGAGAACTACTCACTTCCTCCATCATTTTAATACTTGTAGTTTATTGCTGGTGTAAATAGGTTTATAACCTTCCGGTATGAAGCACAGACATCTGCTCAGCTTAGCACTAAACATCTGGTTATTCCAACAAAGCATATAATTATATTTAATGGATGAGAAGTGTTTGATGGATTACATCCAAGTATCTGAGTAAGACAGTTATGCATAAAGACTATTTGCATGGATTAGCTTGACAGGCTAACAAGACACAGTAGAACATTATTTTGTCTGATAGTTATATTGATTTCGACTGATGTATTGTGTTGCAGAGGCTGCAGACATTTATTTTGGTTACAATCACAAATTCTTTTTATTTTCTTTAGGCAGACACAAAATGTAGAAATTTTCATTTGCTTGACCATCATGTGCAGCTTACTAACACTGCAAGATTCCACTGTGTTGTACTTTCACAGTAGGTCATGTTTTTCAAACTTAGCATTAAATATTGAAAGAAAGAATCCCTATGCTGCTTGCCCTCATAATCTATTGTCATCAGCTAGAAGATGGTTGTCAAGAAGCATTCCTTGTGCAGAAAAAATTGGACATTTTTCAGTTAATTGATGTAAGCAAGTAGCTCGCCAAAGGCAGTACAACAACAGATTGTCTTAAAATGAGAAGTATTGTTCTAGAACCATTAGTAGTAGAATTCCTCCAGGATTACTTATTTTCATTAGGAATCATGACACAAAAGTGGGAGTACTCTAATTAAGTTGAAAAGCATCATTAATGGAGGATGATCAGAATACCAGACAGGAAGAGCTGGGTGACCTTGAAAATGCTAGCAGAAATGGGATGAAACTTAATTGTGTAAACCACAAGGTCACATTCTTGGAGGCTACTAGCAGGCTATAGAACATGAGCTCAGAATCTGGAAATGACAGAGAACAAGATGGACGTTGGGTGTAGTGGACAACACTTCGAACTACATCAAAACCTTACACACAATCCTGACTGCTAATCAGGCAAACTTCTATTATGGACAGAGAAATATTAACAGCATGATATGGGGAGTTTGTCTGGAAGATTGTGTACTGTTCTGGCTACCTGCATTCAAGGAATATAAGAGCAAATATAAGCAGTTACAGAGAACACTGATAGGCTGACTGGAGGCATGGAGAGCTTATCACACATGGATAGAAAAGTTTGTCCTTTTTGCTCTAACATAAGACAATCTGGGAGATTATAGAACTGATCCCTATAAATACATCATGGGGAGAAAATAAATCTCCAAGGAGAAGGAAGAGCTAAAGGAGCTACTTAAATTAAGTGATAATTTGGGACCCATTAATACATTGACATAGACTTGCCTTGAATACATTAAAAATGTAAATTAGCAGACATTTCCTACCCACTAGGTTAGTAAGATTGTAGAACTGGTTTCCAACACTATCAGTGGGTAAACAGTTTTAAGACAGACGCTAATAAATTTCTTAAGGGAATTATATGACATTGCTGTCTATAATAACATAGGCTGGGTTCAGTGGCAGAAGATGTCTTTGCAGGCACATGTCTTGCGTTCCAGTGAAAGCAATAATGAATGGAATTGCATTACTACTGAATCGCTGCAGCACTATTACTACCAACCATTGGTTGGTTATTGACACTGCAGAGGTCAGCTGAGGAATTCAATGCAGGTATTTCGCAAACATCTGTTGAAAACTTCATGTCACTTTTTGATAATATAATGGTTTATATGTTAGATATTTTTGTCCCAGAGGTAAAGAAAAACATTGTGGACACTTTTCTAAAGGGTGGGATTATTAATGTGATTTGCCTTGTGAGATCGATTGAATGACTGACTTATCCTATGACACTGTGGACTGTGTGTCTGGAAATAACTTCAGGAAATCGTGTCAGTCACAACCAGGAGAGGGACAGGGACTTGCTGAGAACAACTCTTTCCCAATTCTTCCTCTGAGATAGGGTAGCTACCTTCTGCCCTTTATTCAGAGCACATTCTCAGGCTACATTAGCTCATATTTTACAGATGAAGGAAGGAACAAAACAAGCTCCAAAACCAGAAACATTCAATAAATAAATCTTGCATAATGTGTTTTCCTTCAGAAATGTTATTTATTTCATCCAGATAGACAGAAATATTAGGTGGGAATGTGTCTATGTTGATAGGAATTTCTTCTGAAAAAACAAACAAACCAAACGAAAAACAAGTGAAACCCCTCCCAAAACCTGACTTACTTATAAGGCTGTATTAAGCTAAAAATGAGTTTGCAAAAATTTAGTTGACCCTGAACTAATATTTTCATCTCTGAGAAACTTCAACATCTGAATCTTATTTGGAGCAAAATTGAATTTTTAAATCACATAACTTACTGCCACAGTGAAATTCCAGTTCCCTCATAGCACCAATTAAAACATAAAACACGGTGTACACGAAGTTCAGATCTTCATGGAAAATTCCTGATCTGCTACAAAGACATGCAGTCCTGGCTCTCTGACTCCTATTTAGAAAAAATATTTTTCTCATCCGGAATTGCACTTGATAAATGAACAAATGATCACTTTACTTTTGGTGACTCACAGAGGTTATTTTCCATCATAGCTGACAGACTACAGCTCATTTTTAGTGACTGGATTTTGCAGACCGAAGTTTTGGGAGGATGTGAAGGAGGAAGTCAGTACCAAACAACATGGACAAAACATTTGAAATACTGGGTGAAGTTTTTCTCAGCTGTTAGAGCTTACAAAGGAACCCCCTGCCCTCTCTTGAAAACAACAAGCACAGGTCAGTGTTACAAAGCCATGATTTTCATAGGTCTATCCTGTTTTCTCAGGCAAACCACACTATTCAAGACCATGCAAACAACATCTGCTCATGACTACTGGTTTTTGGCAAACAGTCTTCTGAGCAAGAAATCTAGCTTGAAGAGCTGTGATGTGTAATAAATACTGGTATTGAACAGTTAAAAGTTTAGCGTTAGCCAAAATTTCTAGTCTAAGTACTTCTGTACATAATCAGCAAGTTCAATCATCACTGCAAGTTGATTAGCTTGGAAGCAGCCATGTTTTTACAGGCAAATCTCTGTTGATTAAAACTTTTTGGCTAATTGTCTTGGCAACTGTTTGTGCCAAAGCTTGAGCCATAAGCCCATGTTTCCAACAAAGGAGTCATTAAGTAGTCCTTACAAGTGGAGGGAAAAAATGGGCTTCAAAGAAAATACAGAAAAAGTGTAGCTCAGACATACAGTGGCATAGAACAGCTGTTGTTAGAAGACATTTCCAACAGAGGTAACCCAGGGCAAGTCCCATGCCATACTCTGAAAATGATAAATTCAATCCTGACCTTGTTTGCATGTTCAAGATCTTCATGAAACGGAGGGATGCCTAGGTGAGGAGATCTTAACAGTTCAGTTTTCCTTCCTGACTCTGTCACAGTTTCCTTCTGTCACCCAGCAAATTACATGGTTGCTTTGTCCTACTGTTCCTACCTCCGTAAAAATGGGATAATGGCAAAATGTATTTTCCATCTCTGTAGCAATCCAGGGCATAAACATCTTGAGCCTGGGGATATCTTTCACCACCTTTTGGAGAAGGCACACAGTACAAAAAGCTTTCCATGGGCTTGGTGCTTCTTGGCACTGGAATGAAACAGATTATATGTTCATCGTTTCCCTGGAGTTCCTTTTCTTCATTTGGTTCTGAAACAGATGCTTTATAAAAAAGATTTTTCAAAAAGTGCTTTAAAATATTTTCAGTCATTTACCACAGCAAATGGATTCTAAAGAGCTGTCACTGCCAGTCTATACTCTTCTTTAGAATAGGGATGCAAAGAAATAATTATTTATGTGTTTTTTTCTTTTGATCTGATGATGCCATGAAATATATTTGTAACACACTACATTTAAACATTTCTGTATTTGCTTGTGTTTCATGTGTTTATTAAAAAGAAAAAAGAAAAAAAATCACATGAAGTCAAGCTTCCAATCAAGCCTGCAGTCCTCCCAGTGTTCAGTATTTGTACTTGGCTATGTCTCCAAAGTGATAGGACTGGCAGTGCTTGTTGTTTTCTCAACTCACATCCAAGTTTTTCATTTCCTACCAGAGACACCAGTTTCACATCACCTATTCTCAGTGCTTTTTTATTGATGATAGTCAGCTTTGCTGTATACTGGTAAAAAGATATGTGGCCTACCTACACCCTGTACATAATCATATGCACTTTTATTTGTGCACCAGCCACCCTACTAGCTAGGCAACCTTTTTCTATCAGCTCTTGCATCTATGCATCTTTTAACTACCCATCTCTCATTGCACCATCTTTCTAATAACTTTTTGTGCCAAGACAGCACTGAAGGTAATGGCAACAAATCATACAAGAATGCAAGCTGAACAGACAGCCTGTGCTACAGTCCTGTTGGAAATGAAAATGAAATAATCTGTGTGAATGACATTTTAGTAGCTGTTTAGTACAATAATTACACTGAGTGAAACCTCTGTCGGAGGGAGACAATCTTTTTAGTGTCTAACACAATTCTGGTGAAGTAAAAACATTCAACTGTCAAGTTACTCCTACTGAAGTCATCATATAAGGAACTAGAACTGTCTTGGAACAGAGCCATTGGACTGAAATCAGGTAAAATTCTGAATTCTATTCTAATTGTGGTATGTCTTTTGGCAAGTGATTTCAGCCCAGGTAATTTAGCAAATGTCATTGTATCACTGTCTTCCCAGTCACACATCTTAACTATTTTCATACGAGTTTACTAAAATGTCACATTTGGCAGTTGCTGAAACCACACATGAATGCAGAAGGTTTAACATGTTAGATACAACAGTCTAGACCCTAACACACCTTACCAACACTCATTCGCTGTTAGTACAAGGTGTACAAAGGGAAAGATAGAGCCATCACTTTCTTTATTGGAAGTAGCACAGACAAAAACATCTGCCCAAAGATCTGAGTAGTGAATGAGAGCACAAATCTAACCTAATAAAAATATGTGATGACATGAAGATCCTTCTAGACTTCTGGTATTGGGTAGAGCAGTAGAGACCAGAAGAAAATGGGCACCCTAATGAATCAAGAGAGTAGCACATCCTCCAGGGGAAAAAAAAAAAAAAAAAAAAAAAAAAAAATCAAAAGATTCTTCATCCCTAGGATGAGCACTCACCATAAGAAAAAAACATAAGAAAAGTCTTACTGATTCAGCACCAGGGTGTCTCTAGCCAGAATCCAACACTGAACTCAAATGAACTCCTACAAGAGAATAAGAACAAGGCAAGGATATATGATATTTGCTCCTTTATACTCCCCTCAACCTCCAATTATTTTAGCACAGGGGATTTTCTGAGTCTATGCTGTATGCCTACTTCCCTGAAGGTTATCTCTTCCTGTCCTGGTTTCAGCTGGGATAGAGCTAACTGTCTTCCTAGTAGCTGGTACAGTGCTATGTTTTGAGTTCAGTATGTGAAGAATGTTGATAACACTGATGTTTTCAGTTGTTGCTCAGTAGTGTTTAGACTAGGGTCAAGGATTTTTCAGCTTCTCATGCCCAGCCAGGGCACCTGACCCAAACTGGCCAACAGTGTATTCCATACCATGGGACGTCCCATCCAGTTTAGGAACTGGGAAGGGGGAAGGCGGGGAATCGCTGCTCGGGGACTGGCTGGGTGTCGGTCGGCGGGTGGTGAGCAATTGCCCTGCGCATCATTTGTACATTCCAATCCTTTTATTACTACTGTTGTCATTTTATTAGTGTTATCATTATCATTATTAGTTTCTTCTTTTCTGTTCTATTAAACCGTTCTTATCTCAACCCAGGAGTTTTACTTCTTTTCCTGATTTTCTCCCCCATCCCACTGGATGGGGGGGAGTGAGTGAGCGGCTGCGTGGTGCTTAGTTGCTGGCTGGGGTTAAACCACGACACTTCCAAACTCTTAATTCAGTCTTGAACTCACACAAACATTTTGCATCTGCAGCACTCCTTAGCAAGAGTATTGGAGGAAGTGAATAGCCGTGAAGCATAAGATTAGAAAGATGAGTAAAAAAGAACAAAATGGCATCAGTTATGATATCTGTCCAAGACCTTGAAGAACTATCTCAAATTATGACCATTTCCAGAACTATTCCATCAGATACATCTCCTATACTGCAATAAACTCCAACCCTTCAGAAGCCAACAAGTCTAATGACCAAATTCAAAAATTACAGTCACTTAGACACTTATACCAGTCCAAGACACTGTGATATGTATTTTAGTAACAGTAAAGGGAATAATCTCAGAGAAACACAATGTGCTTTATCAGGTAAAGTGGAGGTCTTCCTGAGAGTAACTGACCCTTGCAACACCCCACCAATGACTGGGGCAGATTTGCAGTAACTTGCCTTTCTAAAATCAAGGGATGTTGTTCCTCTAAACAGGACTTAATTCCAGGCATTTCAACAATCTGTGTTATAGCAGAGGTCATACTGCACAATGGTCCCTTCTACAGGCCTGTGACTTTTTCAGATGCAGCCCTTGCACTTTTACTGAGAACACAGGGACTCTTTTTTTTAAAACAGAACAGGGTGCTGCTCAGTGGGACTGACCTGGCTTAGCAGATAGATACTAAAGATCCATTGTTATAAAAGAAGCAATAATTGAAATCAGCTGCTTTTCAGCCAAATGTTTCTCTGCTTCTAGACAAAATAAATGGGTGTAAGGGAAGAGGAAAGAGCATCTCTCCCTCTGTATATAGGTCTATGCCTGTGAAAGGGTTTCTTTTCAGAATGGTAAACTTATCAACATTTGTCTTCTGGAATGGGTAGATTTGTAGTCACTTTTATAAATTCAGTAAAAGCTAGCAACAAGCTTGCCTGTGATACTGTGTGGCACATATGTAAGGTCATGAAACTTTCAAGAACTTTGCAAAGAGAATCATGTAGCATGCGTGGAAGATTGTGTCCTTTCTTCACCAAGGCAGACCAAATGATCATGTCAGCTGAAGGACTGGGTGTTTGGGCAGCAGTGACAACAATCCTCACTTCCCTTCAGATGCAAAAGGAGCTTCCAGTATACTTTGGTTAAATGAGAGAGAGATCTGAACCCAAACTCTTGAGCTGAACACCCTGAGCACATGGGAAAGGGAAACCTGTACTGGAAAGAGTATTCACACTTGCAGACTGATTCGTCACTGCCTTCCTGCAAAATCAGTGCCAAGGCACACATCAAGCAAGGACAGGTAGCCTGGGACGAATACAGAGAAACTGTCCGAGCAGCCAGGGATCAGGTGGAAAGCCAAAGCCCTGATAGAATTAAATCTGGCCAGGGATGTCAAGGGCAACAAGAAAAGTTCTATAGGTATGTCGGTGATAAAAGGAAGACTGGGGAAAATGTGGGTCCTCTCCAGAAGGAAACAGAAGACCTGGTTACCAGGGACATGGAGAAGGCTGAGGTACTCAACAACTTTTTTGCCTCAGTTTTCATCGGCAAGTGCTCCAGCGACACCGCCCAAGTCACAGAAGGCAAAGGCAGGGACTGGGAGAATGAAGAACTGCCCACCATAGAAGAAGATCAGGTTCAAAACCATCTAAGGAACCTGAAGGTGCACATGTCCATGGGACGTGATGAGATGCATCCACAGGTCCTGAGAGAACTGGCAGATGAAGCAGCGAAGACACTATCCATCATATGTGAGAAGTCGTGGCAGTCTGGAGAAGTTCCCACTGACTGGAAAAGGGGAAATATAACTCCCATTTTTAAAAAGGAAATAAAGGAAGATCTGGGGAACTACAGGCCAGTCAGTCTCATTTCTGTGCCCAGCAAGATCATGGAGCAGATCCTCCTGGAAACTATGCTAGGGCAGATGGAAAATAAGGAGGTCACTGGCAACAGACAACATGGCTTCACTAAGGGCAAATCGTGTCTGTCAAATTTGGTGTCCTTCTATGACAGGGTTACAGCATTGGTGGATAAGGAAAGAGCAATGGACATCATCTACCTGGACTTGCGCAAAGCGTATGACACTGTCCCACATGACATCCTTGTCTCTAAATTGGAGAGACATGGATTTGACAGATGGACCACTTGGTGGATAAGGAATCGGCTGGATGGCCACACTCAAAGAGTTGCCGTCAACAGCTCGATGTCCAAGTGGACACCAGTGACGAGCGCTGTTCCTTGGGGGGTCAGTATTCCAACTGGTGCTGTTTAACATCTTTGTTGGTGACATGGACAGCAGGATTGAGTGCACCCTCAGCAAGTCTGCCCACAACACCAAGCTGTGTGGTGCGGTCGACGCACTGGAGGGAAGGGATGCCATTCAGAGAGACCTTGACAGTCTTGAGAGGTGGGCCCGTGTGAACCTCACAAAGCTCAACAAGGCCGAGTGAGTACAAGGTCCTGCACGTGGGTTGGGGCAATCCCAAGCACAAATACAGGCTGGGCCATGAGTGGATTGAGAGCAGCCCTGTGGAGAGGGACTTGAGGGTATTAGTGGATGAAAAACTGAATATGATCCATCAATGTGTACTCGCAGCCCAGAAAGCCAATCACATTCTGGGCTGCATCAAAAGAAGCAGGGCTAGCAGGTCAAGGGAGGTGATTCTCCCCCTCTACTCCACTCTTGTGAGACACCGTCTGGAGTACTGTGTTCAGCTCTGGATCCATCAACATAAGAAAGACATTGACCTGCTCGAGTGAGTCCAGAGGAGAGCCACAAAGATGATCAGAGGGCTGGAGCACCTCCCCAGTGAGCATAGGCTGAGAGAATTGAGGTTGTTCAGCCTGGAGAATAGAAGGCTCAGGGGAGACCTCATAGCAGCCTTCCAGTACTTAAAGGGGGCCTACAGGAAAGATGGGGAGGGACTCTTTAACAGGGAATGTAGTGATAGGATGAGGGGTAATGGTTTTAAACAAAGAGAGTAAATTTAGACTAGATATTAGGAAGAAATTCTTCCCTGTGAGGGTGGTGAGGCACTGGAACAGGTTGCCCAGAGAGGCTGTGGATGCCCCATCCCTGGAAGTGTTCAAGACCAGGTTGGATGGGCAGGTATCTCTGCCCATGGCAGGGAAGTTGGAACTAGATGATCTTTAAGGTGCCTTCGAGCCCAAACCATTCTGTGATTCTACGATCATGCTTTGGGTGAGAGGGCAAAAAGCCAGCTTTATGTAATCCTTGATGCAGTTCTGCATACAAGATACAAGGCAGTGCATCCTGTCTATATGCAAAACAATTTAAACTCCAGGTGTCCTATACTCCCCCATTTACTGTTATGGCATTCTTTATGAAGTTCTGTCTGGAAAGTACCCCAGCACTGACTGGACTGCTTGACATCGGCAATGGTCACACATTGCAAAAGCAAATGGGCTACATGGTGGTAGGCGTACAGCAAAAAAACAACAGAGAGGTTTTGCTTTTGTGTTCACATTCCTAGGTCAGCGCCGACTTGCCCTAAGATATGCTTAAGCCTGTGTCTGAACGGAGATTTGCACCTACACAGTGTAGGTGTGAGATAAGTTTGGGAGGCTGGAAGCATTCAAACAGTGTCTACCACACTGCACAATAAAGGGAGTAGGGAAAAATGTAACTAAGGATTCACAAGCAAAGCCATATGTCCTGTGAAACACCACTTCTTACACACACTTCAGACAGAAAGTTTGACACCTCTCCTTTGCACTCTTTTAGGGGGGGAAAAAATCCTTGTGGCCAGGGCCTGAATCATTTTCTCTGTGAGACACAGATGCCTCATTTCAGAAGCTCACGCAGCTGCCCCTTCGTTACCTGTGGGAACCAGCCTGTGGAAGCACTCCGCGTTCCACACCAGTACTGCACAGCTCCTTTCATCCCTCCTCTGTCTTCTAGTTTTGTTTAATTGAGCCAGTACCTTCCAAAAGCATTACAGCAGCACAAGAAGAACACTTCTAAGCTGTGGAATCCTGAAATCAAGTGCAGAAGGAAGGAAACAAACTGTGTGTATGTGTGTGCGTGTGGAGGGGGGAACAGAACTCATCTTAAAGAAAATGAAAAGATTTTAAAATGCAACAACCTATATGTAATGTGACCTGTCTGCCTGAGTTGCCCATTTCTGTCAGTGCCACAGCTTCAGTGACCAGCTGTTTTCCCATTATTATAAACAGAGAGAGGTCACCCCAAGGAAAGGAATTCTCTGCAGAAGAAGCATGAGCTGAAGTTTCCTTCCCACCAATGTGCCTAGTACACCAAACATCCAGCCCTGCTGCAAAGGTATTTTTGCGGTGATCACATATGTATGTTTGCATGTGTGAAGAATAATGAATGAAGATTCATTTCTGACTTCATCAATTTGCTACCTGAATATAAATATTTTATGCTACCAGGTGGACTCTACCGCTTGACCATAAGCTGAAAGCAGTTGTGAGCTACCTTTGCTTTCTTGGGTGCCCTTGCTATTGAATTTCTTTAAATAAGTAGAAAACCAAATTATTTCAGAGCAAGCTAAAGCCTTAGCCATAATTGTATTAGAGATGGAAGGTCTGCTTTTGGTGATCCAAGGTCTCTATTCCCAACATCTAAAGAGTGTGATGGAATATACGTGGCATCATCACTAAATTAATTTAATATTTTTCCCCAAACAGTATTATCAGAACAATGAACCACACTTGGAGGACATGAGAATGATCAGTTCCCATCTTGAAAAGCTCAGATGACAAGGACCACGGCACATGCAGGGAGGACAGAGAAGCCTGAGGCCCAGATTCTCTGGAAGAGTATTGTGTGTGTTGGGAGATGCCTCATAAAAAAAATGAGTGTGAAGGATGCAACTTGCTCAGGAGAAAATCATGGCCAGAAGAAACATGCCTATGGAAGATACAAGTGGAGATTGAAGAGATAGGCAGGAGCTGAAGTGTAGGGATCTTTGCCATGGAGGATATAGACTATTCTAGTGTAAAGATGAGAGATGCCTTTTCAACCTGAAATAGAACTTATCTGCACTTGACAGAGGAGTCATTTTAAGTACTCAGTATAATTTTTGTTTTCTCTTAAGAGAACACACACCCCTAGGGAGAGACACTTGGAGGAAGGGACAAAGCAGCTAGTAAGACAGAAGATCTAAGAATGAGAGGTAATCAGGAAAGTAATAGATAAGAGTCATTATTCCTCTAGCTCCCTGGATACCTGAAGCTGGGAAATTCATAATTTGAAAACCATTTTATTCATTGTAGGCCATCATAATTTCAAAAGCTTCTAAATGTGGCAGTAAGTACACTATATTGTTGAGAGAACAGAAAATTTTGCAGTTTAGTAAAAGACTTACTGAATTTCAACATTAATTATTCAAAGGGTAAGATAAGGTTCAATAACTTATTAAGAAAACACATGTATTGGGGCTGTCCATGCAAGACAAACAGGAGAGAAGTAGTATGTCAAACAGAAGAGAAGTAGCATGTCTGCTACAGCTTCACATTAGTAACTCTTATAATAAATACACACTAAAATTTTAGAAAAACTTGTACTTTAAAATCAATTGAAATGTGACAAAACTATACCATAAAGCAAGTATCAATGTTTTCTTGTTAAAAGAGATGAATATATTGTGTAAGGTTCCCCATGAGTCTCACAGCCTGAGTTATTGAGAACCTGGATGATGGAATGAAGAATATATGTATTACATCTGCAATTTCATGCTGGACGGATCTGGTAGTTCCCCTGAATTTAAACTTTGGATATAGTGTGGGGAGAACCTACTTTTCCTTTTAACCAGCAAGTTTTAACACATCTCAGAAAGACATCACTATGATAACTGAACTGTGTTTCTGTGTGCGTGTATGTGAGGGTATTTGTCTTCAGCTCACAAGGAACACACATGATGAGGAGCACAGTGTCTAACATGAAGGAAGGGAGAGAAAAGATTTCAAAAACTAAACTGTGTTAGACTCATGCTACCTCTTTGTAAGTTTGGCAAAGCTTACACTGAGAACAATTTCACCTTGAGGGAACAGAGATCACTGAGGAGCTCCAAGGACTACAGAGGTATGAGCAACATCTTCAGCAGAGAGGTATTTTCTTCCTTCTGTGCTGTTACACATTTGTGTTATTTTATATATAAAGATGCACATCTGAGAAACCACATTTATGAAAATACAAGGCAAGAATGGGAAGGTGAGAGGAAAACAACAACAACCTGGCATAATACAGAGGGGACAATTAACCACACAATGTCAAGTTCCACTCATTTCTACTTTTCTGATGAGAACAGGAGGAGGGAATTACATTTGCAGGTGCACTGCTGCTACCAAGAGTAGATGTGTATTCTCAAAATGAAGAAAGCTTTGAGGTTTAGACATACAGACATCTTTAAGATGTGGAGTAAAATCAGAACACACTGGGAAGGGAAGGATGGTACCACTGCTGCCATTTGGAACTGGGCATCCCAGAGGGGTCAAGATATACCCAGGACAACCTATTTAGAAGAAAGCCTTGATGTGCAGTAGGGAAAAGAGAGTACCTGGCAGCACTGTGCTTAAACACCATTCAGACTGGAGCAGGACATGGTCACCTGAAGGACCATCTGTCCTGGGAGGAGAAGCACAGGCTCAACCACAGGCACAGCAAGTCCTACAACTCAAGTAGTTCCCACGCAAACATCTGCACTGCACAGGGTCACAGTCTCTTTGCTGCCCTGGGATGAGCTGAGCGCAGGGAACCTGCTGGAGGACTGGGCGGCAGCACCCACAGCTCTGCTCGTTCCTGCCATAAAACAGTTCAGGTTGGTGCTGAATCTGGAATTCTATAAAACTTGTGAAAGTCTGATCTTAGGAGACAGAAGTGGCTACAGTGTTTGATGAAATCAGAAAACTCCATTTGGCTTTTCTTTCACTTTTTTCAAATTGTAGGAAGACTTAGAAAGAATGGAGAGATGAGGCATAGGCTGAAGGTCTGACCTGACTGCACTAGAAATCTCACGAATGCCCTTTTGAGTCAACCAACAGCCTCTAGCTGTTCTATTGCACTGCCAAGCCCAAAGAGCTCTCTTTGCTGTGTGGTTTGCCACATTAACTTCAGTCTTGTGCTGCCAAAATGTGACAGGGAATTTAAGCCATCTCACATCCCACCAAGAGTCTGAGAAAAGTGAGTTCACTTCACCCCATATTAGATCATTTAGACAAAAAACAAGCTATGTTAGGAGATGTAAATTGCTAGTGGCTTTTTCATGTCCCTAATAATACTATGCTAACATGGAGATTCAGTGGTTGGGGAGGAGTTTCCCTTGTTTTGTTTTGCTTTGAAAATTAATTATTTTAATGTTTCTGTTTCATTAGAGGGGAAAAAAATGATTTAAGCTTTTTTTTTTTTTTTGTGGGAGAATAAGATTCTAATTGCATTAGCAAAACGCCAGAATCTTGGTTCTTGAATAAACAAGGACAATTATTCAAAATATTTGAATATAATAAGCAGCATACTCATGTCAAGAGGGAAATAAGCCATCAGCTTACTTTTCACTATAATCATGTAATTATTTTATCCAGACCCAACATTTTGCTAAAAGATATATGACTGACAGATGAAAAAAAGAACTAACAATGTTCTGTGTTTCTTTTTCTGCAAAAGGAATAAAAAATTGATGTGAACCTATTGGTTAAAATGAGGTTGGCCATTTATAGAACAATTTTTATGAGATTAGAGTTTCTGTTTCCTTTTGCTAAACTTGATTAAAAAAAAAGAGCCTTCTCTAAGTCACACTTAAGGGTGATTTCTTTCAAATTAGTAAGATTACGGGCAGCAAATTCCATTGATTCCTTCTAGTCATTAGGTTTAGGCCTGATGAGTGCAGAGGAAACTTTTACTTGCCTGCATAGGCTTTGCAGGAACTTTTGGCTCTGGTCATTCTTTTTTCTGAACACAAAAAGGCTTTTATCAGTTTTTTAACTCAGTACCAGAATTTAGGCCCCTGAGTAAGGGCAACTGAGCCACACTACACCCTGCTGTGACAGTTGTGCAGTCCTGGCTACTGGATGCACAGCTTGGCCATCTCCCAGCTGCACACGATGACACAATCTGATATGTTTCATTCCTTGGATTCCTTGGGGAGGACATCCCAAGAGGGAACCTGTGTGGGCTAGTCTGGATGATCAGGGGACTAGGACTACCCAAACTGCAGTGTAGACATAGCCATGGTGCCTAGATAACTGCCCTCTCCCTTATATTATCTGAGTCTTAGCACCACTGAAGCGTTGCCACATGGCAGCAGGCAAGAAGGTGGCATGCATCCTTGCTATCGTGAAACACCACCTAATAACATCTGTCAGTATAAACATGACCAAAATATCCACAGCCTTGGGAGGAAGTTCCTGTGGGCACGATCTTCTCCCTGTGACTTCATACTTTATCACAGAGGCCACAGGATCAAGTCTGAAAACTTTGTGTTGCTCAGCGTGAAGTCCAAATGTTCAGCACTTGCCAGGAATGCTCTCTACAAACAGCTCCTGAGCCTTCACATTGTGGCTTTCTGAACATTCCTCTGTATTTCCCTTCATTTTTCTTTGGAGTGCAATTTACATCACAGGCAGCAGTGTGAAGCTGAGAATTCACTGATCCCACAGATTTAATGCTAGTTTGCTTGGGAAAAGCTTAGAGCAAAAATTGCCTAAAAACTAAATAAGCACTTTCAGATTAATAAATATTAATAGCAAAGCTTTGCACTTATAGAGCAGATTCCATCTGTAGGTCTTGCCTAGCTTCATAAATATTAACAATCCAGTTCCATCAAAATCTATCAGAATATTTCCACTGGGAGTCTATGAAAATGGGACTTGGGTGTTGGGGTTTTTTTGGTGATTATTATTTTTTACCCCTTCTTCCGACTTATAGCAATCTTGTTCCTCCTTGGATATTGTCAGGCATTGGAGCACATGCTCTGAACAGGCCTCCATCTGAACATCTCTCCTTGATTTGTGAGCTTAATTAGCTGTTTTGGGTTTGTGTGGCAGGGCTTTGGTAGCAGGGGAGGGGGCTGCAGGGGTGGCTCCTGTGAGAAGCTTCTAGAAGCTTCTCCAGCTCCAAGTTGGACCTGCCTCTGGCCAAGGCTGAGCCCATCAGTGACAGTGGTAGCGCCTCTGGGAGAACAGAAATTTAAGGGGGAAACCTGCAGCGGTGGAGGGGATTGGGATGTGCGAGAAAAACCTATGTACATACGAAGATCAGTGAAGGAGGGGGAGGAGGTGTGCCGGGGGAGCAGATGCCCACCTGCAGGCCGTGGAGGAGCCCACACCAGACGAGGTGGATGCCCCCGAAGATGGCTGTGACTCCATGGGAAAGCCCGTGCTGGAGCAGTCTGTGACTGAAGATCTGTGGCCCGTGGAAATGACCCATGCCGGAGAAGTTCGTGAAGGACTGTCTCCCGTTGGAGGGACCCCATGCTGAGCAGAGGAAGAGTGAGGAGTCCTCCCCTTGAGGTGGAAGGAGCAGCAGAGACAAACCATAACCCCTATTCCCTGTCCCCCTGCACCGGTGCAGGGGGAGGTAGAGAAAACCAGGATGGAGTTGAGCCGGGAATGAAGGAAGGGTGGGAGGAAGGTGTTTTAAGATTTTACTTCTCATTATCCTTGTTTTGATCTGGTTGGTAGTAAAGTAAATCGATTTTATTTTTTCCCCAAGTTGAATCTGTCTTTTGCTTGTGACCCTAAGTGGTGAGTGATCCCTCCCTGTCCTTGTCTCGAACCACGAGCATTTCGTTATATTTTCTCGTCCTCATCCCACCAGGGCCAGGGTGGGGGGCGGGCGGTGAGTGAGAGTGGCTTCATGGTGCTTTGTTGCCAGCTGGGCTTAAACCACGACATTATGCCTGAAATGATTGTTTTTGCAAGAGGTGACAGCTCCCTGTATATTTGTTTTTCCCCTGCTTTACAAGCACGAGGGAGAGCTGGTCAGAAAAGTGTTATCATCAGGAACAAGCATATCTGCCTCAGATGGAAGTGCAGGCTATTCCTGAAGGCAGGATTCAAAGCCCTTCTGATTTCCCGAACTGCCTACTTGTTAACTATTTCCCTGCTGCCAGCGGTCCCCTGTGTTACAGAAGGGCTCTAATCAGAAGCAGCATTAACATGAACATGAATCAGATCTTCATTAAAAGAGTGTTCAAAAAGAGATGGTAGAAGGTGATGTAACACCTTGAAAGGAATAATAACTGTCAAAATTGTAGATTTTTTTTTTCTTTTTTTTTTGCTTGACTTTGCCTGATGGCAGCACTTCTGTGCAGAGTCAAAACCCTGCACTGCAAGTTGGCTGGATGTGTACCTCTGGGAGAGCCACAAGACCCTGGATAGTTCCAAGGCATCACCAGAGGCAGAGCTTCTGCTTCCCATGACACAAGGTGACATTTGAGTTGTGAAGTCAGCAGGAGCCCAGAGCTGCCACCTAACATAGAAGCCAAATTTGGTCAGTTGTATAATATTTGTTTTCCCATTAGGGTACTTTTTTGTTTGCTCATGCAGGTTATTTGCTTGTTTTACTCTCTCTTGCCTTTTTTCTTGCTTCCTCAAATATTAATTCATTGAATAATTTCTCTCAGGGTATCCACAGTGCCAAAAGAAAGACTAACATAACTGTGGAGAGGGAACTTTCTGCAGTCTGGTTTGCTGTTGATGAAGGGTTTGCTTTGTTTTCATTTCATGGATGTAACCATTGCTCTAGACTGTGACACACTGCTGGACACTTTTCTGGTTTTGCATTTTCCAGTGGAAAGTATCTGGGTTTAAAATATATTTTAAAAGACTTTTGACTTTTTTGGTATTAATTTTAAATATTTTGTTCCTTTCATACTTGATTTACTTTATAGAAAAATAAATATTTGAGCCTGGATGTTAACAAGGAGAATTGCTTTCCCTTCTCCCACTTCCCTCGTCTCTAAATGAGCAAACACATGGTCAAGTAAAGAGTTCATAGGATGACTTGGCAGTTATTTTGGAAAAGAGGAAAATAATGAAGAAAGGAGTATATTTGTTAAAAAAGTCAAAAAAGTCATGACTCAATGCATATAGACAGGAATCTAAGATTCAAACTTGATTTAAAAAAACACAAAACAACATTGTGGATTAGTCTGATTCATCACGCTTTTAAAACAGAAAAATTCAAAGAAATGTAATAAAAGTCTTTAAAAAATCAGTTCTGCACCACAAAAGCCTGAATGCTAACACTGTCTGCAAGGTATCCAAGCTTATAATGTGGATCAGAAAACAATATCCTTGCTAATAAGAAGAGAGTGGGAGGATCATTTCAGTTACCTTGTCCTCAGTGTTTTGTGTTACGGTTTTGTCCTGAATAAATGGTTTCACAAGTGAGCTGTTGAAGTAAATTGCCTTTAAATGACATAAAAAATGAATTGTAAACAGGACCTTCGCAGTTTAAAGGAGAAACATTAGGTTTAGTTCTTTCCTCCTTGTATCTGAAAGCCCTGAATATCTTGTAGAACAACACACAATATAAATGCTGCAGCATCTTTGTTTGCTTACAGAATTTGCAGACTGTCTCAGTATAAAGTCAATCCATCCTCAGCTAATACTCCAGCTGAGCTCAGGGGCTGAAATTAGTGATAACTTCCTGCAGTGCCTTCCATGGCTGAGCTTTACCTTCAAAATCTAAGCATTTTACCATCAATCACCTATCAAAAGTGATTCTTCTATTTTACGAAGTGGTAGCTAAAACCACGCCACTCATGGCTACCAGAACAGTGACCTACAGCACACAACATGTAAAGAGGTGTTAAAGGATCTGTGCTTGTTTAGTCTAGCAAAAAGGAGGCTTGCTAGCAGTGGCCACTGTCTGCTCTTATTATGATACCTGTGCTGTCTTTTTTGAACCAGGGCAAAAGCAGCACAAACATAGTGGGACCAGGGGCCAGTCCCTCAGGTAAGTGTCAGAGATCCAGAGTCACGGACAGCACAACTCAGCCAACTTCACTTATTTGTTCCTTCTGCTGGCTGAAACTGCCAACATTCGTTCACACCAGAGAGCAGTCAGAGCAGGGAAGTCATTGCACATAGACTGGCCATCAGCGGGCAGGCACTAACAATGCTTGATTCCTATCTGACCCGACTCATTTCCCAGATATGAAAGAGTTTGCACTTCACTGACTCTTCTGTGGGCTAGCCCGTCCTGCCTTACAGTCCTGCCTAGAAATATAAATAGCTTTAAAATAACACATCTTTTTTAACTGCTCAGGCTTTGACCCCTGACAGTGATAACATGAGAGGAGAGGCAGCCTTACATGAAAGTAAACAGCCTGAACCTTCTGAGAAGGGAATTCAATGCTGAAATTTCACTGTTAGGTTCATACCACAAAATTCAGTTTATGTACCTCTCTCTGCTCTCAGAATAACATTCTCCTCACCCTTCCCAGGTGCCCTGGTGATTTTGTAGGGATTCCTCCACAAAGGTCACTTTTTTTTTCCTTTTTCCTTTTTTCTTTGTTAATTTTTCTTTTTTTTTTTCTTTTTTTTTAAGAGAAAGAAAAAAAACCATAAAGCAGCTGAATGGCACTCGGACTCCAGGGTGGCTCCTTTAGTCCCCCACAGGGACATTTATGCTCACATTGCCCCATGGACTTCCTTTTCCTGCACCTCTGCAGGCTCATTTCAGCCACAACCACGACCTTCTGTCACAAAGTATGGATTTTCAGCCCTTTTGCTGAAGCAGCACTAGTATCAGCCACTGGGACTAGGGATATCCCTTCGTCCCAGTCAGGGTTAGTAAGACCAGAGTGCTGTGGCCTTAATTAGTTATGACAGAAAATGCTCCCAAGCAAGGGAAAGAGCAAAAGAGAGAGTGCCAGGACCAGGCTTTGTTGGAATGCATTTTCCTTCCTATAACACAATTCCTTGAGACCAGGGCTTGTGGGTGTGCTATGTGCGGCATCCTCTTCCTCTACTGTATTCATGCAGGGTTCACCCAGCCCCACGGACATCAAAACTAAAATCTCCCCTCGCAAGCCTTTGTGGTGAGTTACTCACCTATCTAGTGCTTAAATGTGCATCGCAGGCTACCCGAAAGTCTCCCAGGTAATACAGAGGCGAGTTTATCTTTCTATTTCTGGCCTTTTGGCTGTTGAAGGATATCTTATGCTACGATATGGTGTCAGAGGGACATACTTTTCCTAGGGCGCTTCTGATTCATGAGAGGACAGTCATTGCGACAGAAGCTAAGGGCTTAAGCAATCTCTTTTCCCCGCTGGTGACCAGAGCTCTTGTTCTTAATGCTGCTTACAGATACTAATCTCTTGCACAAAATTGTCTTATCTTGCTCCCATAAAGAAGACTGTCTGAGATGCATCTGGGAGCATTAAAGATGAATACGTGTTTATCTGAGCCTGCCTCTTTCAGGATGCCTTAGCTCAGAGATAGGGGAAGGATGCTAGACCTTTTGTTTTCTGCTGTGAAGAAAAATCCAGGCTCTGGGAGGGGCTGAGAGACTTCAAACAAGAAATAAGGAGGCTTGAGGGAATGCAAAGAGTTCTTTTTTTTTCTTGAGAATAAGAAAACAAGAACAGAAAGAAGTGGAACCTGATGAAAAGGAAAAGAGTAAACAGGTATGATGGGTAACGGAGAGAGGTAATGAAACAAGGCCAGACCTAGGAATGGAGAAAAGGATCGTTTTCCAGGGAGAAAGCACAGGTCTAAATTCTGCAAGCCATTATCTCTTTCTGAAGGAAAATATCTAAACAGCAAACAAAGACACTCAGGATGTCGCCCTCAGGATGTCTTCCAGCGGAAGGCTGTGTGGGGCTGCATCAGTATCGGGGGCTGCTGTCCTGTGCAGGCAGGGATCTGGTTGTGCAGGAAGCCCAGTGCATCCCTAGGAAGACGGAAAGTCTGCCCGTCTACTTGCCCTGGTGTTTTGGCCCTGATATTGGCTGGGGTCCCAGACCTGCACAGGGAATAAATTTGGATGACAAAATGGTAAAAAGACATTTTTGGCTGTCTGTCTAGCTGGTTATCCAGGCACAGCTGACTCCTTCATCTTGCTCTTCCTGGAAATCAGGAGTCAAGCAGTGGCTGCTGAACTCTCCTTTCTGCCTCGGTGATTGCAAAGCTCTTCTCAGTGGAGTATTAGATGAGAGGAAGAAGCCAGTGCAAGTGTTAGGGATCCCAGGGCATCATCCTGAACCCTTCCTTTCTTTTCCCATGGAGATGATTCCAGCTGCTGTTCTTAATTCTGATTTAGCTTCAGGCTCCTTGTATTTGGGCCTCACCATGATAAAAGTTAAGGCTTCTAGTTCAAGTACAAAGAAACAAGAAGGGGCAAATAGTAACAATAACAGCAATAATAATAATTTTAATAATAATAATTTTGAAGGTGTTATATGGTGCAGAATGAGTCAGAGATAAGAGAGCAGGAGGTGAAAAAAAGGCAGGAAAATATTCTGACTTGCTTTTAAATGCCAAGGCCCAAACAAATCAGAGTTTTTCCCAGGGATTTTTGCTATCTTTCTGCTTTGGTTGGATTGTGCTTTCTTCTGAATGCAAACACAAAACCCAGAGCTCCTGCTGACATGGAGAGATTCTTCAAAATAAATGCTAATATGATCTACCTCACCTCCCAAAGACAGACTCTCATTTTGAAGAGAGTTTGTGATAGTTTTCAGTTTCACCCTCCAAACCCTGGAACAAACTAATGCAAGCCACAGCCTGGAAGGAGAAATGCCCACTTCTAAATTAAGGCTTTAAAATACTCTCTACAAGTACTTAAAAAGAAACACAAGATTTGTGTGTTATTGTCATTATTATTACTTAAAACATATCCGGGGAATCTAATCTAATATGCCATCATGCCTTGCAATGTTGAAGTCCATCAAACCAAATTAATTAACCAAGTGGAATTAATTAATTCCTTTGATACTACCCAGTTTGAGAACAGAGTGTTTAGGGTTTTTTTAAACCTTCAAACTGGCAGCTGGTTGAAACTATTTCTTTTAAACAAATATGCAAATGAAAAAATGTTCATGCTGAAAAGAGTATTTTTTCTGTCTTGATCTAAGATTATTTAGGCTTCCTCCTCATATTGTAATTTCTCATATTATTATCTTTTTCTCTCTCTAACATTCTAGATGTTGGGATAGCATATAAACATTATTTCAGGCCCAAATTAAGCCAAGGCAATAAAATGTTTAGAACAGAACCTATGTATGGAATTAGCAATGGACCAAGGAGCCCTTTTCTTCTCCATCAACACTGACTGGTGTAATAAGGGCTCTAACATCACATAGTATTGTCATCGTCAAGTGACTACATAGCCCTTTAGACTGGAACAGCATTTTGGTCCTATTACTTCTTGTCTTGGCTCTGCGACCATGGAAAACAGCAGCTTTATACGTATTTGTATATTTCTGATCATTTCTCCACTCAGGCATCTTTTCTTTAGGCCAAAGGCCTAAACTACCTTTTTTTTCTCCCAACATTTTATTGCAGGTCATGTTTACTAAGGCAATGATTAGTAGTTCAGATAAAGCCTTGCTAACGCTCAGGTAACTCTATTTTTTACAGGTGATACTCCTGCTCATATGTTTGCTTTTCCCATGACATCATGAACATGACATGACTTGTTCAACTGTTACAACTCTTCAACTGTCTGAAGAGCTGCTACCTATTCCCCATCTTCTGTGTGTGCACTTGACTATTCTTTTCTCACTCTGGTGTCTCATACTTTCTGTTTCTATATTATGTTATCCCAGATTTTTCCCACCCATGTCGCCAACATACCAGAATTAGTTACAATTCTTATCTTCTTCTCCAGTGTCTTTGCAAGTCCCTCCCAGGCTACACTCTACAGTTTTAATAAACATGATTTCCATTACATCAGGCAGGTTATTAATGAAAAAGTTAAAAGATTTGGGCTATAGGCCTGCAGAATTAACCACAAAATTTTATTCTGTTTGAAGATGGAATCACTGAATCACTACATTTTCTCTCAGTTGATACCCACTGGATATCAGTTTCACCATATCAGCCTCCCTCCCTCAATTTTCTTGTGCTGTCTCACAGGGTCCCTGTGTATCCCTTCCCCACTATCATGTTTTTTTCCACAACTGAGGACAGAAGACAGGAACAGGAAAATGCCCTATGAGTTTTGACTGCTCATTGTTCCTCAATGCCTCCCCACAAATCTGCAGGACCCAATTTCTCCTGCTTCTTCACTTTGCTGCTAGGCTGATACAAAATGCATAAAGCATCACCTCATTTTTCCTGGGGCCTGGGAAAATACATCTTCCTATTAAAGAACATAAACAGCTTCCTAGTATTGTCTCACCAATGATGAACCCGGTCATTTCCTTCTTCCTGGATGTATAAAAATGTTTGTCCAGCCATGCCAGATTCCCCCTGTCTTGTTATTCACAGATTATGGGGACATGCTACTTGGAGGGGAAACAAATCAAAACAAAAATCTAGTCCAGATATATTAATAAAACTGAGCAGAATAAAGAACCGAAGTCTAGACTATTCAAAGACACCTAATCCAGTAAAATCCTTTTTTTATTGTAATGTGCTAGTGCTGGTTTTATTGTGCCTAATATATTTGCGTAAATATACTTGCAAATCCTAGCTAACATTTCCAGAACAAGTTCAGAACACCTACTGCAGCACCTAATGTAGATTTAGTCTATATTATTATATCTATTGCCAAAAAGCAATGAGCAATATAGACAGAGATGGTGAGAGTCCCATCACAGATGAGACGCACATCACGCAACTTATAAAGTCATCAGGGTTAGCGTCCATACCTAAAGTAGGTAGTCTAGACTCCCCTTCTGTCCCTAGTGGACAGAAATAGGAATTTCTCAGTTGCAATTCATCACAGTCTAAATTACATGTTTAAAAAGAATTAGATGAATCATGGCCTGGAAACACCTATTACTTTCCCATAGTCATAAAAGGAATCAACATGATTGGTATTTCCGTCAATATTGCACATACTCAAACTTGGAAAAAAAGAATCTCAGCGGAAAGCTTGGAGCTGACATATCCCACACAATCCACAGACAGAAGCAAAAGTTGTGTCCAGGTTATCATCATGTCTTGCCCTATGTTTCTTTGCTGACCTAATGGGAATAACCACGGCCCCTGGAAGTGCCACTATTCCCTGGGACCTGGAGGCTGTATTAAGGGCTCAAGCCCCTTCCCTTTGTGCTAAATGTCAGCAGAGGGGTGAGACCGAGCTGGATAATGCAACTATTCCAACTTTCAAAACTGGGTCACAGAGGACAAAACATTAATTACACGTTCATATGACTAACTTTTCTCTAAGAAGCAACCTTCTCAGTTGTTAACTTAAGTAATGTGTTACTGGGAAAGTGAAGGCATTTATCAGGCAAGGATCCTTAAGAGTCCGTCACTTGAAAACAACATAATGCATAGCTTTGAAGGCATAATACAGCATCCTTGGAAGTACAGGGGAGTGGACGTGACTTACACAAATTTCAGCAGGATCTTTAATACATCACTGTGCTTAGCCAGGTGGTGAACAAGATCAGTGAAGGCAGGGAAAAGGACCAGGGACTTAGTATGCAGAAGTCCAAAGATGTAACATTTAAGCATTGCAAGTACACAGAAATCATTGCTGGTAAACACAGGATAAGGATCTAGAAAAAGCGAGGGGCCTGTCATTTTTTTATCCATGCTTTTCTTAGGCTCGATTCTGGATTGGTACAATTAATGGCAGCTCTTTGGAAAAAACAGGATTTGGTCAGGATATGCAGGATCAGACACTCAGTTTGGAGAAGTCAAACCTTAAGTGTACTAGTTGAAACAATTAAAATATCAGGTAATTGCAAATGGTACTCACTAGCTGGGGAATAACAAGCTGATGAAGAGATGAATTTCCAAGATTTCAGAAAGTATGCTGCAATACATCAGAAGAAAGCAGACAAACAAGCCCTCAGTTAAGCAAAATCCCTCAGTTTCTTTTAAAGGAACTGGTGAGGCTCTGGACAAGCAACATGATGACTACGTCCTACACAATATTTTTGTGTTACATATATACAGAACCATTAACAGCATTCAACACAGAGACAGGACTCAAAAACTAACAGGCAATGACAGATGAATGGATAAAGGAAGAACAGGCTTATGGTCTGAAATGGGGAAAGGCTCCAAAAAGCTCAGGAGAAAAAACATGTTGAATTTAGGAAGGAAACTGCTAGATGATTTCACTATTACTTCAGATACCTTAAGGGAAAGTGCAGCACTTTAGAGTGACCCAGCTGGTTTGTCTCTGGGAATCCACTTAAATATTGGTCTTTCCTTTCATAGATCATTTTAAAAAAAAAAAGTATGGGAAGCAGAGATCTGCTGTTTTTAAAGTTTGTCTACTTCAACAGGAAAAAACAATGAGATGGTCTCTCATTTCCAAGGACATCCTGAAAGCACTTGGCTTACTTCACCAAATGGACAACACATTACAGACTGCAGAAGAAACATTAAAAAAAGGTTCAGCACTCCTTTTGGTTTTGGACATTTCCTTTGTGTAACTTTCTGACTGGTTATTTAACATTGTCGCATATCAAGTGGCTGCATATTCTTCTGTATTAAAGGGCACTAAACAGAGGCTTCAGATTTTGTAAATTTTAATGGCTATTAGCATGGTGCTAAGCTACCACAGTGCAGAAGTATGACTACAGACATGACAGATTTGCCGCCAATCAGGTGAGATATGAGTGGGCAGATTACATGTCAGTCTTCAGCAGCTAGAGGGGTTGAACTGTGTCATACAGGCTAAGAAATGCTGGCTGCTCTTCTGGCCTCTAGATTATGATACCACAAGAAAGAACAAGTCTCGCAGAACTGGAACTTGGTCCCACTGTGAATGTGATGTGTTGGACCTACATATGCAGAAAAGTAGGAGAAATAGTTGGATGACTGATGTGCATATACAACTATTCTTTTGCATGCATAAAGTGTGTAATTACATTCACTTCATTTGCATGTTATATCCTAACTGACTATTGTATCAGCAAACTTCACGGATAAAAATATCAATTTTTGCATATTTACAGACATAATCTTACCCTCAAAGTTTTCAATGATTTGGGTCTTGTTATTTATTTCTTTTGTCTTCAGCTATTTCTGCACAGACAGGAATTACAGGAGTTTCTAACTGTTCGGTATAGAATTATAAAGACCCAAGAGTTTTAAAAACATAAAAAATATTTTATCATAGGAAAAGGAGGAATCAAAGACATTTCAAAGGGCAAACTATGATTCAAGCTTTTTGCCAAGACAGTTTTTATTGGTACACTTCAATAAGCAATGGCATAACTAGATATGAAAAACAGTAACATAACTACCTATGAAAAGCAACCTTTTTCTAGTGAAGACATCCACCAGCAGCAGTCTGGAGAAGTAATACCAAGATTCATCATTGATATTGTTGGTTTGGAAGCCTCCTTTCTGTCAAAATGCTCTCAGTGACAGTTCATCTGCATTGGTCTCCATCTTTTCCTTCATTGTCTCCCAAGGATATATTCCCCTTCTGGTGAAATGCGTACGTACAACACAGACATTTGAAGCCTACTTACTGGCTGGCAAATCATCACCTGCACTATATTACAAAGAGTTTTCCAAGAGGGCGGCATTTGGTTCCAGAGTCTACAACCCCGCCCTGGGGCACATGGCACCACTTCAGTACAAGCTCCTTCCAGAAACTTCAGTAGAACTGCCCATCATATAATTCAAACTGAGTGAGTTTAGTAACAGGTGCCCTGAGCTTTGAAAACAGATGCCTCATAAAGCATCCAGACATTAGAAAACCCGAGGACTCCTGAGGACTTCACAAAGCATAAAAGGAAGCAACATTAATACATGGTTTGGAGGAATCTGGTGCCAAAAAAAGAGCAAATATTAAAAGCAAACATCAAAAAGAAATAACAGTTGTTTTGAATAGTTACTACAGTGTTAGGCATTGGGGAGCTGTAAAACTTCCTCAGCCATTCTTGTTGCTATCATTTTCCCACACTGTCACTAATACCCAAGCTACTGTAGTAATTTAATTTTACTTTATTACACTGCTTTTCCAGCCCTTCTAATGAGATAAACATTTCTGACAGTATTGAAACTTGAGGTGACAACAATTTGCAAGACAGACCAGACACGAGAGTATGAACTGCACAAACATAAACAAAAAGGAGGAGGAGGGGAAAAAAAGTATATTGTGCATTCCTTGTTGTCAGACCAGCGAGGCAGGACCCCAGTTCTCACTGTTCAGAGGTATTTGAGGTAGTGGGGAGTTGGCTCAGCACATGACTACCCATAAATTTGGCTCCAAGACAAAACTGGCTTTCTGATTATATTAAACAAGAGGATGGCTACCTTTGCAGTTCACGTACTTGAACCATGCTCAGGAGGATGACCAGTTTGAACCTCATGGGTGACCTTTTACAGGGGACGTAGAAAATGCCTACTTTGTGCAAGGAGGGTGTGCCATGAAAAGCTAGTTTATTTAGTTCTACTATGTCCAGAAGCAATACAGCTGAGGAAGTACAGAGCTTTGCCAGGGCTGCTTGCCCTTCTGGAAGAGCTCCACACAGTATTGGCACACCTACCCTGCTTCCTGACACCCTGAACGACACAGACAGACAGACCATCTCATTCAGAGGTAGCTTGGTTTACTCTATTGCACCCTTACTCTGGACAGAATAGTCACCGTCCCTGTCTGCTCCTCTTTTGCCTGTTTCTGGAAGAAAAGATAATTTCTTTCCCACTCCTGTTTCTGGAGCTCTTTCCCACTTCTTTGTTCTGAAATATTACCTAATTTACTATTGTTTACTACAATACTACATACTACAATACTTCGACTACTATTACTTTTTATCTTGTTACCTTTCACTAAATCATATGATTACCTCCTACTCCTTACTTTCATGCACCAAGCCATCCTTGACCCCTTTGTTTGTCATATGTTTAGTCAGCATAACTTTTGTTGGTAACACCACATCCTTTTGAGAGCATTTTGGGAAAGTAACGACAAGCAGGTTATTTTTGGTAGAGCACATTTTGTCACACCAGGGAAGAAGAGGTTACATCACAAGGACAAATGTTTCATGATTTCCAGGGGACACCAATCTGTTTAGAAGCTGTAACTGCAGGTGTGAGAGAGCTCGTGGCATCGCACTAAAGTCCACAGCAGGATAGCGGAGAAAGCCTATAGTGAATGACTCTACAGTGAGAAACTTGGATGACTTGGGCTCATGCTGAGAAAAGTAGTTGTGCTGAAGTCATGGAATAAAGTAGAAAACAATATATCCTGCTACTCAATTGTTCTCTCTGGGTAGTTTTTAAGTATTCTGAACCGCAGGTCAGAACCTCTTTTATTTCCAACTGAGCTCTATCATTTTACATCAGTGGAGAATTTGGCCCTCTCTCTGTTGTGCAGGGAAGGGTTATATTAAATTTAACACCTAATATCACTCTCAGTTACATAGTGATAAATCTGAAGTTACTCTACTCTTTTGAGCTCAAAGTACCAAGCGCAAATCCAATAGGTTTATCCCACTTTTACAGTCTGATAACAGAATATAAGCTGTGCTTCAGGACATTAAGACCAGAAGTAACACACAGTAAAAAGACTAATCTTGGAAATAAATTATTGAGATTGTAGCAATACAAGAAATAAAAATCTCCATAGGCAAGGAGAGAAGAGTTAAGACACTCTGCCTGGAATTGCAATTCATTTTCTTCTCCTGGACTTGATATGCCAGCTGCTGTCTCTGATATGTCTCCTGCCTCCCCATATGCTTCATGTATATGCTTGCCTATCACTCTGCAGTCAGCCAGCAGCTTTAAAATGTCACACTGATAGCTCGCTTGGTGACGCTCCCCACCCTCTGTGCTCATGACTTAATTTGTAGGTCTCAAGTCTACTTATATACATATAAAGGCAGAGCCAAGGAGGTGGTTTACAGTGAATTTCTTGAGCAGTGTTACAACAGTGAACTCTGGAGTGAGCTAATACAGATGGTTTCATCAGCCTGTGGCCTGTAGGGACAGAAGAGACATAACGATCACGTTGTCAGATACGTTGCCCTTTACAGGCCATGGATTTTCATTGGCTGATTCACAGATTAATATCTTCAAGGCCACTCAGGCCACAAAATAATATTGAACTAATAGCTTCTGTTTGACTCATAAATCTTCCAGCAAGGTGTCTGTAAGATTTCAAGAAATAGAAAAATTCATACTTTTTCTCAGTACTTTATTCCAAATCTTGATTGTTAAAAAATTGTGTCTTTTTTTCTCATTTGCATTGTTACAGAGTAAATGCACAGTTGTTAACTCTCATTAAACTTTACTCCACTAGATTCAAAACCCTCTTTAGTACCTCATTTTTCCTTCCCATGGAGGTACTTGCAAATAATAATCATACTACCTCTTGATCTTCTTTCTGATAAGCTAAACAGATGTATTTCTGCAGCAAGGCCTTGGCCTTGTACGAATCATAAACCCAATATACTTAAAGATATCTATCTTCCATGCTTTCAAAACGGAAAAGAAAAAGCTCCTCCATGATGCTGCTTCTTGTTTTCCAAAATGTTGACGAGACCACAGAAGTTAGCTCGAGACCACAGAAGTTAGCTCAAGACCACAGTTTGCAGAAGAGGTGAGGTCAGCCATTGGCTGTTCATCTCAGACTTTTTACAAAGATCTGCAGCTGATGAGATTTTTTTTAGAAGTGAAAAGACACATTCAGTTTCAAGCAGTCAAATGGCCTTCCCAGGGAATTCAGACAGTTTATGTAAGGCAGCAAAAGTCTCTTTATAGACAATGGAGAAAAATTAAACACCACCAAAAGGCAAGTTAGCATGCCTAAGAGAGGTACTCCTCCTTCTCTGCTTCAACAGGTAACCTCCGTTTCTCCGTGGGGTCGCCAGACCCTTTCACAGAGTGGGTTTCCACATGGACCTCACATCATAGAAATGGTGGGGCACAGGGGAAGTCCAAACGTGAACCCAAATAAGTCCTGTATAGCAAATGTTCTGCATTCAAAATGACAACTCCACTATTCCAAACAGACACCTGGTAGTGAAAAAGCAAGGAAGAACCTAAATCATTTAGTGGCCAGAGTGCCTAACCAGAAATCTGGAGTGCTCCTAGGGGTTTTTCACCCTGGAAGCATGAAATCAGTGATCTCACCTGTCCACAGTGAGCTCTAATCACAGCACTATGCCATGAAGCCAATGGAAGATAACTTCGTGGTAGAGCCGGGAGGTAAAAAATAGGCAAGAGTTATCAATGTCCATCTGTGGCAAAGACATCAGTTGAAAGTAAAGTGGGCGTGCATTGACTTCTCATTCTGCTTGTGTACATTTTACAAGGAGAGACTATGTTAATATAATTTTTAGTCTGACAGATTTGTCCACATTTTTACTTTCAGAATGTAAATGACATAAGATTTTTACATGATTTATGTTAAACTAATGTGACTTCTAAATGGAGAAAAGCCTTTCATATCTCAATATTGTAGGTGCATTTCTCTTTCTAGATAATATTTGAAGTGCTGGATGCTTTTCAATCTTTTTTTTCCCAGTGAACAAAAAACTCAACATTTCCAACCTTTTCTGTCAGTACATTGTAAGTGATCTTCTATTCCTCTAAGGAACCCAAATAATTTTTAGCCCTTTGCCAGCAAACTGCAATTTTGCAATATCAGCTCACTAGCAGAGTACGGAGAATTGCTGGAAACATTCAGTCTTCCTTCTGCTATTAGGATAAAACCATGAATAGAATTACTGAATCTCCCCACATACCTTCCAAAACTTGAAAGACACTGACCTGACACTATCAAAAAGCTGGCTATAAGCATAAATACTTTTTTTTTTTTTTTGGTGTGTGTGGAATTAATGTCTAGGTATTGCCCATGGCCATTCAATTTGCCATTGTGTTGACTACTAAGTCAATGCTGACTATAGTGGACAATACAAAAATGTTAACTGATATGATAACAACAGAGTTAGTTTACTCATTTACATGCATAGCTAATTTGTTACAAGGTACAGCTAACTGGATGCAGCTGTTAACACACTCCATGTCTGGGCTGGACTGACAGCAGGGCAGTGGTGCTGCATCACCAGTGATTTAGGAGAAGTTAGATGGGAAGATTAACAGCTCAGGGCATGCAGCAAAAGAAGTATATGGTAACACGAGAGAACAACAATGTTATTTTGTGGAGGTGTTTCTGATTTTTTTCATGTGAATTCCACATTTTGAATACTTAGGAGGGCAAAACGTCATCATAACCACTGTGAACCACAATGGCTTTATACGTAGATGATATCTGGGTAGTCTATTCAGTAAGATCAGATACCAGCAAAACACTACCATTTTCTTTTTCATTTTATATTTTAGCTGAGATACTCTAAGCTAGATCATTTATATGGGAATGGGGTCCAAATCTCCTAGACATACTTAAGCTCCACTTTCTCTCATTTATTTCTGCACCTACAAAAAGTACATAAATTTATTTAAACTATCAGCAGGTGTATTGGGTATTCTTGGGAAGGTTTTGGTATCGGGGACTCTACGGGGTGGCTTCTGTTTGAAGCTGCCAGAAGCTTCCCCCGTGTCTGACAGAGCCAATGCCAGCCGGCTCCAAGACGGACCCACCGCTGGCCAAGACTGAGCCCATCAGCAACAGTGGTAGCGCCTCTGAGGTAACAGATTTAAGAAGGGGGCAAAAACTGCACAACAGCAGCTGGAGAGAGGAATGAGAGTATGTGAGAGACACAACCCTGCAGACCCCCAGGTCGGTGCAGAAGGAGGGGGAGGAGGTGCTCCAGGCACCGGAGCAGAGATTCCCCTGCAGCCCGTGGTGAAGACCACGGTGAGGCAGGCTGTCCTCCTGCAGTCCAGGGAGGTCCACAGTGGAGCAGATATCCACCTGCAGTCCGTGGAAGACCCCACACCAGAGCAGGTGGATGCCCGAAGGAGGCTGTGACCCCGTGGGAAGCCCTCACTGGAGCAGGGTCCTGGCAGGACCTGTGGACCCATGGAGAGAGGAGCCCACGCTGGAGCAGGTTTTCTGGCAGGACTTGTGACCCAGTGGGGGACCCACACTGGAGCAGTCTGTGCCTGAAGGACTGCACCTCCTGGAATGGACCCATGCTGGAGCAGTTCATGAAGAACTGCAGCCTGTGGGAAGGACTCACATTGGAGAAGTTCATGGAGGACTGTCTCCCGTGGGTGGGACCCCAGGCTGGAGCAGGGGAAGAGTGTGAGGAACCCTGCCCCTGAGGAGGAAGGAGCAGCAGAGACAACGTGTGATGAACTGATCATCACCCCAGCTCCCCATAACCCTGTGCCACTCAGGGGGAGGAGATAGAGAACATCAGGAGTAAAGTTAAGCCTGGGAAGAAGGCAGGGGTGGGGGGAAGCTGTTTTAAGATTCAGAGGTTTTTTTCTCATTATCCTACTCTGATTTGATTGGTAATAAATTTAATTATTATTTTTTTCCCCAAGTTGAGGGTTTTTTGCCTGTGATGGTAAGTGCTGAGTGATCTCTCCCTGTCCTTATCTCGACCTATGAGCCGTTTATTATATTTTCTCTCCCCTGTCCAGCTGAGAAGGGGAGTGAAAGAGCAGCTTTGGTGGGCACCTGGCATCCAGCCAGGGTCAACCCACCACAGCAGGACATTTCAGAGGCTATCTAACAATTATTTTTTGAAGTTAAAAAAAGCAAACAACAGAAGATGATAGCAGGTGAAATTTCAAATGATGGAATGTTGATACAGAGTGTTAATTAACACAGTATTTATTCATGCTACATGGTGCATATAATCAGTTACCCTTACTAAATGCAGATTTGACTGCCCACTATTCCAAAGCATACCAGCACATTTACATGGTAAAGGCAGGGACACTGTCCATTTGTATTTGCTAAGTACAAGAGGGATGGCCTCTGTGATGAGCATGAAATGGTACCAGAATACAAATAGCAAATTTAAATATTCCTAGAAATGTTGCAACTTCCTTTATGCCTGGATCTCAGCAAAGAAGGGTGTTGGTTCTTTCCTTAAGGGGAAGACAAAATTATTGCATGTGATGTAGTTCATCACACCTAATTTTAGCCACAGAATTAATCACCTTCTGGAAACCTGTATCTCCTCCTTTGTCTCTGGAGGGAACGCAGAAGACTCAAACAGACTATGTGACTAATATCTCAATCACTGAAGTTACATAAAATGACACTAACCCCTTATCTTTAAAAAGTTTCTTCAATAGACTGCCTCATTGTAGAGTCTAATTAGGAAATTTAACTTGAGTGATGTGGTAGAGGAATTGTCCATTTATGAATATTTATAGGCAGCCTTCAGTAATCAGGAAAATCTTTAAGCATGCTTTCAATTGGAAAGAGACCTAAGTATGTGCTTAAAATTAAGAGCATGCTTTGTGTTTTCTTAAATCAAGGTAGCCATAAGGGCATTCTTCAGTGCTTTCCTAATATGGGTTTGAGCTCCCAGAGACGAACCAGCAGTGTAGCACCAGTGTTCCACAGAATTGCTCCAGCTCTTATTTAAGTGTTTGAAAACAACTGACAAGATCCAGTGCTTCTAGAAACTTCCGAACCAAGATCTTTCCCAAAACTTCCTGATCTAAACCAATTCCTTTCATGAACTCTCCCTTTCACATCCTTTCAGCCTGACTTCACAAGCCAAAATTCACATTAATTTACCTGGTAGAGAAAAGATATGTTTAGATTATTCAGATATTTTTCCTGTAGTTATGTTTATTGTCCTGACTTATAACTTCCCGGGCAGCTCTTTGATTTAATAAGGAAGAAAACTATATCTAAATAAAGCATTGCGGATTTCATGGTATGTATATATTAGTAGAGTTTGCTTGCAGCTCACTACAAGGAGTAATCTCTACATACTCTCTTTCAGCATCTTGCCTTTTCTTTGCAGTTTAATGCCTACCATGTCCAACAGGAACACAGGGATGATAAAAAGTAGATCTGTGGGAATGTTGCAGAATCAACAGCTGAAATTTTCAACCATGTTCATACATGCCCTTTAAATAAAGTTCAAGGAAGTCTGTGACATTGTATCCAGAGTGAAACATTTGGACTCTGCATTAAAACAAAACAAAACTCATTGTATAATTTAGTCAGCAAAAACATTCATTGTGTGTCCCAGTGCCTGATTAGTTGTGAGTGGGTCTTGTAAGCTGTTGCAGTTGGGCTTGTTGCCATTCCAGCATGTGCATTTCGAGAGTTTTTTGCTTTGTTTTGTTTTTTGCAGCTGTATATTCTTCTCCTACTGAATGTCAAAAATCTTGAAGTACTGCCAATCAGATACAGCTGAATTGCCTTTGCTGCAGTAAAAAAAAGATCAGCGTGCAATTTATTATTAGAATAGACCATTCTAAATTTTTACTCCCTTCACAGCAGACAGCTATATCCATTTTTGTATAAAAAAACTTACTTAGCAAAAATAAAAGGAACAGCAGATTAGCTGGTTTTAAGACCATATCCTATTTTAGCTGGACTCACTGGGGGGTGGACCTCAAGGACAGCCACATCCAGTGCATCTAGTTGTACTTGGGGTACTCTTTCTCTCCTACTCCCTGTACAAAGCTTGTAAAACAAATTTATTATCAGCAGCTTAGGAACCTCACTTCAGTGAGAATAATATTTTACTATTCAAGAGAACTACAAACTACCCATTAAGCAAGGGTGGGTGAATTTCCTTTAAAATTAAAAGGAAAAATAAGGCACCTGCTTGTGTCTCACTAAAAGACAGTGGGGAATCGCATGTCTAATGTTTGCGTTTGGCTTTGAGAGTCCTCCCTGGAGCTCAACCGAGCTTTGTGCTCGGTTTTACAGTCACTTTCTCATCTGCTTAATTCCCGTGAATAGTCTTTTGAAAGCAATGGGAGGAACTGTCTGCAGGATGTTAGTAAATCCAGTCACATGACTGCATGTGTTCATATGGCAGGGGTCAAAAGCCATGGGTTTTTTATCTTAGAGAACACCAGTGATCAGATAAGGAAAAATTATTTCTACTGTAGCTGTAAGTTTACACCAGGATTTTAGCCAGGGCTCCCTGGATCCTATGCCTATTGATTTAGGAATTGTTTAGAATAAGATTTAAAACAAAACCAAACAAACAAACAAACAAAAAACCCCAAACCACCAAACAAAAAAAACCAAAACCAACACTACCAGCATAAAAGTATTAATGGCTTTGGGAGCTCCCAAACTTAATTTTTGTAGTCCTAAGGGATGCCCTGCATGCAGGATATGGTCACCACTTGCCACTTTGGGAATGGTCTCCAAGAGCCTAAGGATTTGCAAACACTACAGCCAGGGATCAGAGGAGAACACACCCTGAGGGCGCCCGGGAGGACCCAGATCCGTGCTAACTGCTTGTAAGCCCTTTCTTCCCACTGCAGTGCTGAGTTATTGGTGCGATTCTAATGCACTCCATTAGGATTGCTGACTACATCTTCTAGGTATTTAATTAATCACTTAACAAAGGAAGCAACTTGACTAAGTCAGTAAACACAAACATTTTCCTGATTGCTCAGACAAGTTGCAGAATGAAAGAAAAAACTATGTGAGTTTAAGGTTGTTTTAAAATAAGAACAACTAAAATCACATGACTCATGAGAAAAATGAAGTTCAAGCCTCCCTTGGGCTAGGAATTTTGTGGAGCTATTTTTAAAGCAGTGATAGGAGCAGTGCTAAGCGGCAGGGTCTTGGGGTCATCACACACGTCCTCATGGTGCCCTAGTTTCATTCAATGTAACTTTGCCTTTATCACATGCCAGCTTTGTGCTCGGATAGTGGGTTGAAACACTAAACTCTGCACTGAAGTACCTCTGATCTTATAATTGATCCAAGGCTATGGAAAGCAGTCTGATAACCAAAGTGAAGACTGTTACAACATCAATACGCTGAGGAAGCTATCTAGCGCAGTTATTATAAAGCGTGCTTGTAAAAATTACCAGGACAGCATTAATTTGGTAGGATAAGTACCTTTGAGTAAATTGAGCCTGCAATCCTGCATAGACACTGCCAGTTATGGATTGACCAGAGGTACAGAAGAGCAGCAAGAGCTTTTTGCTTTTGCACTTATAGAAGAAAGTAGTCTTAATCTGATACCTTTTTCTCCAGAGAGGGTAGTACGTGCAAGTTAAAAATGAGAGCAAATGCCTCAGTGTTATTATATTTCAGGAAATATCATCTGCCAGTCTGACTGTGTCTGGCTGGCTCTGTGTTGCTGCAATGTGGGAAGCAGACTCAGGAATGGATTAAAGCACACACACTTATCCAACACCTTTGTTGGACATACCCCAGCTACTGCTTTGGTCAAAGCATGCACACTGTGATTAGAAAGATCTCAACTTTGGATATGTCCCACCCATGCCTGATCCATGCAGACTAGAAAGGGTAGAAAGGAGGCTGAAGCCTCCCTGAAAGGGAGCTTAGGATCCAACCTCCCAGAGAGCTCAGGCTGAGACGAGCCCATAGTTCATGTTACACGAGGACAGTCCAGGTGATGGACAAGCAAACTCTGAGAGGATTTTGAACTCACAACCAGGCAAGGACCGCTTCAGCTGCTGCTGCATCCTCTCCTCAAAGGTCCAGGTGGTGGATCCAAACACCCTCTCTGAGGCTGGGAGGCTGCGCAGGGTGGGCAATGAAGGATATTGCTGAGAGTTTTCCACTCAGCCTCTTTCAGTCTTGCCACAGTTTTTACAGGCTAGATTACAGATTTTGCATTATGTTTTGTTGTGGAAATCCAGAGAAGACAGGGATTTCTAGTCTGATGTCCTGTTGTTGTCAGGCATAACTTCCTGAAGAGACATTTTTTTCCTTTAGCTTATTTATTTATTTTCCTTCGAGTGCAGCCTAAACCCTCCCTTCCTGTTGGGAACAACAGCTGCAGCACGCGGAATCAGCTTGCCAAGCCTGAACGACTGTGAAATATCATTTATCTTGGAGCAAGATAGTATCAAAGAGAACAACCGTGTGGGCCTGACTATGAATTCATTACATAGCTGTGCTTAGGAGGAGTAGGATAAGTTGCAGTATCAGAGGCAAAAGAGGTCCCACTTCTGAGCTAACACTCTTGGACCTGAAAGGACTGTCACATCTGAAAGTACTACCGAGACAAAAAGGGAATTTGGGTTTCCTCTCTTAGAAAACCACTGTGAGCTTCCAAAGGTTGGAGATAGATAAAAAAGTATCCACCAGGGCTTGAAACCGATACTTCTTCTGTAGGTTAATGGGAACATCGTGGCCCCAGAAGAACAAGTAATTGGCTGATGAAAGCCACACAGCTGACACACACACTTCCCAGCATACCTGCATTATTCCACAGATCAGGTGGGTCCTGTATGAATGCCACAGCCCTTAGATAAAAAATGCTTTCAGCTACCCTTCTGCTATCTTCACCTTCTCTCCTTTTTGGGGGGCTTTTTTGCCAGAAGCAACCACTGTATTTAAAGTTTAGGAGGGAGTTCAGACAAGATAGAAATTAATGATTAATCATATATTTTCCTCACCACCACTCCACTCCACTCCCGTCTTTTGCTCTGGGTTCCTTTGGTGCCTCCTGTCCCCCAGGGGCAGTCGGCTGAGGGTCGGGGCAGGCAGAGAACATTGGGCTGCTTTTTGTTTTGCACCGCGGTCTCAGGCTCCTCCGGAAGCGTGCGGGGCTGCATGGAGTTGTCGTGCTCACTTCCTTTCTCAACTTCACATATTTCCCATTACTGATGAGTGGGAAAGGTCAGGGAGAATGTCTTTAATGGCCTGCTTGAGGGCAAGCAACAGCCATGGGAAATAGCGCTCTGATTTCCTGGGAATCCCAGTCTATTCAATAAGCAAAGAAAGAAGTCCTAAGAAAAGTGAAGATACCAAGGTGTTAAAGGGCACTTTCCCATGTGAGCTTGGTTCTGCCACAATTCTCTTATGTAAGCTTGGGTATAACTCTCCCAGCGATTTTGGTGATAGCAGAGTAGCCTTAATAAGAACAAAGAAGGCAGATGCAGGACGTGTTGCACAGATGCGAAGGGGTTAAGCACTAGGAGCTAACGGGGCTCTGTTTAGGGCAGCCCGCTTGGGTGTGTGTATGCCATTTTGAGTAGTCTGCCACAAAACTCCTGGGAAGGGTCTAGAGCACTGGCACTAACATAATGAAGGCATCAACACCTTCCGTCCCCCAGTTCAGCTGCAGCGGCTGATAAGTCTTTTCTCAACAGCAGTTCTGAAATTTCTCAGGGATCAGGATGATGAAAGATTTAAATGTAATAACTTCGCATGACAACAACTCTCATGCCCCAGGACAGAAAGCCCCAATTTTACCTGTGCACATTGTGCTTCAAATATAGAAGAAGAAGTAATAGATAACATGCCCATCAGTATTTTCATAGAGAAGCTGTCTGGTGTAAATCAAAGCTGTGCTATAGAGTTGAAGCCAGTGGAGCAACGTCAGGAGTTTTTGCTATTATTTTTCCCTCTTTGTTTTGTGCTTTGCTTTGCTCTGTCTATCACTAAATGTTCCAGGGCTCTCTACCATGAGCCCAGAGTGTGGAAAATGCTGACCAAAGTCATTTACTGTATCCGTGCTCACAAACAAGCTGTTATTTGTCATTGGCATGTAAATAAGTCACTGTTCTTTCCATCCTATAGCTGTTAAATAAATACTGTGAACCAAGTTCGCAGCATTGATTTCTTGTAGGAGGTCACTGAGATGATTTCACAGAAATATCCTGCGACAGTTTTGCAAAACAGGATGAGTCTCAGCCTGAATTTCATGACTCTGTTTTTTTCCACTTCCATTCCAACGGTTACTGTGTTTTTGCTGTCACAGGCCTGTGGTTAATTTATCCTGACTCAAAGGGACCAGGGAAATGGAAACTTTGTCCACTCTTCTTAGTGTCTGAGACATATGCATTATAAATTACTTGTATTTTGGTATGACCTAGAAGTCCTAGCCCATGTCAACCGCAGCCTGACTGTGTATGCACACTTACAACAACTACATACCGCTGATTGCAGTATAGCATGCAGATAGCCAAACAGATAGCTTTAAATGCTAGTAATATAAATGAGGGAGCTGGTAGCCTAGTCCAGGCTGAAAAACTTGCTGCAGAGTATGAGTACATTAACCCATGCAGACCAATAAATATATCCTATTTATAAACAATGCCTGCCTGCAGAGTAAAATAAAAATACCAAGACTGGGAGGAAGTCAGTTGTATCATCTTTATTCTACAGATGGCAAACTGAGGCAGAGATTAAAAGCTTTGCCCAAGGTGCCATAAGAAGCCTGTGTCGGAGCCAGGACTGGAGTTACCTGTGCCACAGCCACAGGTTCCTCCTTGTTCTGAGCACAGTGTAGATTCATGCTATACGCTGACGTAACTACTCTGAACCAGTAAATGTCATTATCAATTTTCACCTTTTAAAAGGACAGAATCAGTTACACTGTGAGTGTTAAGGATGTTGCTGGGCAATGAAAATTGAAAGCCCTACTTTTAATCTCACCCACTGATGATAGGCGTTTTGGGAATGGAGTCAGCAGCAAGTTTTGCACTTAAAAGAAATAATATCAACAGTGGTGGGTAGCGGTTTGGGAAGCGAATCAAATAGGTGTGTCTAGATTTGGCTAAGAATGAAAAGAGTGTTTTCTTTCTGCTGGTTGCTGGCTAGTAAAAGCAAAGGGGTGGAATACATCCAACTTGCAAAACTTGAATACAGTTACTGCTATCTGCAAATGGGTGCCCCTCCCCGCTCATGTGAGCTACACAGGCAAAAGAGAATGACACATGTGCTGTTTCCTTTTCCAGTTGTAAAGGGGTCAGGAGACAGGCAAGGAGAGCCCGAACAAGAGGAGCATTTTCCAGGGCTCTTCCAGCTGTTCTGTTCAATCCCGCCGTCGGTTCTGAGCAGGGAAGAGAGACTGTCAACACAAATAAGGCATTTTTCAAAGGCGTAAATTATGAGTTACCAAAACAATGCGACATCTCAGCCACGTGAGTACCCTTATCCCCCCCCTCCTTACAATAAGAGTGGATTTATCAGTCTGCCGCTTAAGGAAAAGATTGTCTAATGCGTTTCATATGAAAAAAAAAAAAAAAAAAGAAAAGAAAAAAAGAAATCCGGAGACTAACCCTGAAGAAAAAAAGTTGTGATGAAACTGTTTTTCTCTTTTATTCTTTGTGTTTGTGTGCGCGCATGTGTGTGAAGAACTGAAACGGGCTCTTCAAACTCTGGCTCCTGAAAAGGACTGAGCAAAGTTAGTAATATTTCCGCCTAAACCCTGGCTTAGAAAAGTTTCATTTGAGTGTTTTTCCCTCCCCCTGCCTTCAGGAATGAAAATATGGAGCATTTCGAAAGCGTACTGACGCTTTTCTAAGATATTAATGGTGCTGCCCAACTTGTGTTTAGAGTCTCAAGCTGTCTGTGTGTAATACGAGACGCAAGCCACAAACTGACAGTCTATATTTAAAGCCACAATGCGTTTCTGCTCCTGGAAATTTAGAAACATGGGTTTAAGGACAAGCAAATTAGTTCCTCAGCAAGAAAGGGTACGGGAGGGCAAGTCCTCTGGTGGCGTAACTCTGCATATTTCAGTAAATTTGAAAAGAGAGAATTTGGCCCGAACAGTCAAGTGAGCACAGAGGCTCAGCTGCAACATGGTAGCGTTCATTCTGGGACAGTATTAAAAAGAAAGCGGAGGGGAAGGGGATGGATTCTGATTTGATAAGCTGAGAAAAGTCAATGGGAAAACTCCGAGTTTTCAGTGCTGCAATAGCTCCATATCTCTTTTATGGCTTTAGTATAAGCTTTCCTGTTTTAATTCAAGACAGTAGTTTTGTAACATTTTTAATAAACAAACTGCCAATAGCAGAATTGTTTATCATACCAAGGTATCAATAATGAAGGCAGAAAGTATAGACAGCACTGCTGGGTGCTGCCTGCAGTTCAGGATTTCATCCAGAGATTGCTGTAAGAATATTTGTTCTGTATGGATGTTGACACTGACGATGTTTCCCAAGCTTTGAATGAGGCAGGGTGATCCAGCAGAAATGACACAGTGAGCAGCATCTCTGGAATCCCGACCAGAAATTTCTATTTACCCTTTAGTCATTTTTGCAAGTTCTAACCAACAAGAAAAATTAGATGCTAGCTTATATTATATTATATTTATTATATTATATTATTCTATTCAGCAGTTTGGAATATTATAGCTTGTTTTCTATTTTTTCTGTTACAGCTTGGTTTCTATTACTGATAGGAAAGAAACATGCAAGCTAATTCAGGATTCTGAGAGTTTGAGTTTGGAAAAGCTTGATAAATTACTGACATTGGTGCTCTCCAAGCATGTGCAGGAGGGTAGTTGTGACTCCTTGAGGTGCATTTTTCTCATTGTGCAATATCAACAAGGGTCCAAACACAGCTTTGTATCTTTAGTGACAGGCTTGGCCAGGTATCAAGTCCGGGACCAGCTCTACAGTCCTGAATACATTACGAATCACTTCTCCAACAGACCCAGGCTGTCAGAGGACCCCACAGAAGGCCCTAGGGTGGATTTGGATGAGCAGTTAGGACCCCGTGGGGCCTTTGTCTGTACATAATGAAAAAAGGCTGATGCATCAGGTTGTCTTGTTTTTTTGCAAAATCTAGGCAGGAATTCTCAGCTTGAATAATTTTAAGATCATATGATTGCCAGTGAAAATAAATGGCTTGCAATCTAGCTAGAAGAAGTATTCTGACTGAAAAATAATGACTATCTATTCTTTATTTGCCCTCATAATTTCCCTTACTGATTCAGACAGGATGTTCCTGTATTTTGTTTCAGTCTGTCTTTGGTTTCTTTTTTTTTAAATTATGTGGATCAAATTTACAGATTAATAACAAAATTAAATCAGAGGGAAGTCTGATAGTACTATATTCCTGTATATTGCAAGTTTGGTGCATTGTTTTTATAATGGTTGAGGTTTGGGGAGAAGGTCTTGGGGAAAAGGATCTTGTTTCTTAGTAAAATCCCAGCAATTTTTGCAAGAAACAAGATGTTGAAAGATCAGTGTATTGACAGGCACTGCACAGCATGGACAGCAGATGTTTGCCAGAGAAGCAGAGTAATTGAGAAAACAAATTTGTTTCGTAACCATAGTGAAAATCTTTGAAATGGGTGTGAAAATGCATAAAGAATCAGCAAAAACTTTTGACTATACTGAACATATTAATTCTTTGCTGAGTACCTGCAGGTGAGACCACAGAGCAGCTGCCTACTGATGTAAACTGAACAGTGTTAAGTTACTTAATTGCTCATGTTCTTTGCTTATCTCCTTGTATTCGCTCGCGGCTGATAAGGAATTTTTATTCATTCTATAAATACAGTATGATCCTGACAATCCAGGTGGGATCAGACTACTGTTTCAGATTTAAAATATTCAACTCTGTGAACCCTGCAAATGTATTCTGCCTCTATACAGGGATGCCACACCATCTAACCTTGGGCACTTCCCATGCCCAGCTCAGATATCCCAATGCTTTGAGTGGGCTCTCTGTATACTCAACAGAGAGGCAAAGGAGCCAGTAATTCAGCCTGTTGATGTTAGGCAGTGTGTGTATATTTACTCCATAGTTCATTGTTAATGGACATTTGTGTGTGGCTGGAATAAAATGGAATACCCAAGTGAAGAAGTCTGCTACGAAGTCAAAAATAGAGTTGGGCTTGAATTTCGTTGGCTTGGATCCAACACAATACTGTGCTGTGAATGTATTTCCAGTTTCTTTTTTTTTTTCCTTCCTCTTCTTCTTATGATATAAAAGGGGCCTAGCCTGACTGCAGGAATGTGAACTTCCTGATTTTTAAATGCACCACTTTTAAATGCATCATCTTTTGGTGATGCATTTGCTTCCTCCCATCTCTGCTCAGATGCACAGGCAGTAGCTGCCTGATGTTACTAAATCTGAGGAATTCCACAGGTTTGGCAATCTCTGTTCAGACTGCAGCTTTTGCTTTCTTCCTTTTAGACTGCAGTGACCCAGTTCCAAGGCAATGGGACAGCTCAAATGAGGTGAAGGACTCATGCAAATAAACGTCACAGGGTTGAAGGTTCAGTCTGGGGAGGCAGTGATCTATGCAAAGCCATCTTTGGGGGTCAAAGTGTTTATCCCATCGGAGAAGGTGCTCTGCACCTCACAGGATTTAATCGGTACTTAGCATGCTGGGAATGTTTTATTTGAGGCCTCCTGTACTCCAAATACCAGCTGCCAAAGGAATTAGTGGTTAAGGAGAGCAGTTTGCAGAGGCTCCTCTTCCTCATCACCTATCAGCAGATAAGGTCTTCCTTCTGGGTGGGTAGGGAAGCAGCGCGGTCTGCGCTGCGTGGAAGAATTGGCCCAAAAGGAAACCAGGAGGCAAGACCGGACCCCAGGCCGTGCCCCAGCTGCAGAGAGAGGGAGAGGGTCAGGAACAGGGCAAAGCAAAGCAAGCCTTGGGAGCTGTATGCTTCCCACCCGCGTTGCCAGCTGTAGTTCAGCAGTAGCCCAGGTGCAAGCCCTGCGCTCGGGGGAGCACACCCTGGGGCTGCCTCCATCCTGCGAGCGGGAGATCTCAGCTCCGTCGTGCCCAGCTTCTCCACCTGCCGCAACGACAGCTACGGCTTCTGGCAAAAAGAGTCCAGTGTGTGTGGGCTGTCCCCTCCAGAGAGGCTGAGAGCTTGGCAAATGTGGCCCCCGATAAAGGCAAACTGACTTACAGTTGTGAATGGCGAGTCTGGTTCTGAGAACAGCCTTGCCCTATCTTTAACTCATTATGAGAAATATTTGGGGGCTGCAGACTGGCCCTTTAAATGTTCCTGGAGCAATACCACTTATCTTTCACACAGGGCCTGTGAAAAGCCGCAAATGATCCCCGTAGACTTTTAATCATGTTATTCACTGCCTTGGCAATAGATTTGATTTCATAGCCCTTAATCAACAGAAGCACTTGTCTGTGACAGTAACTAATAAACAAAAATGGATGCTATTGATTATGAAAATTTTGGTCTTCACTGGTAAACCTGTGAGTGTTTATAAGCAAGAAAACCTATAGATTATAATAACCTCTCATTTTTAGCACAGAAGTCTCAAAACGTGTCCCACAAGCATTTATGTAAATTGAATGCCTCTGCTTGTATATTTGTCCCCTACCACTGTGCGTATGAATTGAAAAATTTGGCTTTATACCCCAGGGCTCTCCCCAACACCCTTATTGCCTGAGATGTTGATGTGAAACTCTGCAAATTAAAAGGCTCAGAATGTACCTGAAATTCCAGTAATTAACAGCAGAAATGTTGGCAAACTGCTAAGCTGGAGGGAATGGGGGAGATGTCCACCCAAATAGGAGTCTGCTTTTTTAAAATACACAGTTCTAAGCATTTCTGGGCACTGCTTTTCACAAAAAAAAAAAGGGGGGGGGAGGAAAAAAAAGCCAATGATTTACACAGTAGATGTTAAAAATTCAGGTTATGACTGGTTATGTGCTTAAGCCTATTAGTATTACAGAATTGTACGGTGTCTGCATCTCATTGCTGATACTGCTGCACCTTTCTTTCCAGGCTCTTGTGGAATATACCCTGTATCCATCACTGTTCAAATGACTGAGTCCAATCAGCAAAGCCTTTTGTGAAACAGGCTTTCAGGACTGCATTCTCTAATGAAAGTCTGTTTGTGTGTCTGCTCTGTGGAGTGCCTGTCTCTATTGTTGGAGAGGGATTAGTATTCCTATAGCAGAGAGAAATTCAAGCCAACAGCAGGATCTGATTGTGCTAGGTGCTGTACAGGCACCCTTTCTTCAAAAGGCTGGTAGACTACATAGAGAGGACAGATTACAGGTAGGAGAGAAATGACTGCTTTCCAGGGGCACTGCTGGAGAGGCAGCTTTTGACTATGGGAAGGCATTTATAGCAGCCAGGAGGTAGGAGTTAGTATTGATTCCAGTAGATCCACTGGGGCAACAGCTCTTTGCTTCCCACTCTCTAATTTTGTAATGCATGCTTAGGAAAAAAACATAGCTCAGAAATCATTTAGCAATTGGCTTATTGGCTTCCCACAGGGAGATCAAAAATCTTTTAAACACGGCGTTTGGCACTGGTGGGATCTTTGTTTACATTTTTTTTGTTTCACGTCCAAGTTGTGATAGGAAATGCTTGAAAAATTGGGGGACACCCAGATGCCACAGTGACAAGAGTACATGAACACCTGAGCTGGGCAAGTATGTGGACAGCTGGCAGACTGCTTTTTACTTACTTCTGAAAGACTTAAGTTTCTAAGTCAAATGAATTTGACAGTGTTACCCCAGTAATGAGTTGATGAAAAATTCACCAGCTGCTAAGCATTCTGAAAAACTACTTGGCCAATGAAGAAAACTGGCACTTGGAGAAATCAGGTTTGGTTTGCCAACAATTTATGAACACGAATAGAGAAAAGGACTGTCTTCTCTAGATAATTTATTTGTAACCCATAACTCAACTGCATCAAGTAACGATACTGCAACGTTATAACAACAGACATGCAGCTCATAATTTGTAGCTGAAATAAGACCTGTACTCCTCCGTTTCTCCAAGAGTCAGCATGATCTAATTCACACCAGATTCCTATCTCTTCAGTGTTAGCATGGAAATCAAATGCACTGTCTGTGCTATGCTGCTCCCTTATTGCAGATGTACCTTGCACGTGTAGTTTCACCAATGAGACATCTGGCTAAGTGATTTTCCTCTTAATTAATCTTCTCATCTGCAAAGGAGGCCAGTTTCTCATATCTTCTTCTCTTCTGACATATGTTTCACCACAGGGTTCTTCCTGATGAAGCAGAAAACTTCGCTTAAAATCTCAATGGGTTAAACTTGTTCTACTGCATTGAAGTTTTAAAGTGATTTTTTTTCTCCTTCCCTCTGCCTCTCTTTTTCATCTTAGAAAAAAAAAAAATAATCAGTTATTTCATGAGGGTCTGCCTCTTTCTTCTTCAGATAAGCCCTGAAATAGAGTTAAGCTTTTTATCAGTAAGTTGCAGGGGGGCCTTTGAACACACCCTGAGACAGCTCCATGTTATCATGAGTGATAAATGCCTATTTTACTGGGGACTGCATGTTTAAAATGTGTAGTTTTATGAGGCGGTCCACATTATAAAGAGCATGTGTGACAAGGTCACAGCAATGCAGAATCAGACATCAAGTCTTTACGTATGTGTGGGTGTTTAAATTTGCAAACAGAGACTATCTTAGTAAGATCAAAAATGGATTTAAATTCTTTATATATGTACATATATACACACACAGAGTGTTTGTATATATAATATACTGTATAACTGTATGCATATATAATATACCATATATCTGTATGCATACATATGCACAGACATACTTATATATACACACACACCACACTTTTCGCTACTTAAATGCCTTTTCACTAGTCAGACTTCTGGATATGGAGAGGTTTATTTCCCTGACCACATCTCTATTCACAGACCAATACCCACAAGCTCATGTTTCCCTTATTATATGATAGATAACTTCAAAAGTAGGAGAAAAAATGACTAGATTTTTGAAGGCTTAGCAGAGGCATAAACTCAGTAACAAGAAAGAAAGCAAGAGGATGGTTTGGGCTACATATGAGAAGTTGGAAAACATTACAAAATACCCTTTTTATATGATATAGTAAAACATTAGCAAAACGGCCTTATGCAAGCTATCCTTTGCAGATGCCAGATTCAGGTGTCTCTGCTGACTCTATAAACAGTCAGAGCCTAGAAGCTTGCCATGGTATAGACACTGAATCACTCCATGTTTTAAATTTAAGCATCTACAGTATTTGCCTGAATCCATCTTGGAGACTATTACAGGATCGATGTCTACATAAGCAAAGATCTAGAGAAAAGCAATGATAATGGCTTAAGAAACAAGGAGGAAGCAGATGTTCCATATGTATCAAGCTACTTAAAAGGGGAGAACCCAGATGAGGAAAAGACCAAGTCTGCGCTCTTCTTCAGGCAGTGAATGGTGCAAGTTTAAACCTCAAGCAGGCAGGAGATTTGGTCAGGTTTATGTTCCTTTAGTAGCTCATCTGTGCTGGGAGAATTTGGTAGTTGCATCTTCAGGACAGTTTTCTAGAAAAACTGATTATTTTGGCATATTCATGCTGAAATAAAAGTTATTCTTTAAAAAATAACTACCCTCCTTTGGAAACAGAATACTTATTCAAGAATCAATTCAATCATATTGTGTAATTCTGTGTCTACCTCAAACAGTTACGGAAAAATTAATTTATACTGGAATGACCTTCATAGAATTGTTACTCCAGGTTAACCTGATCCTTTTGTGTAGGCAAATTTGTTCTCTGTGTACAAGAAAAATAAGCTTGTTTCTTTGAAAAAGCATTCTTGCTAAGACAAAAGCAAGATGCTTCTCATCTGCTAATTGGATGTTTCAAAAATTTCAGTCGCTTAACAAGGGATGAAAAAGCAGCTCCTGAAGATCAACTTTAGCTAAACCAAATAATCCTTAGGTAAAACAAATAGCCTGCAAATCACCTAACCATAGGTGATTAAAGAGTTACATGTATGAATGAGTAGAGGGGAAAAAATATTTCTAGTGGATTGTGAAGAGTTACTGTAAAAATGTGGTCATCCAGGAATTCAGGAAACTTGTGTGCGTTTTCAAAAATTATGAAGTATGTTTAAAATGGCACTCTGGCTTTTTATATTTTGTTTCTATCTTCTGGGATCTATATAGGAATATTGTTGAATACTGCTTTCAAGGTTTTCTTAGCATATATTAGGGATAGAAATTTACCAATTTATTATGAAATTACATTTTCACTAAAGTCTGTTATCCTGAGGCATTAATAACCAGCACTCATGAGCTAGCAGAGGTTGGTCTTCTAACTATTGATGGTTCATTCAAGTGTCACAAGCACAGTCCCTGTCCTATCCAATAGAGAGAGCAGAAAATTAAATTCTTGGTGTATCTATCTGTGATGCAAGAATGCTCTCAGAGAGCAGACCAGTCTCTATCATTACCTCTCTCTCACACATGCACTCTCAAGTTGTCTAGTTCAGATATCCTCTGCACCTCCTAACCCTTCCTGTCTGTCCCTTTCTCAGCCCACAGGTAGATGCTTATATCTCAACACAGGAGAGACACACAGGTCCCAGTTGTTAAATGCCATTTCCTCCCTTCTTTCAAGGACCTTCCACGGTCCTGGCAGTGGGAAGGAAGAAAAGCACAGGCAAGGAAGACATAAATCTTCCCCTGTCATCCTGTGGGCTGAGGCCTTGTTTCCTTTGGGAGTCACCCCCTCTTCCATCTCCCTCTCTCTCCTCTTCTCCATTGGTTTCTCTTTGCTCCCTCATCCTCACAGCTTGCTATGAAACACCACCTCCCTCCTCCAGATCTTTCCTGTCATCACACAGGAATTTTTATTTACAACCTGGGACATAGTTTTACATCCTGGATCACACGATTGGGAGAGATTATTATTGTCTGTCTCTCTTGAATTTCCATAATTACATCAGTGGACTTTGATTTTTGGACTCTATTTCATAGAAATCCAATTTTTCCCTCACTGAATTCTTTGGGACTTTTTTATTTTAAAGAAGCCTATACTATCAGTTACTGATGGCAATTAAGCCCTTGGTGGAAACGGGGGGATATACACAGGACTAGGCTGCACCTCTATAAAAAACCCTGCATAAGGTGTTGAACAGAGCAGACCAGGAAACAAAACTGCCGTTGAGAGCCATGTTTCCTTTCCAGCTTCCCTTTGCTTTGGGTAAAGAGGAAGTCATGGTTTTCTCACTCTTTTTCAAAACCACTCAGTGTGCTCTGCACACCCTGTCACTTTTCCTATTACTTACCCTATCCTTGCTCCAGTCATGAAGAAGAGTGGAGTGAATAGCTTCTGCTAATATCAGGACAGCCAAGAACAGCACCAGGTCAGGGAGGAGAAGGCTGCTTTGTAGGTCTTTCTTGTGCAGGCTGTGTCCACCTAATAGAGAGGGACCAATTCTTCTGAAAACTTGTTGATTGCCTTTGGCACTTTCCCATCTCCCACTGAGAGGAGTCTTCTCCTCCATGCCTCAAGCTCAAGCAACGGTTAGTGTCAGGACCCTTGATTATTCTCAAAAAAATGAAAAATCACTTTCTGTCTCACCTTTTTTAGAGCTGGATGGATCTGATCCCTCCAAACACCTCTCCCATGCTGCTTAGTTGCCCACCCACCTCACCATATCTCCCCAGTTTATGCTCCCTCCTTCTCAAGTTAACCATCCCATACTCTGACCCAAGAACCCAGCTCTCATTTCTACTTACTTTCTGTACAGGGGACAATTTTAGATTACTTCAAGTCCAAGCCATTACCACAAAGGCAGTGATGCATGGTGACTCTGTGTGACGAGAGATGGAAAAGATGGTGTTGTACAGCCCCAGAAAGAAGCTGGTTTGCTCACAGCATGGGTTAGCCAAGTCTTTCCTCTGTTCCCAGCTCTCCAGTCAATGTGTCCTTCCTACTTATGATTAATAGCAAGCTCTTACCATCTTTCCTCTCACATCCTTCCCATTCCTTCTTAACAAAATACAGTCTTCTCCATTGCATAAATGTATCCTTTTTGCTTTGTTTAGTCTGTAAATTCCTCAGGACAGAAATTACCTCTCCTTCCATCTCCTTTCTAAACAAAAAACACCAAAAAATTATTTGCCATTTCAGTGCTCATGATAAGGGTCACTGACCACATCCATCTTCCCAAGTTACCTCATCTAGTTGCTCATTCTGGGCAGAGATTTAGGCCTCCTGAAGCATAAAGTACAAAAAACAACTTTAGATATGACATCAACTGGCAAAGCATATCAAGTTGGAAGGACTGTAGGGTTTTCTCCTTGAAAATATTTTTCCCCTAAACATATTTATTTGTATTCTCTGAGGTAGTCTCTAGACTGTGGAGATCAAAGCAAGCTGGAAATCCAGCAGAGTTTTTAAGTGCATTAAAGGTAGCGTGTTTCAAAGCCACATGCCTGAACATTTAAGCACCATGGAAGAAATGAAGTAGCAGGTGGTAATACATGTAAACATGATTGTTCTAATCTTCATACTTTTCAACTTGTCAAAGCCTAACTCTGTGACACAACGTTTGACAAAGAGCAAAAATAAAGGATGCTGCATGCACACACAGATACACAGCACAAAACCCAAGGACACCAGCCAGCTTTGGGTTTTCTCTTTGAGCCACATTTCTGATCTTGTAAGTCATTTACAGCAATAAGGATGTGGATTTACCAGACTTATATGGAACCTGGCAAACCTGAGCACAGAGTGAGTGCTTCTTGGGAGATTTGAATACAGAAATGTAGTTCTCTGCTGCACATTTTTTCGCCAAGGTAAAGACTATAAAATGCCATCCACTACAGACTAGTGGCATTTTGTAAATGTCTGCATATTGTGAATAGATATAACCAGTCTTTAATGTTCATCACTTAGCAACTGAAGCATTGCAGAAATATTTTCAGGTGGTTTCAGAGAGTCGAAGTGAGACAAAATGAGACTATTTTTCTTTTTATTACCCCTAAAGAAATGAGAACATAATAATAAGAGGTGTCCACCAGATCTAACCCCTTTCCTACCATAACTTTTGGTGCATGTTTTCTGATCAGCTCTAGCTGCTAAGAGAAAGCTTCATCACCTGAGGTCCTGGCATGGAAACAAATAGTTGACCATTTCTGTCTCCTTCACTTTTCTGCAGAGCTTCTCAGGAAATGCCTTACTCACTGCAAGTTATCATTGCATTGCCAAAGTCAGTGGTGTTTTGATGCTTGTACCCTGGAACTTGAGATTGCTCATATTGATTTCATTGGACTTTGGATCAGAATTTGCTTATTTCAGATCTTCACTTTTTAATATTCCTCTGCTTCAAATGTCTTGATATAGCTCACAGCAGCCTCATCTACTATCACCACAGATTTTAATGAACGTAAAGTGATTTATCCATGGTAACTAGAGCTCTTGCAGGGGTAGTGGGGAGCAAATAAAGATAAACTGATCCGGTATGCTCCCAAAGAATACTTCCTGCTGATTCAAGGTTCTTGCACATTAAGAAAAGATGTCTATGGCTCCTGAGCTCATTCTCCCTGTGGATTAATGATCCATAAGGGACTCCCTGTACCAAGGAGGAGTAAATCACCCCTCCTGCTTTTGGCAGGCAGGAATGCAACTGGGGAGATAAATGCTTTTACATTTCTCTGAACTTTGCTGTTGCTCCTTGGTAAAAGATTTCCGCCTCTGGAATCCATTAAAATCTGTGAATCTCAGAAAAAGACGACTCTTCCTCCTCCCACATTTTGTGTGAGATGCTTAATCTCTGCATCCTGGGGACATAACCATTTGTGAGCTGGAAAGAGAGCATAAGCCAAGCCCTTCTCCTCTTGGGGTACCTCCTCTGATTTCCTTTACTTGCGATGAATGAAACCTTTCATTTCAACAGCATCTGACTTGTGTCAGAAGGTTCATGACTGACTGGAGCAACAATGGGGTGGCTGAGACAGATGAAACTGTTTAAAATGTGTGATTACTAAATAACTAAGGATCAGCTTTAAACACAGGGGGAGAAAGCAAGAGGAGGTATGACTGCATGGGACTTTTTAAGATTAAATGCAGCCTGGACTTTTTGTCCCTACTCCTCTCCATGACTTGCATTCCTTTAAGGAAAAGGTCATGCCTTCTCTCCCGGGTGCTACAAGCCTTCCCCAGGCAGGAGGCATATCCTGTGTCCTGTTTTCTCCAGAGGCCAATAGTGGAGCAGATGGGAGCATGACTTCCACATCGTCGCTGCTTCCACTGTGCTGTTTTTAAGTGACTTGAGTACCAAATCACTGAGTGAATCACCCTCCCTTTCAAATGTGGTGTATTCCAGCCCTAGGACCTTGCAGGGTCTGGCAGCTGATGGAGGTGGCCAGAGGGGGAAGTACCGGCTACCCACTTTGGAGTTCTGGGTGCCTATTTTGGTCAGATATAAAATTGCAGCAGTCATTGTGGGAGGAGGGGGGCACACATCCTGTAATTAAAGGTTGTGTCTGTGGTTCATTCCAGAGGAGAGACATGTATTTTCCCCATTGAATGAGGAAAATAGGCTTGGAAACTGGAACATCTAGCACATGCTGTTTTCTGCCTGACTTCCTTCACAGCTCACACCTGAGAAGAGGCTCTCAAACCCTAAGGGATCAACCCTCCTTGGTCATGCCCTGCTACCTGCAGCACACAGCAAGGTCCAGGAGTTGTGGGTGCCTGGGGGAAGTCTGCCAGGGACATACTGATAAATGTGGGTGTCTAGCTTTGCAACTGATTTTGTTTGCCACTATTTGGCACATTAAGGTAAGAGCTTGCTGTCTGTGGGCATGAGCATCCATACCCTTAAGAGGATACTTCTGCCCGACACTGAACATAATCCTGGGTGAGGGGAGATGTAGCAAGAAATGCAAAATCAGTCCCTTGACAGGCCCAAAGCCATAGCACGCCAGCTGTGGCCGAGGGCCATATCGTCTCTCCAGACTCCCAGGGCACACATATCTGTCCTTCCCATTCCCCATCCTTGCTGGCATATTTCCAATCCATCTTCTAGCTAATGGGATTTGGTACCGATTTTCCCCGTCCTTTGTTTCACTGCCACTGCACATCGCAATGAAGTGATGTGGCATTACCAGAGCTGCCTGTGTGTTTCCCTTGGCCCTCACCAGCTGGCTGTTAGGTTACACCAGTATTAAGAAAAAGAGACTTTCTTTCCCAGGGACACTGCCACCTCTTCCCATCTGCTACAGTATCCATAAGAAGTGATTGCCAAGGTAGGTTTGATCCTGATGGTGCTGGGTGTTCTTGCCTAACCAGGACTTAAACACATTTTCAGCTCTGCCCATGGAAGTGCTGTAGTGAGCATGGAGCTGATGGTCCATCTTCCCCGTTAGAGCCAGTAGCAGATGCCTAATGGAGAGTTAAAGCAGAGGGCAACCACCCAGGGATCTGAGGCATGGGAAATTCTTGAGCCAGAGTTAGCATTTCAGTGTTTAAAGGGTTGCCTTGGGGTATAAAAGCTTTTACATTTACCAGAGATTCTCGTATGAAATACTTTAACCTCCTGCTCACATCCAGACTCAGCGCTTGGCAGGACTGAGCCTTACCTCCCCCTCTTCCCTCTTCTTGAATGAGCTCTTTTAACTTGCAGTTAAAGGAATTCAACCTTGGGAGCTCAGCATTACTGAAGGCACAGCTCATGTCAGGGAGCAAGGCGCTCCTCTGCCTCGTTCGCCCAGGTAACCACAGTGCCTCCAGGAGCCATGAAGAAATGCATGTGGCCATGACTTTATCCTTTTGTCCTCTCTAACAGCCAGCTGTGCAGCAGGAGCCAGCCCGAGCAACGATAAAGGCTGTTGCCTGAAGCTCTCCATGCAACTCAGCACAGCACAAGGGTGCCAACATGCCTAGCCCCTTGTCTGGGAATGCAAGCAGGATAGGGAAACTCTCTTCCACTCCTTCTTCCCTCTTCATTCAGCAGAGCTCCTGCTTGTCGCACAAAAATATTCAGTGGAAGGCTTTAAGGAAGTAAAGCTAGACTGCTGTGTATGTCCCTTCTTCATGAAGTGTGTGCATATCCTAGGGAACACTTCTTGATGACTGTCTCTTAAAGGGACTCCAAAGAGCAAAGAATTTAGAAAGACAAATCTTAGAACTTCTGCCTGTGTGTTTAACTCTCATGGGGGTGGCAGGGGCACAGGGAAAGGCTACCACGTCATATGAAAGTACCTTAGTGGATTTAGAAACACAGGCATTCAGGTCTTGTGGAAGAAGGAATTAAGTTTGACAGACAGGCCCTGTAAAATTGTGGGCTGTTTTATCCACTGCTTTCAGTTTTCTATTCCTTCTCTGCAGACAAAACCAAAAAATGCAAAAGGGATGTGGGCTTTACTCCTCTCTGACTTGTAACAGATACATACTTGTGTCCAAGCCTTGCCCCGACATGAAGTACAGCATAGGTCCCCCTGAAATAAACTGCAGCTCACACATATCTCAGAGTGGAACTTGGCTCTTAAACAAAGTTTAATGGGAGTCTGCTCTGGCTGAACTCTACTTATGACTTCATATTTTCCAGGGCTGTGCTAGTGCTTGTTCATTTTTTTTTTATTTTTTTTTTTCATTCTCTTTATACAAATAGGTGCTTCAGTGCTATAACTTGACCTTATGATACTGTTCCAAAGCAGACTTCTCTGGAGGCAATGGTAAATAGTTTAGGTATGTTATGAAAGGGCTTTGAGAAATTTACAGGCTTTCTCATGACTGCTTGAGAAGGCAGATTTTTGCAGCCTGTTAGGCAGCATCAGCTGGTGAATAAAATGGGAAGCTGGAAAACAGAGAAGATGGACAGAGGCTATATATTATGATCTTGACAGTGAATCCTTGGTTCTATCATGTTTCTAATATTTGTAAAATAGTTTTTAAAAGCTTTGGCCTATCTGAGCAGTGGAATGCGTGGGAGATTGGCCACCATCTTCAAAGGGAGCAGAAGCAGTTTAGCAGAGAGAGTTTTTGCAAATCCCACTTTGTATGTATACCAGTTGGTATTTCACTTGGTGTGTTGGAATGGTGCCCCGTTTTGATACAAGTGTAAATGGGACAGCAGTGACTGCTGCTGCTCAGCTGCAGAGCACGACTGCTGCTGATTCAGCTGTGGAAGAGCAGCATCCCCCCAGGCAGTAGGGGAGGTACAGAGTAACAGCTCTGCCCTAGGGTCCCTATGTTGACAGCTGAGAGAGGGCCCTTACTTTTTAGTGCATTCCAATATACTCTTACATAGGGAATACCAAGCCCAACTTTTTCCATGGCCTTCTAGAGCTACTGTATTTCAAAGGAGTCACTTAGCTGTGAAAACTGGAGTGTTCTGTTCTGTTCAGAGCAATCTAGCAAGGAAATCTCTGGCTTTATCCAACTGTTTTTTCCTTATGCTTTTCTTTTGGGGTACTTGTTTTTTCTGAGTGCAGATTTATAATGTACTTCACCTGCCCAAAAGAGCATTCCTGCTTTTTGCCCTCTCTCTCTGCACCTAGCAAACCCCTCCCTGTCAACAGATCAACGGACAGTCAGACCACATGCTGACTTGGATTAGTTTGCCAATAAATACCCCCCACCTCTTTCCTTTTGGTGGGCTGGTTTTCTGCTAGATCAGCTTGAAAGGAAAAGGGTTAGGAACAGGAATGCCCTTTTCTGCTGGAATGTAACAGCCAGCTCAAATCACAACAATTCACTCTTAGCTTTCCTGCATGTATATTTCATATATTTAGGAAAGGAGTAGCCCAAAGGCTGTACAGTAAGTCCAAAATATTTTTGTCAGAGAAGTGCCATAGCAAGCATTTGTTGCTATTGAAAAGTACTAGACCATATTTCTTTGCTTAATGACACACATTAATCCTCCATTGAAATTGCCAGGGCTCTCCAAGCCGAATCTGTCTTTAAAGGTTTAAAATATAGTCCAAACTATAAAAATGTAGCATTCTGGCAGAAAAAGGAACTGAAAAAAATCTCAGCAATGTCCCTTTGTTTTTTCCTTTGCTGTTTAAACCACTAAGGACATCATCTACAAGCTTCAAAATGGTTGCAAAAACATGGCATTTTTTAAATTGGTCACCAAAATAGGAATATTATCCAAGTACCCACTGCTACTTCTGTTTTTGGTCCAGTTTCCTAATGAAATGAATCTTATGTGTTCCTGCCATCCATCTTTCTGCTTAATCATCTGCTCATCCATCTGCCACTTCCCATCAAGAACTTTTGGATCCACTGACCAGTTTCAACCAGATTTTAAAAAGAGGCAGAATCCTCAGAAATTATTATCATTCTCCAAGTTGTTTGAAAGTCAACATTTGTCTACAGACAGCCATTCAAGTGAGCAGTAACCCAAAAAGGACTCCTTATTAGGAGACTAAACTAAATGGAGTTATTTTCTAGTTGGGAATATAGTAGCATCAAATTTTGACACAATAAGATTGCTTCCATAAACATGACTGCAACTTAACAAGCAAAAACGAAGTGTAAGACACTATTTAAGCACCTGTAGGAGAGATATAACCCTTCTGACCAGTGCATGTTGAAAGCTCTGCAAAAAAGGCTCTGCCTACCTTATAGAAAGGCTAAGCCCTCAGCACAGGCTTTGGAAAGGGATGGTTAAGCACTGCTAACAGTAATAGTTGGAATTTGTTTTCCCTAATTATAGACTCCAGAAAGCTAGGCTTCTAATCTAAGCTAGTCTTCTAGGTTTGCTGGTTGGCTGATGGGAAGAGAAATTCCCAGCCCATCCCCCAGGATTCATCACACCTCTGTTGGAGCTGAATGGATCTCCTTGCAAGAAGGCATGTCAGAATAGAATAGGATAGGATAGGATAGGATAGGATAGGATAGTTCAAGTTGGAAGGGATCTACAACAATCATATAGGCCAACTGCCAACTAGTGTCCTCTCTGCAGCACATGTGGAGACAGTTTAGATCACATAGGCTCCTTTCCAGTAGTCAAAAATCTTGCCAGGCTGGTTATTAGCTCTCCACCTACATGGTACTTACCGTTCATGTTGCATGAGGAGAGGGGAACATTAGTAATGAGTTGTTAATGAATCTCACAACAGTATAAGTCCCATGCTGAAAAACTTTCAGTATATGGCTTCAGTGAAGGTTTTTTCATGCTCATCTCTGTTAATGTATTCAGTATGCTATTTGTCAAATAATACCAGACAACTGTCCAAAAATAATAGACAAGCGAGACTTTTTCTTTTTTTTCCTCTTTTTAACAATTATTGCACAATCTGTCTAGAATTGCTCAGATGAATGATAGATGGCAAAGAAGTTTTGCTAAAATTGCTCAACTCCATTCAGACAGCTTGGACTGATACATAAATGCTTTTCAGATAATAAAATGGGCTTTGTCTTTTTAAATGGAGCAGATATGCAAAAGAAATCTGCATATTCATTGCAGAATCCTTGGAAAATGAGAAAAGTTGTTGCCCTGAGCTACTATTTGCCTTGCAAGTTTCTAAGGTGTTTCAATATGTTTTATTTCCTTTGTTTAATATGCTCAATATTTAAAGCATTTGGAAGATTGTTTCCACTACAGATATCTCTATTAATAATATTAACCTCATCAGTGCTCCAGGAAAGATCTCTGTGTCCCTGAAGAGCATATGCTAAACATCCTGACATTTCCACTTGCAATGCTTAGTAGATAGTGCCTTAGGCAAGCACTGGTGTATGAGCTGGAAGTAGCTGAATACAATTCATATCAAATAAGCTAGGGGACAGAGCACAGAGAGCTCCTGTTTCCAAGAATTGTAACCTGTCGGACTGCTTTGCTACAAAATATTGGTGGTGAGAATGAGATATAAAGGAAGAAACCTACCCATGTTGGGAAAATTATTATACTTTTCTAAGGACAGTAGCCTGGCACTACATTCTTTCAATTGTCAGGATAATATCTTCATGCATAACTGCAGGCTTTCACCAGCTTCCAGGTAATTTCTAGATGACATCACCTGTAATTTGATCGTATCACCTGTAATTTAAGCACAAGGTCAAGTTTCTTCTTCTCAAAAGGAGAAATAGACATTTAACAGCCTTAATAGAATAATGGCCATGTTTCTTTCCTTGCATGTCATTGTTCATTAAAATAAGTTTTCTGCCAGCAACAGAGCCAGTCAAACACTCTTGGGTTTGGATTTATGACTCTGCCCCCTAAATCCCACCCCCAGCATACACTAGCTCCCTCCCACAGCAGCTCCCCATGGGGAGGGGACGCACCTTGCTGCAACTCCTCTGGACCTACATGCATCATGACTGGAAAGCATGTGGCGACTGAAGAACCGGCTGCTCCTTTAGCAGCTGAAAATTGCTGAGTCCTCGCTGCCTTTCCTTCACTGCTGGACTACTCTAGTCTCCCTTTTCTCTCCAGCCTACAGCTTTCATGAAAATTGAGGCAAACTGCTTATCTTTGCCTGTTCTTCCTTTAAAAACAGTTGAATAATGGAGTCAAAAATCATGAAGATTACAAGGACAGTCAGGCACACAGCAGGAACAGAGAAAATCAGTGCAGAAATGCTACCAAATGTATTTGATGGAAATATTTCAAATACTAACAGGCAGTTCAGTTTGTCTTAGTCGGGGGACTAATTTTGACTAATGTTTGTCTTAAACAGTGCCTCATCTATAAAAAGGGTATGTTTCAAATGTAAACTAAAACCTAATCTTAAGAAGTTATTAAGTCATAAAATCAAGCACAGCAACATTGAGAAACACAGAGATCACCTTATCCTCTGATGACACAGTAAAAAGGCCTGAGAGTCAGGACTGAGGCTGGTAGACCTGTTAGGTACAAGTTAAAAGCGCATCTTGGTAAATAATTACAAGCAGTTTCGCAGTTAAATCATCTTACTGCATCATATAACCATTTACGCAAGGGGTTGGGAAGGAATTATCATGTCCTCCAAGACCTCTTGGCCTCTGACTTTCCACTGGAAGGTTCTGGCTCAAATTTTTATGCTTATGTTTCTAACATGCAAAGTTTAGGTCAGTGAGGTATGCTTTTTGCATGCATTGTTTCTCAAGAATTACAAGTTAAGTATCTGTTACAGGTTGTCAGATGGGCTTTCACTGTATCCATAGTCAGCTCCTTTGATTACCTACGATCATTTGCAGCATTTACAATGGTTAATCAATTAAGCCAGTGACTCCTTTCCATTCAGCTTTGATCTAAGTGATTGAGCAAATGGCTGTTTTGTTCCCATTTTGATTCAGCAAAAATGACTAGAGCTTGAAATTGTTGACTTTGGAGGAAAGTCAGGCAGAAATTATTTGGCAGATTTGCTGGATATTTAGTGTTTCTTTCAAAACCTTCCCAATTAAAAAGCACTCAAAAGGAGTATTCTGTTCTGATGAAAAGGGGGAAGGTGGGAGGAGAGGGGACACACGCAGGAAAACAGCCTGATTGTGGACTGTACCTTATGGACTGATTCATACCACATTTGTCACTCCTTTAATGAAGCAATACAGGTCAATTTATCTTCCCCAGCAAGATGTACATTTGGAGCATAAGCCAGCTCTGACACTTGTGAAGGAAAAATGTAAATGATGGCCTGGTGACATTAACATATTTCCACGGAAAAGTAAGGAACTTTTTGCAGTGATACAACTATAAACATGAGGCAGACAAAACAAGGCACAACTTGCAAGTTGCCACATGCAGCATTTTTTGAAAAAGATTAGACCTTCTTCCAGGTCCACACACATCACTCACCCTTTGTATGAGAAGAAGGCAGCATTTGCTCTTCAAACATCAAGCAGCTTTGCCGTAGAGGCACACCAAAAACCAGCAACTATACATGAGCGGCAAGACCACAACAGGGTGAACCTTGGTGGCTTCCCACATCCCATCTCTAAATTCAAGATTTCCACAGCATCCTTTTGTGAGCTTCCTTGCCCACTTGCTAAGGAGCTCCAGTGCCAGGGAGGCAGGTCCTTTCTCTAACCTCTCCTCTGCTCTGGGTTTCTTCTGCCAACCCTGAAACCCTCTCATTCCTCCTGATGCTGTGAGCAGCAGACAGTTCTATCTGAATTTCTCTGTTAATTTTTTACTGTATATACACACAGTATATATATACTGTATATACATCAGTGTGAATACATAGGCGACATTAAATATCTGCTACCGGAGGGGACTCGGGCCTACAGTAAGCTGTCTCTCAAGTACTGTGCTGTAATGGGAGCTTTAAGGTTGTCACATTTATAGCACTTCTAAGGGGGCATTGCCATTTTAATGCTCTTACGGGATGCACTTTGCTTAATTGCCATCAGAATTGGTGGTTGGTATTCAACCACCCTGAGCTAAGGAGCTAAAGTACTTTAATGTATGTCTCTAGAAAGTGCATTAAAAAAAAAAAGCATGTGGTTTAAACTGAAAGGGGAATTTGGGTTTTTTCCAGTTCTTGTGGGGGATAAACAGAAAAGTTTGATTTAACTCAAAAATCTGTATTTTGTTTAGATTATGTAATCTGTTAAAACACAATTTTCTTCTCTTTTTTAATTCTTTTAAAATTTTGTTTCAAAATACAGAATATCTGTTCAGTTTTAAAAGATCCTTATTATTTTTCATCTAAAATAACTTCCCAAATTTCGTGAACATTTTCTCCTTCTCCCTCTTTTCATTAAGGGATATCATATGATTAAGTTTTGACAAGTTGACTTTTAGTCCATTTGTCCATCTCTGATTTTCCCTAAGACCCAAGTGCAATTCAACTTCCCAAAAGAAGGAAAAACTGTGTGAGTAAAATCATTACTCCCTCAAACACTGGAAAACATATTTTCTCTTATTTACTGTATAACATTCTATAATGGTACAAAAATATTTTGCTGACACTGTATACCAGAATCAAATGTGAACTACTAAAATTATGTGGCAATCCTAATCTAATTAAACTAATTTGATAATGCCCTTTTATCCTCACTGTATTACAAAGTGTGAAAAGTCTTGAACAGACCTTTATGTTAATTGAATGAGACTGGATTTTGTCTTCTTGGAGTTAATGACAAAGTACTTGCTAGCTAGGATAGCAAGAGGATTGGGCCCTGTGTATTTTAATTTTGTAGATATTTTTAGTCTGCATGATTTACCTTACATTTGGAGCACAGTCCATTTACTTACCCAAAAGATCATGTGGTGGTTGTTGTATGTCACCATTATTGTCCTTATAATAATTTAGTATATAAATGGAAGCCAAATTATTCTGTCTCTTGTCCAGATTGACAGATGAGAAACTGTTCCTTAATTTTAAAAGAACAGCCTTGATGTGTTTCATTATCTAATGGGAGACGGTGATGGCTTTTTCACCAGAATGTGTCAAATTGATGGGTTCAGGCTGATGACCCTGCGGGATAAGAGATGCCAGCTCTGGCAGGGCACCGCACACTTACTGGCAAATATTAAAATAGGTAATGACATTTTTTTTTTAATCCAGAAAGGCCTCGGTGCGATGCATCTGATATCGTAACACAGGCCAGAGAGCAGCTTGAGCAATTAACATATTTTTAACATGAAGTTTTCAGAAGTTGGTTCAACTCATTTTTACACATGCAGCTGCAGTGAACCAGTTCTAACTATAGCTTGTAAATTAAATCAGTATGCTAAGGTTAATAGATTAATGATTTTCTCATGAATGCAATGTGTTGGCAAGGCACAAACATAAACCAAAGGGCAAGGAGGACATACCACAGTTGCATAAACAATGGAGATGTTAAGACTTCATTAGTTGTTCCATACTAAATGTGTGGTAAGAAAAGTCTTGCATCAGTGATGGCAATAGGGACACATTAAGACTTGGTTTTACAGTCAAGAGGAATGATGACTGCAGAAGAGCATATAAAGAACAGAAGAGAGCCCCTGGGAAAGGAGCAGTTATAAGAAATAAATTTTTATATACATGATATTAAAAAATTTAAAATTGTAAAAATTTTAGTAAAGTTTTTTAACAATTGCACAAGCTTCCTGGTAGACTCTGTAGATCCCTCAATACTTTCAGAAGTTTATAATATTTTACCGAACCCAATCAAATACCTTACTATTGTCTTCAGTGGAAGGAATTAGATCAGCAATGAGTGGTTTTGAAACCCCACCTAAATTCTTCACATAAAAAGGCAGTCTTCCTTTAAAATTACAACTTTTTTAAAATAAGGCAAAATTGATATAGTATGTTGTGCTAGGTCAATTGATACAACTCAAAAAATAGACCATAATTTACTAGACTCGGTATTACTGAGTAAACTGTATTTCATTAGTTTCCAGTTATACTTAAAGCTCTCTTTCAAATGTATGAATGTATGAAAGAACAATCAATACAGAGGCAAAATCCTTCTCTGAATTACATTTATATCTGGCCTGAATCAGTAACTGGATGTTATTCAGTTTGAACATCTCCCTTGTTTACCGGAAGTGCACAGATAGATAGTACTAATATTTAAGACAAAACCATTAAACATTTAACAGTTGAATTCAAAAGACACATTTCAGCCTACAGACTGCTTGCACACCACTTCCTGCAAGGATACGGTCAATACTTGGAGTGGTTCTGCAGAGCACGTCCACGGATATACCGAGATAAGGTTGGGCTGTTCCTCACCTGGAAAAGCCCCACTAGCAGCCATGTTTTTCATAAGGTGGTTAGGTGAGCTGATTAAAGATGAAATCTTACTGTGCGTTTCCTAGTCTGCACACCTAGGAAAGCCCTAAGAAGGAAATCACTGCCCTAAGGACCTCAGCTCAGCATTCGCAGGGACTGAATGAATTTCAAGCACTTCTTTTGCAATGAACGGGTACATCAAGAGAGAAAATGGGTTGCCCAAGAAAGCACTTAGAGACCTACTTGAGTGTAATTTAGCAGCCAAGGCTTCGCCTGAGAGTGTAACCACAAGCAGGTAGCAATGGAGCATCGTGATAAAAGATGGCTTAAGTTGCTGAGAATCAAAAGCACAAGCTTATGGGTAGGAAAATCCTGAAAGGCAGGAGCAGGAGCAGTGCTGCCTGACTGGTGTTGAGTGGCTTTGAAAACTTTGTTGTAAAAGCTAGTTATCACACACAGATATCTGTATACTCACTCAGCTTGACTCACCCTCTCCAAAACAGCAGTATCAACCACAGCTGCAAGGAAATTGTGACAACATGAGCTGTAATCTCAGGCTTTTCTTTCTATAGTCAACACTACTTAGCAGTAAGCACTTGTCCAGCTTTAGTTTGGAGCTTTATCTTGGGAAATGAGAGAGACACTGAGAAGTTTGGGGTAAGGTCTATGTTACCCCATCACGTTGCTCTTATGGATTACACACCAGTAGATTAGATCTATCCTGTAGGATGATTCCCATACATTCATATCAAGTGTGCCAAATGGGGATCCCTTCGCAGGTACGGTTTCCCTTTCATGCCTTTTCCATGTGTAAATCCACAACAAGCGAACGTGTAGGTACACAAATTGCTAAACATGGTGCTGACTGCAAAACCACTAAGGGTGCAAGTACCAGATTTTTTTCTGGAAACTCCTTTAGCAGGCAAAAACTGTGCCTGAAAAATGAGAAAGCTTGAACGTCTCTGCAAGTTTATCCCATGTGTCAGTGACAGTAGCCACAGAAGCACATAAGGTATTGTTTTCTGCAAGTAGCAGGATCTAAAATGTATGCTTTCTATGCTGGATGGGAGAATGTATTTGGGGAATGAATATGCCCCTTCCTATCACCATATAAGTTGAATGGCTTGTCACTTTGGATGTCTTAACATGGTTATGCTTCTAAAGTAGCTCACTGATAAGTCTTGTCAGGATTCTCATAATACTTTGTGTTTTACTTAAAGACCTGTTTCCTGGTGTCACAAAATCATGCCAAAACCTCAGTTTTCATCTACAAAGTGCATTTTGGTTTTGGCATTGTAGAGAAGGGCTGGTAACTAAGACTTGAATGAAGCTCAGGTATGAAAGAAAGGGTAAATTAAAAAGTTTTAAATTATTTTAAAGCCAGTGTCATAATTTTCGAACAGGAAGTGACTTATGGATTTTAGTGGTTCAGTTTTGCAATTTAAAGAACAAAAGAAACCATTACAACTGCCAAGAGAAGCGCATAGCAAAACAAGGAGAGTGCTGAACCTCAAACATTTTCACTGCTGGACCTGCCTCCTTCAAACAAGTGCTCCTCAGCCAAAATGGAATGGGATCAACTGAAACTAGAAAAAAACTATCAAAATTAATAAAACCCAAGTTTTATTGGAAAATAGCACCTGCAGGAGATGCTTTAACAAATTTACCACTGGCTACATCAACATAAAAGCTAATTGTACTGGCTTTTTACCTTTGAAGCACAAAGGCAGAGATCTGCTTGCAGTATTTAAGTCAGGAATATTCCTGGGGCTTTCAGAGGCTGCTGCCTTCTCAGCATGATTTGATTGATGAGAATGAGACAGGTAGCAATTGTCGTTCTATTGCAAAATTCCTTATCTATAAATTTATGGGCAGAACTGGAATTTGATGAATTTCAGGTCATGGCACAAAGACATTTCTTTCCCTTCATTCTGACTTATAGAAACATACTTTCCAACAACAGGCAATTTGATTTGGATGTTCTAGTCTTGATTTAGCCAACTCATTCTGATGGCCAGAGATTTTACAAAAAACAACTTTTCCCACAATCTTTTGATTTCTGCATGTCATGGCAATGAATGGCACTAAATAACAACACTGTCTAAACACTTCAGGACCAGATTGTACCTATGGACAAGGGCCAGTATAACAGTGAGAGGAAGTTTTGCAAGGACAATTTAGCAGCAGATAACACAAAAGATGTCCTTGAAACAAAGGAAAATAGCCAAAACAGGTGTAACAGAAGTTACTGAAATACAGACCTCTGAGTCCTCTGCGTGTGAAGAAAAGCAGAATAAAGAAGGTACAAGAGGCCTAGCCTACATCCATTGCTCTTCTAAAAATTCCTCCGGTACCTTGTATATTTTTTCTGCCTCAGAAAGTGAAGATTCAGTCCTACAGTAATGCAGTGTGCTTCTCACATAGACTGAGCTGATGTTTAGAGAGACCACGCTGAGGTTCCTGGCCATGCATGGATTCCTGTGTGGATAGTGGCTGTTGTCTCACCCCTGCCTTGGCAAGACGGCCTCATTTCATGAGTGCATGCCTTGCATTTTCCTCATGTTTGTGAAGGGTGATACTGCTTGAATCTTGAATGACACTGATACCTTCCCTTGCTGCCTAGCAATACTGTGATGTTGCCATGAATCACATAGCTATTTTTGGACAAAGTGAAATTTCTGAGACTGTGAGACAGGCATTGAGGGTCCCTCTCTTCCCTCCATCATTGTTGCTCCAAAACTGATCCAGGGAGCGAACCCTGGAAACTTCTGGTCATTGGTGGTACCTGCAGTGTCCTGGCACTCTGGATGATGCAGCAAAAGGTCATCTGAGAGGACAGCAAGCCCATTCCATGGTCAAAAGTCGACACACAAAGGAGAAGTCAGGCTCTTGTGCTTGCAGTTAAATGGGAACTGTGGTGAGTGAAGCCACATCAAGGTGTTAGGTGGTTGCTGAATAGCACAGCATTGTCAGCTTAACAGATCAGTGCTGACTACACAATAGCTCAAGATGGGCCCAGCAGTCTTCTGAAAACTTAGAAAGTACAGTATGGAAATGAAAACTTTTCTGCAAAGTGGTGATACTGTAATCCATTATCAGAAAGCACTGTGGTGGCAAGTACTAGAGATAAGGCACCTGCTTGTTATCTGAGTCTGAGAGGCACCTGGGAACGAGAGGAAAGAGCAGAGAGTTACTAGCATACCTTTTTATAATTAAAGGGATAATGATTTGATCTGGAATTAATGTTTGGAAGCAAGCTGCGTGGCTAGGGAAGCACTTTAGAATTCACACCTTCAAGTATTTGATTGCTGTAGAGGAGCCTGCTTTTTGGGCATGCAGCATATATTTGGTGTATAAAGAAATACAGAACAGTTTGACCTTGAAGCAATTAATCTCTTCTGAGGCACACGGGTTTTGAATGGACGTAGACATAATTTGAGCTTTTAAATTACACAAGGCGTGTTCAATCTTTCCATCACAGTACAACTGCAAGAAAATGTGGGAAGGATCTCTGGGGTAGAGGAAAGTACTCCTACTTTCTAGAAAAAGCATCTCCCATGTTTGGGAAGAGGGGGATACTTTGAATCTCAGGTCTCCTCAGTTTATTGCAATTTGATATAAGGGACCGGACATGAGTAAGGAGAGAGCTGCTGATACTGTCTTATCCTTGTATCATATATCACAGATTTAGCAAAAGGAGAACCAGATATCAGCCATAATGCCACTGTTGAATTTATAGAAGGTTTTGGAATTACCATTTTTACCTTTTCCAGAGAAGTTTTCTGTCCGCTGTATTTACCAAAGGGAAATAAAAAAAAGACCACACATAAAACAATTATTTGACTTGTTCGGAAACCAATATCATTTAGAATTGCATAAATAGTACAATAATAAAGAAAGAAAGGAGTGTCCTATCATAAACCTAGCATGGAAAAACTCCAGGAGTTCATCACCTTCTCAGACATTCACATAATTCAGGACTAAGTGGGCTGATACAAATGGCATGAAATAAGGAGGAGAAAACAAGATCAGAATTGTACCCTGATCAGCTAAGGGGAAGCTAGTGAAGAAATGCTTGTTTATATGAATTTGCTTTCACTTAAGTCTATATCATACAATAAGGAGAGAAAAATCCTTACCATTCTTTAGGATTTTTTTTTCTTCTCCCCTTTAAAACACTTTGGCTAATCATTAGTTATTTTGGATGTTCTTAGTAAGTGCTATAATTAAGATCAAAATGTAATTCAAATTCTAACTGCCCTTTCAGCAGCTTACAACTTTTCAAACCAATTTCTTACTTCTTAAAAAGACACGGTCAGGTACTTCTCTTTTGCATTTAAATTGCAAAGTTATCTTTTTTTATAAATTATAATCCAGTAAAGAACGTAATTTGATTTATCAGCACTGAATTCAGACTTACTCTAAGTGGGGACTGTGTTTTATAAGACACACCTAACAGGCTTGCCTTGATTCCAAATGTAGGTTTAAAAGAAAACAAATGCTAAGATTAAAAACAGGATATTGCAGATAAATAAATACTAATTGAAATCAATACAGCCAGATTAATTTGCACCAAATCAAGATCCAGACCATGCTCAGAAGAGCCATAATTGGGAAAATAAATAGGCACCAATATTTTTTTTCCCAAAACTACCTTTCTGAGAGTAATCACAATACCTAAACGTTTTTAATTTAATCATTCACTGGAGGATGTTACAGGTAAGTGCTCATAATAAACAGTAGGTGTTTCCCTGAGGGCCTTGATAGTTTGCATAATGTGCTAGCTATTTATTTTCCAGTGTTATGGTGGCAGAAAACTGTTACAGTACAGCTAACTCTAACGAGAAGTTTCATAAATGTCTTTTGCTAATGAGAGATCTTGTTTAAGTTCTGAGTTTGAGAGGTTAAAATAATACAGCACCACCAGTACAGTCACTGCTGTTACATATGATCCAATTCCTTTTTCTTTAATTAACTTTTGTATATTCTAATCTATTTATAGATGAAGACATTGAGAGCCCCACAGCTGGAGCAGATGTGGCTGTTATTGGAGGTAAGTAGCAGACCGTACTAAGCAGCACCATTAGAATTAAAACAGCGGGTTGGTTGATTTCTTGCATTTTGCAAAACCCCTACTTTGCTGACAAGACAACAGGAGCAACACAATTAGAGTTAATTAGGCCAGTGGGAAATCTGCTCCCAGAGGGGCTATTGGCAAGATAACGAGATGAGATAATGAGCATAAACCATATAGTGAGCAGTACCACCCCCATCCATTCCTCATTTTAGGACAAAATACCTAACTGTCCAGCAGCAAAGTCAACCTCTGATATACTTCATTATTCACTGGGCCAAGATTGTTATTTAATACAGAACTGGTATAGCACCTTTGATTTGAGCCATGCTAGCTCATATCAGCTGACCCTTTATTTTTACAGAATATACCACAGTGCATTTTCTGGTGTTCTGTTAAAGCTCTCTCATGCATTTAAACTAAATACAATTGTCAGAATAAATGAGCAAAGCTATGTTCACGGAGAGACCCTGTCTTGATTTTTATTGTGTTTGTTCATTTCCATGCTAACGCACTAATTTCAGTCATTCACAAGGGGGTATACCAATCATTAGTGCAAATTGGTGAGGTTCTGCTATATTTCCCTCAGGTCCCATCTCCCGTAACTTTAATTTCAGCTTTCTATGAACAAGTAGCAGGTAAATTGATTTGTGCTTAGTCCCTTAGGCTTATTAATATTGTGCTACATCCAAAGCCTATTAAAGCCTCTTGTGTCAAGGGATACCAGTGAGGTTCTAAAAATTGATGAAGCCCCCACTGCAACTATGATATTATTGTAAACCTAAAGTTCTTTGTATAAGCAATTTCATTTCTGCTAGCAGTAACTTCACTTTCCAGAACCAGGCACCATAAAATCTGCAGAATAACATTGCAGGCATATTTTTTAAGACAGAGTTGTAATTTTTATTTACCCTGCTAATATTCTGTCCATTCCCCTGTTTTCATGCCAATAGGGGATCCCCACTCAGTTTACTGATGCTGATAAATCTAAAGCTTTGGAGATACCCACTCCTGCCACATATCTTGAACACAGGGGACAGAAGAGAGATATTGTCCACATACCCCTCTTTGTCAAAGAATAGTAGGCATTTCCAGGGAGCAATTCATCTGACCAAATGTAGGAATTCAGTTTTAGAAGAAGAGTCACCCCAGACACACACCATCCACTGACAGCAAAGGAAGCCCAAGGGGAGTAACTGAGATAGAGCCTCCTGAACTGTAGATACCTACAATGAGTCAGATGAATTCCTAACTACTGCATCCTCACAGCACCTTCACACTCCACATACGAGATTTTCCTAGGAGTGTCCTGTTCTGGTGCTTTTTATTGTGTATTTCTTTAATGTTTGGTTTACTCCTGGAACTTGAATTTACTTTCCTTCACTAGGAGTGCTTCCATTTACCATTTAGTCCTATGTACGTTTGGGTTACCTATGGAAATTTTGGTCCAGTCAACACATTGCTAGTAATTAGCCTTAGTCCAGGAGACAGGCAAGATCTACCCAGAATCCCTTCCTCCCTTCCTTCCCCTCCTCCAGGTGTCACTTCCACATTCATTACAATCAGACTTGCTTAATTAGAGCACAGCATGAAATGGCAGCTTGCAAATACAGAGCAGTACTGCAGCCACACAGCTCCTGCTATTTGTTGAATGTCTCCCAAGAAATAGCCAGTGCCCTGTGCTTCTCCTGAAATTGAGTACACTTGTGGAGGCAGGGTTGGGTTGCCTGCAAACTCCCCGGGGTATATGTTACCAGAAGGATGAAAGAAACCTATTGGTTTTCCTTTATGTTCTCTTATTTCTCCTCATTTTGTAATGAACTTTTAGCTCTGATGAGTTCAACCAAATCAAGCCATTGATTTGAAAGAAAGCTAGTGAGAATTTGACCTGCATTCTTGCAGTATCTATATCCCATCTTGTGCTTTGCAGTGTCACACTCTGTTCTGACTCTGCCCGCTGCAACATGTGAACGTCTTATGATACATGGGCTTTCCTCTATCAAGTAATTCAAGTTGTCATGTCTGGCTGTGAGATACTGCTCGTATTTCATTACTGGCAATATACTTAACTGGTCTCTTTCCTCCAGGTGTGATAGCTGCAGTGGTATTTGTCCTCATTTGCCTGCTGGTGGTGATGGTCCGGTACATGTACAGGCATAAGGGCACCTACCACACCAACGAGGCAAAAGGAACTGAGTTTGCCGAAAGCGCAGATGCCGCTTTGAAAAATGACCCCGCTCTCCAGGAAGCAGTGGATGAGAGCAAAAAGGAATATTTCATTTGAGAGGCAAGGATTTCCATGGAGACTCCCCGAAGGGAATCAATCAGAAATGCTACATCAACAGAAGTGCTAAGAGATGGATAATATGAAGATACAAGCAAGCGTCCTAATTGAAAAGTATCTCTTTACTTTTTTTGTCACTGGGTTGTTTCTTTTCCTCTACCGGTGAAGAACTAAATGCCAGATACTTGCCTGTTGATTTTATTAGCAACACAGCTGGTCACAGTTGAAATCAATATCAGATAAGAAGAAACAAAATCTCAGTATGAGTGATACACCAAAACCAGATAAAGATAGCAAATGTCAAGCCTTGACATTTGGTGAAAATAGCAGATGCCAATGGAAAACATCCTCTTAGAGTTAATGATGCATCCTATGCTGATATGATACAGAACTAACTGAAATTGAATTTCAAATGGTCACAGAACAAACATTAAACTAGATAAAGCTGATGTAGCTGGAACAAAAATAGCTTTCTAGCCCAGATATCTCCCCCCTCCCCTTAAATGTGCAATTTTATTGGCATGGGGGAGTTTATTTTGTTTGTTTGGGGATTTAGATTGGGATTTTTTTTTTTAATTTTTTGAATTTTATGTATATAAAAATCAAAGACACTTCAAAGAAATAAAACTATTGGAAAACTTGGAAGATGTAAGAATGAAGGATTTATTTCTAACTCCCTCTGCATGGCAGCTTGAGAACTGCAAAATGTTGGAATTTACAATGTAGTATATGGTAGTCAGTAGACTTACAAATATGATTCCAATTAGTTGGTAGGTTCCCTGCATGCATGCATAAATAGATACATGTTAAAAGGTAAAGCATCTTGGTTTGAGCAGGCTTTTTGAAACAACGGAGCTCAACTAGGTTTTTTCATGTAAGATATTTTTGTCTGAGTATTTATTTATTTATTTTGCATTGGAAAATTTTCTCGAATGCCCACCAGCAGGATTTTGGATTTTTGAAGGGAAAGGAATTCAGTTCTGGTGCAGATACTGATAAACCTTATACCAATGCAACCATAAGACTGCCACTATAAAGCAGCTTGTTCATCTGCATACTACTGGCTTGTATTGATGTCTCCCTCTGTATGGTCTCTGTATATCCTTTGCATCATGCTAGATAAGAGAATTACACTGACCATCGATGCTTTATTATAAATAAATAAATAGATTAGTCATGGTGGGTCACATGAAAAGATCTTATTCCTCGCCTAAGAATCGACAGTAATGAGTTTCTTTACCCCAATAAATTGGCTTCCTAATTGAAGCCCACAATCAGCTCCAGAAGTAGAATAATTGTTCTCTGCACCTGCTCATCCCCAGCTGCGATGGTGCCCTGGACTACTGAAAATAGAGGGGGAGAAATACACAATAACAAATAAGACACCGATGAGCTCTGCTCAACTCGGTATGTTTTCTCCTGTTTTGATCTATATATGTGTGTACATATATATAAAATAATCTGCAACTGTGCTTTCAAGACATTGCTCCTGATCACTTGTGCTCACTTCTTTGCACCAAAACTTGGAAAGCTCCTGGACTCCAGTATTCATTATCGATATTGGCCACAAAAATGCTGTAAGAGAAGACAGATCTGAACAAGAAAAGACTCTGAGGACCTAAGTGAAGAAATGGGTTAGTTTTGTCTTTCAATCGCAATCTCAGTCTTTTCTCAGTACCTGAAGGAGGCGGACTATGAACTATTCTTAGAATTCCAATACCTTTGATTTTGAATCTTAAATCCCCGCATGTTTGCATTTTAACCAAAGAATATCAAAATTGTGCCAAATTTACTAAATGCTTAAGATATTTTTTGTAACATACCATTGCACAACCACATTGTATTCTGTGGCTAGTGCAGTATAAAATGCATGAAATCCAGCACTAGCAGATCTCAAATATTTTAATATTATACACCTGTTTCCTTCTAAGATACATTACTATTTTTACCTTTTTACTACTTTTGAAAAAGGAATCTGGTTTTATTTTTCTAGGACAAGCGCTGGAGAAAATCACTTATCTTAGCTGTAAGAGCAAGTTTGTAAAACTGAAGACCCCTAACCCTCCAGTTCAATAAAAACATAAATATTTCCTCTGAGGAGAGGGTAAATGGGGTGGCTTCAGCTCTGCTTCATCTCCCACACAAGGCATGGGAACACAAAAAAACTTTTCTCCAGTGCTAGGCTAGCAGGACCTATAGATGACTACTAGTCTTTTGTCCCCTTTTATATGCTCAGAACCATGTAATGTTAGTTTGGCTGTTAAAGAAAACTGCCTTTAAAGGAAGGTATGAGGGATATGGGTAATAAATTTCTGCCTCCCTCCACAGTTTTGAAGTTCTGTCTTTTGCAGCTTGAGCCTACTTACTATAATTAGACAACCTTGTCATACCTGATACACAGGAGAACCTGAATTAGTGTCTCTTTTGGTGTGTGCTTGAGTTTTTTAATTATGAGGTGGACTGAGACAGACTAACTGTCCACATTGGAACTATAGAGGCCAGATTTTCTGGTGGTACAACATGAGTTCAGTGGAGCTCAGCCAATTCTTACCAGTTCCGTTAACACCAGACTTTGTGTCATTGCTTCCCCTAAATCTGAACTGAATGGAACTACTGGTCTTTGACTATATCCCTTCTTAGGCACTTAATTAAATCTCTTTATCCCATTTTCCCTATTCACCTAGGCTGACAAACAGTCCGAGAGTACAACAACAGCTTCCTTATCAGTAGCGAGCCACTTATTGAATATTTGCAGAGCAGTGAATCTGGCAAGAGCTATGGTTTCAGTTAGTTTATTTTTTTACAGTATCGTTTGGGATTCCAGGGCTTTCAGTATTTAGAAATTACTCAAGCCCACTGAACAGATAGAAGAGGTGGTTTGTGGAGATTTTCTATTTATTTGTTTTTTTCAGGACAAATTTTGCTTTGCAATGAAGAACACTCATGACATCTGATGACTGGCAGACTCTAATGGCCTCATCCTGCTATTTTTTTACTCATACAATAACTCTACTGTCTTGAGTCATTCAATTTAGTTGAAAAAAGAATTCATGACAAACTTCCTATAACTTTTAGGACTAATTAGCAAAACATCTTTCTTCAAGCAGCATGCTGTGCTAAAACAAGCATTATGTACAATGCTGAGACATCTCAGTTGGCAGCCATAGCTTTTCATCACTGATGATTAATTGATTTTTACAATTTGCTTCCTGAATAGGAGAATTAAGGAAACAGTTTCTTTTTCCCCCACATACTTTTATCTCAGATCCCTCCACTGCTGTGGCCTGTTGTCCTGCAGCTCTCTGGTGCTCTGTCTCCCCAACCATGACTGCCATTCTTGCTTGCAGTCCGCCAGGCTCCCATCTGGATCCCTACTGCCTTCCCTATGGCAAAGGATTGGCCGTTTACTTATGTGTTTATTTATCTACTTTTATCAACGAAGAAACTCTGTCCCTCTCTGCCAGCCAACCTTCAAAAAAGTTTTAGCTTTGGATTGCCAATCTTGTATCAAATTTGATCAAACCTGACCAACCTGACCTGAGACTGATTTACAAAGTCTTCACCTATGCCACATTTTCACAGAAAACAGGTCTAAAAATAGCACTGCAAACTCTGTAGTTAGTTAAATTTAGTGCTATAGACCTCCAGTGTTCACTAAACAAGGGAACAGTATGATGGTGCCTCAAGCAATTTAGTTTTGTCCTGATGCCTTAATGCCCTGTGAAAGCTTGTTGAATCCCACTTTGCACAGAAAGCCACAGGTCCACGTTAGGAAATATAAGTAATTTTTCAATGATGTACAAGAAAGTTGTGCATCAAAATGACCAATATTTGCTGGAGTTAGGAGAAGATAAATATGATCTTGTAGGAACACAAGATATTTTTTAAAGATATATGGAAATGACAAGATTTAAACACAATATTTCTGATGACATCAGTGAGCTTTAAGAGTGGGTCCATGGAGCTTTCAAATTCTGTCACTGAAAAAAATCATTGTTTGCAAAGGGAAATGAATCTTCTTTTAAACCATCTCTTGCTGTCAAGCTTTGAAAGTAGTCTTCACAGATTCAATATTCTATCATTCTGCCCTAACACCTGGAACTCAATTTCTTCTAATTTTTGGAGCATACCTGTACAGTCCTCCCCTGCACAAAAATGACTGCTTGCCAGTGTCAGCCCCTGTAGCAGTATCCCAGCTCAGCAGAGTAATTCTGTCCAAAAGCAGTCAGTCCCAAATGTGTATCTGGCCACCTATTACTGGACCTGGTATGCATTTTTTTCTGGGGCTTGGCCTCTATCATTCCAGGTTTTCTTGAGGTCTAGTGTGCCATTGCACATTAATGCAGTCCTGGAGAGGATTTCATCAGCCACTAGTTAAAGTAACTATACATACTTTTTTATTCTGTTTAGAACAACAGGACCAAATCACTTTGGGGGACTACTAAAAATAGTATGATAGGATCCCTCAGAACATCAGCACCAATTTTCCTCTTAAATCAAGTCTAGGGATCATTGGGGGAACACCAGGCCAGGAAAATAAAAAGGACTGTTCCCTTTCAGCAAGGACGGCAGACAAGGTGCTGAAACATTTATAGCTGCAGGATAAGTAGGATAGCACCACTAGCTACAGCCTGCAAGGGTTCCTCACGGAATACAGGAAATGCTGAGAAAATATGTAAATCAGTAAAAAGATACAGAGTAGGAAAAGGTAATTAGATGCCAATAGAGATGGAGAGGAGTTTTTCATCAAACAAAATAGATATTGCTGCTTGGAGATATCAAAGTGTGTTTGCTGAAGGTAACTGCTGACAACAAATTTCTTTGAATTATATGAGGTGTTTGAATTCCTTGCATGTGCAAGTCCAATCAAAAAATGCTGCTAAATACACACCAAAAGAGTACTCACGTTAAATGCATTAAGAGCTGTTTATTGCATTTTCTAAAATCTCTCAGCTCTTCACATAAGGAAGCTTTGTATGTTTAGAAAATGCAGAACCTTCACAGCAGCAGTTCATACAAGACAGAAAACTAAAGAACCTCTGAAGAAGTGATGAACACACATCTGATGTCTGGAAATTCAGGTAGTTAATAAAGGAAGCTAAAGATATCAAAGAAAAACATAAATGGTGAGTAAAAATTCCAACCATATTACAAAGAAATGAAATGTTTATAGTAGTAGAGGTCCTTCTCTACTTCGGGATGGTAATATTGTCGGTGTCTGGAAATAAGGAATCCTTACTCTACACAGCTGTTCCCCGTGTAGTTGGGATAAAATCCCACTGAATTCAGCGGGACAAGAAATTCACTGACTATATTTATCCTTCCTGAGAAAAATTGTAATCCCACCCATGTCAGAAAGAAACACACTGAATTAAAGTAGAAGTCTTTATAAGTGCTGATCTTTCAGCATAACCTTTTGCCTTCACACAATTTTTCTGTTGTTTCAAGCTGTATGTATGATGGAAAGTATCTGATACATTGTATTAAAGTCTATTTGAATTGCAGCATTGCTATGAAAAGAATAAAGAATACAGAGCATTCAGAGCTTACTGCTGATTGTATGTTAAAGCTGAGTATAAAGTTTGTATTTACCAAAGCTATTAATACACTGCTGGTGTAAGTCTACTATATTTTGAATTGGGGGGGGAGGGGGGGGGAGAAGCTAAAATATGAAGAAACAAATAACTTTATAATTAAAGTTGTCATTTTCAGCATTTAAAAGACTGTTCCCATATTTTTGTTCTCTTTTAAAATACCATGAACTTTTAGAATTGCCAATTATGTTGTTTTCATAAGAATGTAGATCAAAAAGGAATAGTAGGCTAGAATTTTTCTTAATAGAGCATGTAAACCCTAAAAGATATACTGCTGGTGTTTGCATTAAAAAATGCAAGAGAAGCTTTTGATAGATCTAAGAAGGAGTCAAACTTCAAATAAGAAATCAAACAATAATTGTCTCTGAAGGAACATTACGCTGTGGATGCCAGTGTGGACCTGTACACTGGTTTATTATCTAAGGCACGGTATTCTTAAAAATTCTAGGCAGCCTTATAAACATCTAAAGGGTATTTACTGATCGATGGCCTGCTTCCACCCAACTGCTACCAAATGTGAATACTTCCACTTTGTTCTTCTTGCTTTCCATACAATGTCTCTTTTATCTTAATATATCCCTAGTTAAAGAATATTCAGATGTTACGCCTAGTATAATATGTATTGTAATCTTGCCACTGCCACCTCTTTTTTCAAGGATCATTGCTGTAATTGGAAAAAAAAAAACAGTAACACTTTAAGTGATATGTTATTGTGTCAAAATGATGCCTCAAAATGGAGAAAACCTGGAGGGTGCCAGAAGGACAGTGGATCATCTAAGTTTTAATATCCAGAAGTGGAGAAGCTGTGGTAGGAACAGCTCTTCCAATGGCCTTTCATGTGCCATAGGACTTCTTTGACACGTAGGGCTGTTTGGAGGCCAGCAATAGCCAAATGTTTCATAAGCAATGTTCCTGTCGGCATGACAAGCAAAGAGGTAAGACTACTGAATACCACACACTGGATCCTCCATTATTAGCCAGCACATTCTGGAAGTTTGACCTTGACTTCATACCACATCTGACAATGGGATTCAGTGTTATTGGAGGTGCTTCAGCAGCCCAAATCCGTGATGGCTTTTACTGTTACCAGTGGCACTGCATGCCATGTAGTTCCATGGAGATTGGCCATAGGCTGTTTGCTGAGAAATACTGAAAGTGTACTGGGACCAAATTCATCCTTTACAGATGATCAGTAGTTGACAAGCTTACAGCAGAAACAAAGAGCTGAGTCAAGGAAAAAATATGAAATAAAGGGAAGTACGTGAAAATAAGAGTTTTCAGCAATATGTGCCATCACATAGCAACATCTTACACATACATATGATTTGCTTCACACCTCTTCTGTCATTGGTGCTGAACTTAAAGCCTCAGTACAGAATGTTTTGACTACACCGAGAAAGAAAATCGTCGAGACCTTGCAGTAATGAACCTGCTTCCCAGCAAGGATTTTGATTAACATTTCTATTTCAGCTTAAAAAAAAAAGAAAGGTGTAACACCTAAACCTTTTGCAGCCAGTCTTTCTAGGGCTACACATAGAGAGGTTTCCCAATTTCTGATGTTTGGTTAATGACCAGGAAGATCTGAGTGGTCACTCAGTTTCCCGTATCTTGGAAAGAATATATTTAATCTCCCTGAGGGATTGCTAGCAGATTCACTTGAAATCCCTTCTCAATGTGACATATGGATATGCTGATAAAATGCAACTCAACACCACATTCTTGGTTACTGGGAACAATCATCTTTATTCATTCTAACACCTAATGGAGTGATCAATAGCATTTTAATAAAGCCCGCTGTAAGTCATATTTAACTCAAATAAGATTTTATATTGTATTTCAATTAAATTACAGTTTCTGCTGTTCTTTACTGTCAATTTCTGCTTTCCTCTTCATTCATAAATTTTTCTTTCACAAATGCATGTGTGACCCTCAGGGCTCTCCATACCTTTTCTAATATTCCTGTAATGTTATGCATAAGTACAGCCTTGTGTTCAGAAATTCTACTATAGAGCTGAAATATCTCCATTCCCTTCTGTTCAGCAGCAGCACAATTTACCTACCAGAACAGAAGTTGAAGAATCAGAGAGATTATTACATCTCTCAGTTTTCTGGTAAAGGGATAAAGACCATTGTTCCATGAAGGGAGCTCAGGACTCTGTCAGTCTTTCTTCCTGAATGACATGAGTGATGCTTCTGACACTGGGACATAAGAAAGCAGAATGAAAAATGAAAGGCACGGCACAGAATCAGGAACAAGCTGATTCCTCTGAACAGCAAGGTGCTGAACACTTGCCAAAAGTTAAGCCACAAGAATTAGTCATAGACACTTGTGCCCAGCCCCAAAGAATTATTTTTCTTAGTCTTCACATTCAATACCTCTCTCCCCTTCTTCCCCTCAAAAAACATCTGGCAGCTGTGTTTAAGTTTAACCAGATCTCTCATCTCTGCAGCTGCACTGACTGCAAAGAAAAATGAATTACAGGCCCAAGGAGAAGAGCAAATAGTTCAGGATCAGATTACTTTAAACCTTATCTGACCTACCAAGTCAGCTTACTCACTGTCCCACTTGGAGGTATAAGTTACATGGACTTAGAAAACCTGTCCCAATTTTTTCATTTTGCCTCAGCCCTCCAGTCCAGTTTTTGTCCTCTCCTGATGTAGGATCAGGAAGTTTCTTATTAGATTCTGGCTGGCCTTTTCATAGATCCAATCTTCAGGGGAGGGGATTGTTTTTTGTTTGGTGGTGGGGTTTTTCCCCCAGTACAAAAAAACTTATAACTTGACAAGCCAGTTTTGTCAAATCCCATTCGGCAAGGCATTTTTGTAAGGAAAGTAATGGCATAGTTGCAAGTGCAGGTCACATTCCCAAAGGTCAGCCTCCCTACCCAAAGCAGGGGGACAGTGAAGATTTAAAAGAAAGCATTACCAGAATATTGTTTTGACATGGACCAAACAATACCTTTTCTATAAATCTATTTCTTGGCCAAAGTTGAATTATTTTTGAAAAAAATTCACCTCTTAACTCGTCATAATTGTCTCCTCTCTGCAGTAAGGAGTAAATAAATAATCAGTCTGAGGAAAAAGCATTTTTAATCAAACAGACGAATAAGAGGTCATTATTCACTAAAACTATTTATTTTCCAGCATGCTGTATTGTAAAATTTGGCAACATTGCACAAAGGCAAAGTAATATTTTTGTTTCGTCTTCCCTCTGCAGTAACATTCATGGAATGTGTTTCTGTCATTTTATCTAATAAACATTTTTCTTGTGCAGTGTCTTCCCATGTCTTGCCCTCTCTCTCTCCATGTGCATGGGGTTAAGGCGGAGCTGGGAAAATATATATAATCATTCATTGCCTAGCTCTGAGTCCAGGCAGGAGTTCACACCTTCCAAGGGCTCTGTTCTGTTTTATTGGTATTATTATAGAAAATTAAACCCCTGAGAAAATGCTATACAGTTTCTTAAAGTATATTTAACATGTATCTCTGTAGTCACTATCCAGACTATGTGCAAGAACATATCCTTGTTTTTTACTTGTTAACAAACTTCCAACATTGTCTGCTCCACCTTGTTGCTGTGAGTACAAGTTTAAGACTGCATTTGTTCAGTTGTAATTCTCAGCCAATATTCTCTAAACTCTCAGCCAATATTCTTCCAGAAAGCCTGAGAAAATTACAGCATCACGTATCAGTGCAAGGCTGCATAAGGATGCAGTTGGGTCATGGTATATTCTGTTGCTAGTAGTTAGTTTGTGGGATGCTCATTTCATTTTAGTTGGCATAGTCAAAGCTGACTTTGGCTTTCCTAACTAAAGTTGGTTTTGAAGAAAACCAGAAAACCCTTTGGATTCTGCAAATAAGCCAAAAATCTCCTGTATCTCAGGTAAAGCTTAATGATTCCTAACAATAACAAGTTTGGTGCTCTACTGTTCTCCACAAAGGTGAAGACTTCTGTGGTTATACATGCTGGAAACTTAAAAGCCATTGGTCATAAAGAGAACTGAAACTGTGACTGTTACAGCTAAAAGCAGAAGCTTCCACAGATTTAGCTAAGCAACTAAAAGCTTCCAGCTGAGACTGGTGCCTCTCTCACATGCTTAGTTGGTCAGGAAACTTAATGAACAAGGGGTGTATTGGTATAAGCATGCAGTGGGATAGCTTATAAAAAATACAAATTACTTCCTGCACATCCCTATCCACTAGATCATGATATATACTCAGAGAGTATTCCTTTTCAATTAACACAAATTTTAGTTCTCTCTGCCCAAACAACAAATTGGCATGAATATTTTGTCCCATTGCGGATAGAAAATAATTTTTTAGGAGTCTTTCTTCAGCTGTACAATATCTTATAGACAATATAGGGGCACCACAAGCCTTCTATGAGTTAAGGAGCAGAAAAATTACTTCCCCAAAAGACCAGTTACATTTGCCCATTACAGTTTATTTGCTTAGCAAAGCCTGGCAGAATAAAAATTATACATTTCCTGAGAATTATAAAGAAAAGAATGAGTATTTGAAATATCCATTTGCAGCAAATTAACAATGAAATAGTTAAGTGTTGGCTTAATTTTCTAGTGGTTTTTGGAGTAACAAGGAACCAGCACTCCTATTAAAAGTATTTCCCGTATGAAAAATCCACTACTAGTTAAAAGCAGTTGACATGCATTGTCAGTACTGCAGAGCTCAAGAGATAAGGCTCCTTGCCAAGGTGAACAACTTTCTAAGGTATCAGCTGGTAAACACTTGTGGCCATAAAATTGACCAACTTGCAAGCAAATTGGGCTTGTGGTGATTTCCCATGTCCTTCTAGTTAAGGACACTGGAAAGGGGGAAATCTGTAAAGAAATGAAGGACAAAAGCAAGCAGCCAGACCGAGAAGTCTATGAGGTAAGTTATCCAGGGTGACTCGGCCAGTTGGCATTCCCAGAAAAAAAGGCAACAGAAATGAACTGGGAAAGCAGGAATAAGGGACTCCATTAGTCCTACGAGCAAGACCTCTAAGTGTGCCTTGATTTGCCCTGGGACTTTAATTAAGGGCGGGGGGGGGGGGCACATTTAACAGCAGTATAGCTTAACTGGTGAAATTCCTGATAGGAGTAAAATAAAATAATCACTCCAAAGGTACATAGCCTTCTGCTCCAGAAGGGTATACACAGCTGCTATAATGCAGAACATTTACATGCCCATTTCGTTGTCATGTCAGTGGCTGCTAAACTAGTCTAATCCAAATAGTATTTCTACCTACAGGCAACACCTGAATGTAAAAAAAGCAGAAATAAAAAGATCTCCATAACTTGGGAGATGGCCAGTCTCTGCCTGTATGTTCCTGCCTGTGTTTTCTAGGTTCTTGTTGATGTTGACTGAAACAGCAATACATGTCACATGTTTACTCTGAACAACATACCCTGGCTGCACCACACATTGCTGAAACAACCTTGCAAACCACAGAATTTCATATTCCAGCTAACAGGACAAGATAGCAATACAAATCATATTTCTTAAGGTCTTTTTCTAAGCCTGTATAGGGAAAGTTAAGCTTTGTGCCACTGTACTCATTAACGCCAGTGGGAACGAGATCAGGGAAATGATTTGTATCCCCAGGTGTGTATGTCCTACTTTCAGATGGATCACTTGATAGAGATACAAGCAAATGCCTCACTTAGCTTCATAAAGAGGAGAAGCATCTAGAGTTGCTCCGGCCACCCCAGCCTCGTGCAGCTTTTTGTGGCTGTGGCTCTGTTTCAGAACAGCTGCTTCATCCCACTGTCACGACAAGGAGCTCTGCTCTGTCACGTCTCTCAGATCTGCATGCAACCTCAATAACCTCCAGATCAACATCTGCCGCCAGCTTGTGAGCGCCATCAGCTACAGACAAAATGCTTTCCAGAGGGTCTTATCACCTCTGATTTAACCAGCAAAAATGGACTTTGCAGTAACTTTAACAATGGTTGAAAGAAGCTACAGATGCTGGGCAGAGTCCATAACTCGCAGCAGCAGCTGGGTCAGATGCTGTAAAACTAGAGCAACCTGTGGGCTCGAAACGCTGTGTTGATGGGTGAACACACAAACACATGAACCTGGGAAGGCAGATGGGCTCTACCTTGGGAACCATGGAAAGTGAACTCATATTGCCTAACACCTGCATTGTGTAAATACAGCTAGATACTTCTGATTCAGGAGCAGCCTGGCCACAAAGACAGGCTGAATTAACCCAGAACCTATCTGTGGTTGTTCAAACTCAGTTACAACATAGTCTGAGAGAAATCTCTTCTGACAGCTGAGTCGGGAGTAGGGATTGATGGTAGTCACTCAGCTGTGAAGATCAAGCTGCGGATCACACAAATATTTTATCTCCATATAGCACAGAAAACCTCTCCTTGAAATCCTTTCCTTGAAATCCTCTGCACCTGCGCACTGATAGGCAAAGTCCAGGCATGATCTCCCTGTAAAAGGCTGTTTTCTTGTTCTTTGGATCCAGGGTCTCAGCTCAGCCCACACACAGCTGGTATAAATTAACATAGATCCCTTGACTTCAGTGTAGCTACTTTGACTTAAAAAAACCTAAGCAATGTCAATTGGTCAAGGATCTGTACATGAACATGTTGAAAATTGAGATCTGGATGAATAGTTATGAAAAGGCTTGAATTCAAGACTTAAGAATGAATATATTTTTTGTTAGGTTTCTAACAGCAATTCATGTTACAATAGGTAAATTGGAGAGTTAAAATGACCTCAAACACAGCAAACAAAGAGCATCTTTGAAAGCAGAGGGATCTGATCCTTTCTAAATTATATTGGCAGAGTCTTAAT